>NC_024327.1:1905260-1918386 GCF_000523025.1 Cynoglossus semilaevis
TGTGCTAACTGCTAGCATAAACATATGAACTGATTTGTGTGGTGCGTTCATTGACACTTGGTGACCGCAGCACAGAACCGATCTTTAAAGTTACAGTTGCTTTCGTGAGCGTTAGAAATGCAACTGCGAACTTCTATCATTTTAGCGTCGACTTGAGCTTCATGTCACCAAACTGATTCAGTTTCAAATACATTTTTTAGGATTTTTTTTCACAATCTAACATAAATTTAAACTGACTTTTTAATTTACGTTTGAGACCACTACAGGCTTTGCAGAGGTACTGCATGAGGGTTGTAATTTTTTTCTTGTTTTTTTTTTCCAAATAAAAACATCCCTAAAATGTTTAACGTTGTTGTTCTGCTAAGACGAATCAAAAGTAACAGAATTCCACCACTAGGAGCTGAAACAGGAAATTTGGTACGGGCCCACAGCTCTGAGGTTGAGGACCTTTGACCCGTACAAAAAAATTTAAAAAATGTTTTCGTGACGTCTCGACTGTAGAGAGAGTCCGCGACGCCGTTGAGCTTTTTGCATCCGCTAATAATCGACAGATAGTCAGTGACACGGTCGACGACACGGACGCAGCTAACTTCACGGCCAAACGATGTAAAGTCAGCAGGATTTACCACAATCTAACATAAATTTAAACCGACTTTTTAATTTCAAATACATCAGCGGTGAGAGAGGTTTGAGACCCCTACAGGATTTACAGAGATACTGCATGAGGGTTGTAATTTTTTCTTTTATTTTTTTCAAATAAAAACATCCCTAAAATGTTTAACGTTGTTGTTCCGCAAAGACGAATCGAAAGTAACAGAATTCCACCACTAGGGGATAAAACAGGAAATTGTTGTTGATTTGTTAAAAATACGTTTCGCAAGTAATTGATCGATTAGCTTGGTGTTATAAGCAAAACAACATGACGTACTTTTATGTTGATAAATCCGACATCTTACCGAGTACTTTTAAATAAGTATTGCGATACTTCATGTCAACCACATGTACTGTATGTACTTCTATAAAGTATTTACCCCACCTGCCCTCACTGCCTCCCCCGTCTCCCGAACGTCTCTCTCCAGAGGGTGTGGGTCTCCTGCGGGGACTTGATCAGGACCGGGATCAGGATCGCGATCGTGGTTGTCCTCCTCCACCTCTCGGCTGCTCTCTTCACCCTGCTGCTGAGAAACTACCCCCCCGGCGGCCTCACCTCCTCGGGGTATCAGAAGACAACACAGGGCCAGCAGAGTCACACACCGAGCCACCGTGCTGCCCCTCATCCTGGCTGCAAATAAAATAAATCCCCCCCCCAAAAAAAAAAAATCCTCTAAACTTGTCCGCCACGAAGCAGCCCGTCCGTCCGTCAGTTAGTCCACCGGGGGCGACGTTTGACCCTCTTTGACCTCTCTGGAATCTGTGATGCTGCCCCACACATCCACACAGCCACAGTGTCGACCAGACTGGCCTGCGCACAAAGATGTAGTGGGAGGGGGGGTAGGAACAAACAGGAAGGGAAGAGAGGTGGGGGTGTGAGAGAGAGAGAGAGAGAGAGAGAGAGAGAGAGAGAGAGTGTTGAGGTTGTGTTGAGCGGTGTTCTGTCTCATAACAACATATCACAGACAAACACCTCCAGGATATGAGAGAGTTTGTGACTGTATAAAACAACCAATCAAAGCAATAATTGCTGCTTATGTGACCTTTACAATCACGAACAACACAATAAAAAGTCTTTATCACTGATAAACCTGATCATTGGCCCGTTTCCAGTCTAAATCTACAGAACACGGTTAAAAGAGAGGCGGAATTCCACAAGAGGTGAAGGAGGGGGGAGGGGGAGGAGGAGAAAGAGGGGAGATTGGATGGGTTTCTTGTAAATATGAACAAAAACAGAGACCACTCTTGGTGATGAAAATAAAGGAGTTCTCTCTTCTTCTTCCTAAAATACTTTGCAAAAAAGTCTTAACTAAACGCATAAGGAAGAAAGAAAGTCACGATCTTCTTGGTCAATGTGTTTTCGTTATCAAGCGTATTAAAGAGGAGGAATGGTATGGTCCATCCAAGGGTCATTCCTGGTGTCCCCCGGTTCCTGTGGACAAAAAAAGTATTTATTAATTATAATTTTTTTAAGAATTTTTCTGATGTTGAAAAATTTTGATGAAAATTTTTTAATTTTTTTAATTTTATGTTTTCTACGTTTCTCATCAAAACAGTGTTTTGAATTTTTTTTGGAAAAACATTTAATTTTGGGAATTTTTTGGCAAAATACAAATTTTTGGTTTGATGTTGAAAAATGATGAAAATTTTTTGAAAGATTATTTTTCAAAGTTTTATGTTTTCCACATGTTTCACATCAAAATATAGCATTTTGAAATTTTTTTTGGAAAAACATTTTTTTTAAATCTTTCGGCAAATTCCAAATATTTGGTCTGATGTTGAAAAATTTTGATTTTTGAAATTTTTATGTTTTCTGCGTGTTTCTCATCAAAATATAGCGTTTTGAAATTTTTTTTGGACAAAAGTTTTTTTTGGGGAATTTTTCAGAAAAATTCAAATGTTTGGTCCAGATGTTGAACAATTTTGATGAAAATGTTTTGAAAGATTATTTTTAAAAATGTTGTTTCTAGGTGACCACCTAGACCCGAAGGACCGCACAAGGGTTAAATAAATTTGAAAAAATGTTCCCTAAATGCCCTAATTTTATGAGAAACATGCAGCAAAAGATACAATTTTGAAAAATAATTTTACAAAATGTTTTGTCAAAATTTATTAGAATTTGACCAGCAAGGAAAACAAAAAGGATACATTTTGACAGAACATTTTATTGAAATAAATTTGAGTTGAGGTTAGGGTTAACGCTGAGGTTAAAGTTAGGGTTAGGATTAGAGTTAGGGTTAGAGTAAGGTTGGGGTTAGGGTTACGAATAAACTAAAATTTTATTTTAAAAGTTTATTGTTAATTTGACCCTAAATGACACACAGTTCCAAATTTGACAAAAACTTTAATAAAAAGAAAATTCAAAAAACTTTCCCTAAACGCCCTTATTTAATGAGAAATATTCAGGCAAAAATAAAATTTTGAAAAAAAAAAAAACTTAAAAAAAACAAATATTTTCGTCCAAATTTGTTAGAATTTGCCCAAAAATGATACAAAAAGTTCAGAGTGTGGGGAAGGGGTGAAGGGGGTGAGAGGATGGGGTTACAGTAAGTACGCATCTAAAAGTTTTCCACAGTACTGTCCTGTCAAATGTACTCCTTAGACCCGGCAGAGTGGGTTTTAATGTGAGGGACGTCACTTTTATTAATCCTCTAGCGGTTAGCGTGAGCGCACTAGCGTCCATGTAAGTCAGCACGCAGCCCCAGCCGTGTATCAGCAGTCTGTGGGCAGAAAACAATGTCATCAGAGGGAGAGGGAGAGAGAGAGAGAGACAGAGAGAGAGACAGAGGAGGAGAAGGGCCGGGGGAGTGGGGGAGGGTAGGCAGAGAAATCCAGAAGGCTCTCTAGGTACAAATGGAAGGAGATTTATAAAAATGATACTCCCTCTTCCCCCAACCCCCGACTCCTGGTGTGCACCCCACACTCCATATGGACATGCGATTTTACATTTTTGGTCTTTAGCGTTAACCCTTCGCAGGAAGAGACAGAAAACAACCCCCCCCCCCCCCCCCCCCCCGGTCAACCGCTGCCTACCCGTACCAAACACGGCTAACAGGTCAAGGTTCTGACCCCCAGATACGAGACGAAACAAAACTTTTGCTTGTAAGCGACTTTCCGTGATTCAGCAGCTCCGCCGCGGCCCAGTCATCTGGCGGTGTGGAGCAGCAGCCGCGGGGAGTGATTAATCACAGCTGTGGAAACACGCCGCATCCAGATTCCTATGGAGTCAGTCAAGATCCACAACCCACAACCAAAATCCCCCTCCGGGACCGAATACTTCAACATCGCGTTGGATATGAAGTGTTGGGGGGGGAAAAAACACATTCATTTTAAGATAATCATCTGCAAAGAATTCACTCGGTGGGAAAAAAACAAAAGAAAAGTATTTCGGGTTTTAAACAGTTCCTGCACCAAGTAACCAACCACAGTATGAAGATTGAGGAATATTTTTTTAGGAGGAACTCGTTTTGAAAGAAAGAAGAATTTTGAAAGAAATCGGAACCTAAAGTTCAAGTTTTAGGAATTACCTCCTACGTTTACACAAAGGTTTTTTACGACACATTGGACCCCGAAATGTGCAGCACCTGTAAATGTCATGTGTGCGCTCAACCCGGCTCCTGTATCATGTGTGCGTGGAGTGGGCCCTCTGGTGGACGAAATGCAGAGCGTAAGTTTACAATCGTGGTCACAAAAACAGAGGAAAGAAAAAAAAAATTCTTTAACTTTGGACCGGGAGGGGTCGTCTCCGTCTCTCTCTGCCTGAGGGGGTGAACTGGTGGATCATCCTGTGGACTGAGGCCCAGTGGGCGGCCGCCAAACTGCTCTTCTTGTGGTCCACAACCTGAAGATCAAAGTAAAGAAACAATCCTCTGCCTCCGTCAACGTCACTAAATATGACAACAAAAATATTCGGAAAAAAACAAAATCACAGGAACAGACAGACAATACCTAAATCAACAAGTAGGGGGCAGCGTTTCTCACCTGGGTTTATCTGGGACTGATCCAAACGATGGAATTATTATCCCCGTGGAAAAAATGTCCACGAAGAATCCACCAATCAGAGGGTCAGTCGGAGACCTACCGACTGTCCCCGATCCCAGTCAGGCTGGGGCTGCTGACCTGAGGTTGAGCCTCCACAAACGCATGCCGGGACGAGATGTCGGTCACAGAATCCAGATGTTTCGGCGGAACAAAAAAACAAATTCTGGCGCACTCGCAGTGTATAAATACCAAAATGGGTGTAGAAATATATAAGTACGCTGAAATATCGCGATATCTCCTCTTTTTTATCACCAATTCCAAGACCAATATTCCTGGTGTTGGTTCATTTTCTTTTTCTAGGAGACTATATCGTCGTGACTATAGTATCGCAATATATCGCGATATATCGTATCGTTGCTTACCTGTGTTGTGATATGTATTGTATCACCAGATTTTCGCCAAGACACACCCCTAGTGTCTACTGCGTATTACAGCAGTGATTTCCAACCTCTGGGCCGTGGCCCACTAGAGTGCCGTGAGAGATCATTAGCTATTAGCATTAGCTTAACTGGTCCTAAAACTATTATTTATTTATTTCAATTTTTTTTTCTTGTTCGTCAATGTGTGACAGGCAGAGCAATTAAATCCTCTTCCACTAGGTGGAAGCAGACGGTTTTCGGTGGAAAAAACCAAACAAATTCTGGCACACTCGCAGTGTGTAAATACCAAAATGTGTATTGCGTAGGGGTGTAGAAATATATAAGTAAGCTGAAATATCGCGATATCTCCTCGGAACCCCCCCCAATATATCGTCGAGACTATAGTATCGCAATATATCGTATCGTTGTTTCCCTGTGTCGTGATATGTATCGTATCACCTGATTGTCGCCAAGACACACCCCTAGTGTCTACTGCGTATTAGAGCAGTGATTCTCAACCTCTGGGCCGTGGCCCGCTAGTGCACCGTGAGAGGTCATTAGCTATTAGCATTAGCTTAACTGGTCCTAAAACTATTAATTTATTGCAATTTTTTTTCTTGTTCGTCAATGCGTAACTAGCAGAGCAATTCAATCCTCTTCCACTAGGTGGCAGCAGATGGGTTTTAAAATCTTTCTTCAATTCCTGCCAGTATTATTAGCATCGTCTTCGACTAAACAGGAGTACATTTTTTAGTGTTTTGAGAGTGACAAAACCTGCATGAATCCACTAGGTTCAGTAATGAGGCAGACACGCGTCAGTTTTTTTTTTTTCAAACAGCATTTACTTAGCGTTCTCCATACAACACATTGAATTTACGACAGCACGTAGTGTATCCTGAAATAACTCTCGTAAGTATAAAATAGGGCTTCTACAATCAAGGTACGGTCATAAAACGCTCCGAGGGACGAGACGGTCAAAAACAACTTCATATATAAAGCGCGGGACATCGAGAGAAGTGATTGTATTTGCCGAGCTGCTGCTGCTGCCAAAGGGGGCAGAAGTTCGGAAACGGAAACTCTCGGAGCGTCCGCATCCTGCAGGAACCCGTTTTGTTTCACTCTTAGTTCTGGTTTGTTTTTGTAGTTTTTTTGCGACCGAGGTGATTGAAGAAAATGTGAGAACATAATCGACTGCGACGGCTGAAGATTGCTAGGTTGCTGTTGAGGCGGCAGTTACCGGGTATATGTCGAAGTCGAAGCGTACACAGATAATCAAACCTATATATTTAGAGATACGTCTGTGACAACGGCTAGCCTGCGACGACGGGTTTTCACCTCCCGCGTGTTTTCCTCACCATCGAAACACTTACGGACGGCAAACGTACACTTTACGATCACTGAAGCCACAAGAAAAACCAGCTCGTTTTCGACGACGGCGTGGAACGTCAGCCAATTTCGAGAGATTATAACGATTAAGAGATTGGTGTCATCTGCAAATGTGCATCACACCATGTGTGGGCCTATATATATATATATATATATTTATACATATATATAGTCAATAAATGTGTCCTAAATAGAATACATGTAACATTGACCAGCTTCCGCGCTAGCTTGATATCGTGTAGTGCCTCGGGTGCCGAATATACAGTACAGTACAATACACGTGTCCGACCGGCATGAAGGAGGAGGAGGAGAAGAGTAGGGATGTCCGATATTAGCGTAATTATGCGATATCCGTAAGAATCGTGTTATCGGTTTTTACCTCCAATAATGGAAATCAGATAACACAATGCCCCAGGGTTTCGCCAAATGATGTGTGCCCCTAAAAATAGTTTTGGGGGAAAAAAAAAAACGGCTGTATATGTAAGTAAACAGTCACTAGATGGCAGCATTGCAGCGCAATTTATTAATCGTATTAAATTTATTAAACCCGGTACCAGTGGATTGTACGGATGATTAAATAAATATTACCAGGCACTCAATGTATTTTTAAATTTCAGGGGGTGGTGGTGTGGGGGCTTCTGTCCATTAGGGGGAACATGGCAGAAAATAATAATAACCGCCTTAGTGAGCAGGCACTTTCTTAACCACCAGGCCACCGCCGCTGCCCAGCTATATTGGTATGGGTCGATATCGGAATTGGACGATATCGGCAAAAAGTTAATATCGGACATCCGTAGAAAAGAGCAGAGAGAGAGAGAGAGAGAGAGAGCCGTAGAAAAGAGCAAAGACAGAGAGAGAGGGGGGAGAGATTTGTCTCAAGTCTCGAGGTAAGCACTGTGTTTCAGTATAATGCCCGACAGGCAATCATACAGTTACAATCATTGATTCTCTATTTACAAACTTCCTGATTTACAATGCACAGCAAGAAAAATAAAAAATAAAAAAATAAATAAACGCAACATCACATCTGCGGTGCAGCGTCTCAGACGGATGCTGGTGGGCCTCATGGTTTCATGAAGTGGGCAGGGGGGGTCAACATTATGGCTATTGAAAGAAGGTACGCTAGCATACTGTATGTCACGCGTCTTAGCAAAGTTAAACAACGAAGTGCAAAAAAAAAAAAGTTTCCTGATCAGTCGAAATCACCGAAGAAAAAAAAAGAAGAAAAAAGTACATCAGCTCGTTTTCTGAAGATACACTGTGGATGCAAAGGTCAAAGGTCAGAGTGGTAAACATCTCTGTTTACCGCAATACGTGGCCACCACAGTGGCTTAAATAAAAGGGGTGAGGAGGAGCGGGGGGGTTACGGGGGGTTCAAGAGCAACTTTGAGGCCCCACCTGCCTCCACTGATGAGGGCAACATTTGTACCATTACATTCTGAGGGTGTGTTTACATCACCACCAATCAACACAGTTCGTTAAGATTTTATTTTTTATAAATATTTCAATCAAAACCATTTAAAAAAAATGTTTTTTTATATTTTAAAATATATTTAATATTGTTGATGTTGTTGTTGTTGTTCACTGGCTCGGAAAACAGATGAGAATATTTGCAGGCGGGGCTAATTATTATTATTATTAATTTTTTTTCTGCGTGTCATTTAGGGATGTCCTCCCTTTTGTAGTTTGTTGCGTATGTTTGGCTTAGCTTTCCTGGTGTCTACTTGTACAGAGATGTTCTAGACATCTGCAAGGTATACCGGTAGGTAGATACCGAAGTACAGTCTGGAATTGATCCCACAACCCGTACGTGTAAGACATCTGCGCAACCTATCTAGCTGCACCGACAGGAAAGCTGCAGCAGGGTTTGTTTTTTTTTTTTTTCAACTGAACACGATGGTTTTTTTTCAACCGAACACGATCATGTCAAGTGTAAGAACACCCCCAAGAAGGTAAGGTCAAGACCCTCCCCCACGGTACCAACATCCACTGTGCCACCTCAGGTCCACGCTCCCACAGTAGAGTAGCGACAGTCGACCACCGTCTCACTGGGCTGCGACCAACGGACAGACCACACGGAGACCTCGTGTGAGTCGTACAGCTTAGCTTAGGGGAAATTCTAGAAACGCGTGCAAGAAATTAGCACGACAAATTTCCTGTCCAAAACAGACGTTGGGAACGAGGTTCGCAACGTGTATCGTAATTTCAGGAAAAAAACTTGTTACCAGCTGCAGTTTTATGAGCAAAGAGCGCCTCCGGTGGTGGAGCGCAGTGCTTCAGCGGGACAATGAAACATGGATATATTTAGTACGAAATTATCGCTAAATATCGGGTCACCGGTCACGGTGGACAGTGGTCGCAGCCCAGGGAGACATCGGCCGGACGCTTCAGATTGCGCCCGAAACGTGACTTCGAACGAGCTTCACAGAGAGGAGAGAAGGCTAAAAGATGCTACAGTACTAGTGCTACCTGAACATGCTACGGATTTCGACTGCAGATACGGGAGACGGTTTCACGTTAGCACAACACAGCGGGACCAGCTCTGCTCAGTAGCGCCATCCACTCCAGGCCACAGATTACGCAAGTCGTACTGCGAAAAACTCAACAGATTGACCATCCCTCGGCCAACCAGGAGGGGAGCTAAAGGATGCTAAGGTTTGCTCGCAAATTGCAAATCAACCTGGTTCCACTTGGCTCGCTCGATAAAGTGCAGCTAATTTTTGAGGTTTTAGCGTTCGTTCTGTTTACGTCTTAAGGCGGCATTTTGTTCCGGAAATAAACGGTAAATATAATTGAACTGAATAATCATCACATCGTCAACAAATTGGCATACGTAGTACCGTGCAACGTTTTTCTGCTGGAGTATGAATTTTTCCTCACGAAAATAATGTTACACGCCTCTATAGCTCCACCCGTCTGCCTAGGCTGAACGTACGATAACTGCAGTCTCTTTCATTTTGTGGCCCCGGAGTCTCCTACGATCGGCTAGGTCAGTGATTCTCAACCACGGAGATTTTTTGGTGTGCCGCGAAAAATTAGCCAATGTCCCAAAACTACTTATTTATTACAAATTGTTTTTTTTTTGTTCGTCAAAGAGCAATGTAATCTTCTTCCACTAGGTGGCAGCAGATGGTTATTAAAACTATTATATTATCAGAGCTACAATTTTTTTTTTTAATAAATTTAAACTCAAATATTATTTTATTTACATATATTTTTGTGTGTCGTTCCACGATATATATATGTGCTGTGGCTTGGAAAAGGTTGGGAAACGCCGGCGTCTCCGAATGAGGTTTTTTTCGGATGATTTTGTCGTCGCAGCCTCGGTGGATTAAGCACTTGATAACGCCGGGGCTTTTTGTGTAAAGTGGAAAAGCGCCATATCTGTAGTCATTTCCTGTACGACACACACACACACGTGCGCACACACACATTCACACAAACCCTGCAGTAAGGAGAAATTTCTACGGTCACACGGCTACTAACGTTCCGATCATCGTTGACTGAGAGCTGGGATTGCATCATGCCGTACCATACGTCACCAAGGAAGGGCGGCCTTCGTCGATATCAGCTCATCCATTTGAGACACACACACGCGCACAAGGATAAACTTCGAAAGTCGTCGCGAAAAATTTACAATCACATGCTTCGTAATGGAATGTAGAGAAAAGCTCCAGACCAGAACTTTGACGTTAGCTAGGACACACGGACACACACACACACACACCAGTTCGACACCAGTTTCACTCGTAGATCTATAGACAAGGTTGCGAAGGTCGTGTCTTCAGAAAGGACACACCTCATTTCTTTAAATATATATATATATATATTTTAAGTTACTTTTATATTGCTTTGTTTTTTTGGTTCTATGTTTCTGAAACTATTTTTTTTCTATTTCTACTACTGTACTGTACCAGGCTTTTATTGGACGGCCGAGTTGTCAATGACAAATAGGGCCATGCTGCTACATAGAACGTGTCTCTCTCCGGACCAGGTCGATCACACCGTCCCACCTGACCGGCCGAGTTTACGTGATCGTATTTTCATTTGCGCTGACAGAGTGATGTCATCGACCGAAGCGCGCTGCATTCAAGGCCTCGTGTTTGTACCGAAAACCCTTAATTCCTTTGGGTTTGTCGTTAATCTGTCGCTGAAATCTCATGATTTTTATTAATTAAAAAAAAAAATTACAAAAAAAAAAAATTGAACTAATCCTTCATTTTTCGCAGACTGGTTATCGGAGGAGGGATCGCAGACGACGATGACAATGCCGGTTGTCAAACTAACATTGACGACAAGCGAACGCCTCAAACTACCGGTTGCCGGACATTTCCGGGTCTGCCGACCAACCTTTGAGCCGCGGCTCCGACACCCTCTCTAGCTGTATCGCAATCTACGTAATGACATCCTTGCTGTTTCCCTGTTGTCTTCAGAAACCATTTCCTGTCTCACCCAACTAACCTCGCTGACTGTGTCCGACAGGGAATTGTGGGTAAAATCCTGTATCTACCTAACCTCAGCTTAAGCCAGGCTTTGAGTTTTCAGCTAGAAACTCTCGTTTCTGGTCCACTCTCTACAGACGGTCCGATTCACGTAGCCCAAATATTCGAGCCAAACTCTGGCATGGACTGCGGCCCACATGTTGGGCCACATGAAGTTCACTTGCTGGTGTGAGGAGAGGAGATCGGAAAAAGAAACCAAAGAGAGAGAGAGAAAGAGAACCAGGGGTTGGGACGTGAAACAGGGAGAATTAATGAACCGAGAACAGGACGTGACATCGAGCGCAGTGCATTTTAGGTAGGAAAAAAAACAAACAACTGATAGCATGTGCCGGTGGGAAAGCGCTCTAACGACTCTACTTTGATGGTTAGATAAGCCGACTTGGTTTTTATTGGGAATTTTATTTTATTTTTTTTGGACAAGTTGAGTGGAACGTTGTGTATTTCGTAGAAAGTGCAAAAATCGTCTCGCTTGATTCCGCGACGCATGCTTCCTGACCTGCGTGAGCTCTCTCTCTCTCTCTCTCTCTCTCTCTCTATATATTTATATATTTTTTCTACTTGTTTGTTTTTTTGTTTGTTCTTGTTAATAAAATAAATAAATTAAAAACAAAACAAATACAAAAAAAATAAATAAATTCAGAAACTCCGCCTCGTAGCTAATCTGATCAAAGTGCAACCCCCCAGCAGCAAGGAAGGGAGTGGAAGTATTTGAAAAAGGTTCCGACAGCAGGGCCCTGGGTCATGCTCAGGGGTCAGGGTTCTTCTAGCTCTCTGAGTAAGTCACTGGCGAATACATGTACAGGAAGTGACCCGCACACTCACGGAGTCCAGTTCAAATGAGTCTGGCCTCTCCCTCCACGTCCGGCGGTAGATCACATACTCCGGTGACGTGCTTCTCCTTTCCTTAGTTTCCCGGCGCCGCTCTGGCTCTGCTCCCCGGCTCCCACGGGCTGGGAGACGGATCTGACGACGACGCCCCGTGGGGGAGTCCCACCGTCTGCCTCTCCTTCAGGAAGACCTGGAGTCGACGTAGCATCTGCCTGGGGTTCTTTTTGGCAAACAGCTCCACCTCTGAGGAGAGAGGGAAGTGAGAAGAGTGAGACTGGGAAGGCTAACAGAACCGTGTTGTTCCCTGACCCCCGCCCCCCAGGTTTAGTTTACTTTATTTTAGGGCTTGGACTTAGAGCGTAAAACTAAATAACCATTTTACAAAAATAAGATGTAAAATTATATAATTCTCATTTTCCTTCATTTCTCAAACTGCTAACACTGATTCGCCCGCTGCAGTCCAGTGGGTGGCGGCGATGCACTTTAAAATGTAATATTTTGTAATTATTTTTAGTTTTTAGTGTCCTTTTTTCTAATATATTTATATATTTTTTTTTTTACTGGATAAAATGCAATTCGTTCCAGTTGCGACAACGTTCCATCTTTATCGCGGACTTTAACTGTTATTTTAAATGTAGCTGAAAATGATCCCGAGGTTCCAAAAAAGTTTCTGTTTTTTAACGTGACGGGACTGGGTTCGAATATCAGAAGAATGGAAAACCGCATATTTTATTTCATAAAGTGTCCACCGGTTTGGTTTACCTTTGAGTACGAAGCCGGAGTCAGCGATGGTCTTGTTTTGCGTTTTCCACAGTTGATAGAGGTACAGGTAGGTGGCAACGTAGAACTCGTTCAGCACGCCCACCACCTGCTGACGACGGTTGCACTCCCTGGTGTGAAACAGAAACAGGAGTGTCCAAAATGAGGAGACAAACTGACATGGTCTGTGAACCTCAACAACTGACATGCTCTGTGAACTTCAACAACTGACATGGTCTGTGAACCTCATCAACTGACATGCTCTGTGAACCACATCAACTGACACGGTCTGTGAACCTCATCAACTGACATGGTCTGTGAACCCATGAACAGTGGAGCAGCGGACACTCACTTGGACAGAGCCTCCTCTCTGAGGACTTGCAGAGCGATGCGCGTCATGTTGATGGACATCACGCTGAAGGGAAAGTTCTAAACCAAAAGACGAACAAAAGAAGACAACGACAGAGTTTAGGAACGAAGCGTCGAAGCCAAAGATCGGGGAAAAAAAATGACACGACCTCTGGATGGACCATCGGCCGTCACCTGTGTGGGGTGCTGGGACAACTTGTAGACGTCTCGAGCCAGCGGCAGCGGCTCCGG
>NC_024327.1:1918933-1922011 GCF_000523025.1 Cynoglossus semilaevis
TGGTCTGTGAACCTCACCAACTCAACTGGTCTGTGAACCTCATCAACTGACATGGTCTGTGAACCCCACCCACTCAACACCTGAACGTCTCTCAGCCCATGTAGGGACCTGACGTTTGGGTTTGATAGTGGGTCAGGACCAATGTTTTTAGGCTTATACCGCCACCTACTGTGCTGGGGAGTGTAGTGTCATGGTATGACCAGTGACTTTTTTCGATAGCCCAGCCTACTTCTTTTTTTTAATCACCACCGACGTGCATTGTCTCGCATTTGACCGAGTCGTGATGCTTCGTCACACCCCCCACTCCCACGACACCGGCCAAACGATCGCCTCGACACACATCATCGGCTGATGATTCCTGTAATCAAGTAGGTGTGTAATCAAGTTGTTCTACCTTAAAAAAAAAAGATTTCCCGTTACCACTAAAAAAAACGTTAGCATCATTTTATAATTAGTCTTCGCTTATAAAGCGATTTCTTACCAGCAGGTCCCCGAGGTCTGTGGTCTGGAAGTACTGCAGCGCTTCGTTAAAGGAAATGAGAGGGGAAGGGTTCGAGTCCTCGGTGAGAGCTGGGAAGGTAATGTGTCGAGTTAGTCCAGTCACTAAAATGTCACAAAAGATGACATCAGCATAATCTGGGGGCAGGGTCTGACCTGGTTGGACGTTCTCCAGAACTTCCCACTCCTGACGAGCCTTTTCCAACTCAGCGTTTTCCTCTGAAACAACAATCGCAAAACATAGGTCTTAGAAAATATTTTCGTCTTAGTAATTCCGCACTCACCGATGTCGGCGACTACACTTAAGCACACGCTCCGTACTTCAAACTCACTGCGGTCAGCATTAAATAAATACCATACTTCCATACTTTAATTGTTTTCCCCCCAAACGAAAGACCTGGGTTGTGGACCAACTGCAGGGCCGCACAGCTGCCAGCAGCCGTGTCTGGTTGGACATGTATCACCAGGGCAGAGTACTTGTTTCCGGGATAGAAAACACATTTATATTTATACTCTTAAATTATTAATAAAATTGCCCATAAGTGGCCAATAGGGGGCAGTAGTGGGGTCATTCGACTTTTCCATTCCTTTTCGTGTCAGTTAGCTATATCACATGTTGTCCCGCGACAACCTCAATTTTCCCCCTCGTTTCATGCCTCCCCTTGTGCTTTGGTGCCCCCTCGTGGGAGGCATTGGTATAATGGGGGAGGATATGAAATGACTATGTACAATCAGCAACAATTAGAGAAGAAAAATCCGACGTAATCTGCGTTAATCTGAACGTCACCGATGGATTTCTGTCAGGGCTCGGCTCTGACTCGGCTTCCTGAGGGATCGGAATACGCAAGAGGGAGAGAGAGGGAGGGGGAGGGAGAGAGAGAGAGAGAGCAGTGGTGTGAGTGTAGCGGGATTTGAACGTTACCTGCTGCGAGTTTAGTCTGTTCTCCGCCGGTGGCAGCCAGAGACTGCAGGAGACCATTCTGCTTCAGCGCTGAAATCTGGACGAAACGACGTTTTAAAAATAAGCGAGAAAAACCGAAAAGGAAAAGTTCGATGGAAACATCAGGCGATAAAATGAATTACCGGCAGAGATCTGAGGGTGGCGCTGCCGTTGGTGTGGTCGTTGACACCGTGACCAATAATCACTCCATTCATGACCTAATAGAGAAAAACGCAAATGTTAGAGAAAAAAAAAAAAAAGGACGACAGAACGTTAGTTGCTCTGTACTGACAGGCTTGTGTTTGGAGTATCCATTGGTGATCTCCTCTAACGGGTTACATCTACTGGACAGGAGATCCAGACCCTGGAAGGAAGGACACGTGGAAACGTCAAAAATTAAACTTTTTTATAAATTTTTTTTTTTTTTTATAAAAATCTACAACAGCAGTTCCAAGAAAACAAACAGATAAAAATGTCTCCATGTGTATTCAACCTGAGCATAATCAGTTGAGAGCACGGTCTCACGTCCAGTTACAGGGAGACACCAAACTTATTAGTATTAATTAGCATCAGCGCAAAAAAAAAACAAAAAACTATAAAATATATCATAAATAGATATATATATATATATGAAAAATATATATAATTTCACATTTGTTTTTTTTCACCCCGCCACTAGAGGGCACTCTAGCCTTGTGTACATTATGTACTACTCCTGTACCACTGAAATTTTACGTTTGTTATTTTCACGTTGGCAGCCGCAAGAGGGCACTGTTGGGACTTATAATCCCGAAAATTCGGTAGTTGATGATTAGTTGTTAGGTGTTGTCTTCCTGTTTTGCAGAGACTAGAACTGAGACAAAGACGCTGTTCAGTGTCTCCACTCAGGGTGGACTCAGATGGACGGGGGGACAAAGGGGGGGTGAAGGCCTACGTCTTTCAACAACCTCCTGTCTCCTCCACAGACGTGCCCTCTTTTCATGCTGTGACCCTGAAAATGATGTCCACAGTGGGTTCTAACAGGAGCCAGACAGAGCACTCCAGTCCAGTCCTCGTCCTCACTGACACCGTCAACACCTGGTTCCTATAACCCCACGGAGAGGAACGTTCTCCCCGCGTTCTCCTACGGCTGAACTAAACTTAAACCAGTTGACAGTAAAAAGGTTTGAGGGTAAACGCACGCCACCGCTCCTCAACTGCAATTAAAAAACCCACTCTACGTAGACTGCAATTAAGTGGTAGTGAACACGACTACCACTGTGTTGGTCGGTGTTGGTTGGTGCGTGGAGAAACTTCACGATGCAGTGAGATGTTGTCGCAGAGATCAAAGTGTTGGTCCAGGGCTGAGGAGATGAACAGGTGCTGAGGATAAAGGGCTTCAGTGGACGGAGATGTCATGGATGTTAACAGTTAAACCCACTCAGGTCAGGAACACGGAGTAGATTCTTTACTGACATATGGACGAGTTCTGATGTTGAGAGACAAGAGAGGAAGTCAGAGGAACTGTTAACACTTAAGATAAAACTTCTAAAGTAAAGTTATCCCTGTGTCCTTATTTAATAGAAATATATTCATGTGTTTGTACTACTGTGATACTAGGTATTTGTCTGTTGCATTTTCTTCACCAGGTTATTGAAGTT
>NC_024327.1:1924346-1926703 GCF_000523025.1 Cynoglossus semilaevis
CCCGGCGTTAGCACCAGCTGCCGGCGTTAGCCCCCACTAGCAGCGCTAGCGTCAGCTACCGGCGTTAGCCCGAGCACTTGCAAACAAAAGGGCTGGAGTTACAGCAGGATATACTTGGACAATGGAACCGATTAAGTGTCGCACAATTGCATGAAAGCAAGTCGGTAGTGATGGTGTGAAAGCCGAGAAAACACTAAGAAGGAGAGAGATGAGCTCATACGGCCGGAGAGCAGCGGCAACATGCAGGCCAGCGTCCGCTCTCAGTAGTGTCTATCACTCTATTCAAGACCATTCAGACCTTTGGCTGGTGCGACTTATACTCCAGAGCGACTTATACTTAAAAATACAGTACTTCACAAAAAAAACTATAAAATATGATAAATGTATATATGAAAAAAATATATAATTTCATTTTTTTTTTCCACACTGACCGCCACTACAGGGCACTCTAGGCTTTTTTTTCTGGTGTACCAGTATCTGCCACTCTTGTAAGTCGCAGTTTTTTTTCATCCTTCGGCTGGTGCGACTTATACTCCAGGGCGACTCATACTTAGTCCGAAAAATACGGTACTTCGCATTTCTTTAATATTGCATAGTACAGTGGTTCTCAAACCGTGGCCCAAACTGGATAACAAAAATCTTACCTCCACGTGGGATGTGACGTCGATGTCTTCCTCCATTGCATACGAGAGTGTGTTTGCTGGCACACGAGCTCCCGATCCTGGACCCTACAGACTTCTGAAGTCACGGAGCGCGATGGGCCGAGAATCCTTCGGCTGGTGCGACTTATACTCCAGGGCGACTCATACTTAGTCCGAAAAATACGGTACTTCGCATTTCTTTAATATTGCATAGTACAGTGGTTCTCAAACCGTGGCCCAAACTGGATAACAAAAATCTTACCTCCACGTGGGATGTGACGTCGATGTCTTCCTCCATTGCATACGAGAGTGTGTTTGCTGGCACACGAGCTCCCGATCCTGGACCCTACAGACTTCTGAAGTCACGGAGCGCGATGGTCCGAGAAGCCGATGCGAGCACGAGCGCCCTGTAGTGTTCTGTAGTGCACATCTTTATCGGCCGCAAATACAAAAAGCTCCTGCGGTGAGCACACAAGGCCGCGGCGATCAGCGTGTTTTCACACGTGTCAGCGCTGAACAAGTGCCGTGTTCTGGACATCGGACAGTTTGCATTTCTGTCCTGTGGCAACGGTTGATGGGATGAAGGCAACCTTTATGTATTAGATTCTCCGATGTCCTTGAAGGTGTGCACGGAGAATGCACAGGTTTCTGTCTACGAGAGACGGAGGCCAGAAATGGAAATCCATAAAAAAAAAAAAAAAAAGTTTACTGAAAAGTTGCCCCCTTCATTTGCCCCAGCGGTCCGCACGGGTAGACAACAAATGTGACATGGCGGTCCTTCTCGGGGCTGGGCTCCCCTTGTCCTAGAAACTTCATTACTTTGGCACACAGTACAAATTCGGTACTGGTCTGACAAGTACCAGAAACTTGGTACTTCGGTCTCTTGAGGGCAGGTCACGGAGCCAGTCTTTGTTTTGGTAGAATCTGGAAAAAAACAAAAACAAACAATGTCCACAAAAAATTAACATCTTTCAGTGAATAATTTATTATTTTTGAAAATTTGGAAGGCTACGTGCACCCCCGTTTGAGAACCACTATCACAGCAAATTAAAAAAAATTAAATTTTCTCACTCAAATATCGATGTCACAGTTATGTACGAACATCTCGGCAGTGCAACCGTTAACGGTGAACAGGTTTTGTATATGCTGAGCTAACCATTTTTCATTCGTCGTATTTTCATTTTTTTTAATAGTTTTTCAAAAGAGTCGTTACCGAAACGTTACCTCCATTAACACGCGCGCACTAGTTGACAGTGTAAGTACAGTACTAACCACAGCGGTGACCGTGACACTTACCCGCGGTACAATCACAGCGCCGCTTTGACAGCTACAGCAGCTAACGGCTAACATTATGTAGCAACTACTGTAACTAGCGCCGTGTCAGATAGCAGACCCCGAAAGCCACAAAGACCGAGCTCCATTCCAACTCAAACTGTCTCAAACCGCAGATAAACATTTATTTATTTATTTTTAAATTTAAAGTATTCACAGGAAACGTTAAGAGACAAATACGCGGCGCAGTGAAGCACTTCAGACTTGGGTTAGCATTGAGAAAAGCCAGCTGGCTAACTAACGGGCTAGCCGCAGCTCTACTCAACTGTAACGGAGGCGCCCCCGTCTGCGCTCGCGGTACAACATACAAGAAACTACTCTGCTCCGTCACGCCGTCGTTTTAAACCCGCCACAACAGGCGACGCGCAGCGACATGACGTTCGA
>NC_024327.1:1946164-1954811 GCF_000523025.1 Cynoglossus semilaevis
CTCCCCCCCCCCCCCCGTCCACTGGCCACAATTTTTCCAACTGCATCCTGGGAATTGTGGTTTCCTGTCGTAACGACTGTAACTTCATTACGTCATTGCCCGCCCCTCCCGCCCTTTACAAGGAGCCCAACTGAAGCCCTTGTGGAATAGGACCAAAAACAGTCGTGTTAAAATGTTGTTAAATAAAATGTTCCGCCCACAAAAATAATAAAACAGTAAAGTAGAACAATTTTACAAAATTCAACCAACATTTTTATGTACTGAATAATGTAATTTGTGTGTGATTTGTACAGTACAAAAATAAATGAACGGACGTACAGTGGAGTAGGAGAGGCTAAGTCAAAAAGTTATCAGACAAAATTAAACGTTTATTTATGAGAATAAAACATATTTTAACACATTTCTAAAAATTGTGGAGGATTATTTTCTTCTTTAACCCAAATGTGTTCATTTAAGCACTGAATCCATTCCCTTTTTTGAAAAAATCACATGAAGCTAGGTCAAAACCCATTGCTAAGTGTCGCTAACTTGTGCTCCTGGTTTCAAAATCATTTTTTAAGGTTGAAACGATTATAAAATCAGACAGCTTTAAAAAAAAGATTTGTCGCTATACTTTTAGCCTTGTATTTCACTATAACTCTTATCTTGATATTATTTATTAGCCTAGCGTTTGGTTTTTTTTCCCTTCAATGACCTTCGCTAGCTTTCGCAGACCAAACAGTCGGTTACTTCTCACATGTGCTCACGTTCAGATACTGGATATTTGATTCTATACTGAAATAAACATTTTTGACAAGATGAAAAAAAAAAAAATAAATGTGTTAGCATTTCCCTCCGATCGGATGTTTCGAAACAAATACGCACGTAAAAAAAAACAGTTCCAATTCAAGGCCATCTGTCACTGTCGACACCCGTATCTGTTGATTTGAAGTCAGAGGCCTCAGTCGTGTCTTTACATAACCATGAGGTGGCGTGGGGGGGGCGTGGGGGGGAGACCTCTCACGAACCAACAACCCTGGTCCGAACCTTCTGGAAAACGTAAAAGTATCTGATAAGGAAAGTCGGAAAAAAAAGTTGTTCCTTTAAGACGGTGAGCTTGATTAACTTTTTTTTTTAGTTAAAATAACCAAGATTTTTCTCACTTTAAAGTTCCATAGTGTAGCGGTTAGCACGTCTGCGTTTGATGCAGAGGGTCTCAGGTTCGATTCGCAGAAGAAGGTCACTTTGGATATTAGCGTCTGCTAAATTAAAATGTTAACGTTTAAGGTGAATTTCTAATGCGAAAATCTTGTCTTGGAACTTTTTTACTACATCCTTGTGTGATCGTGTGTCGTGTGTGCGCTGACGTCAATCATCTCCACTGAACAGGTTAGCATCATTTTATTTTGGGGTTTTTGTGCATCAGGGTGAAGGGGAAATCAGTGTACAGTACGATACGGTAGGGTAGTGTCATAGAAATACAACGAGGAACCGATGATTCACAGGCCGGTCGTTCACACTGGGGTGAGATCGGATAAAAGCAATAAATTAAAAAAGCGAAATCAACTGTGCCGTCACATCTCTCTCTTTTTTTGATTTGCCTGATTCTTGACGTGCAGTCAGTCTCCCGCCTCCTGTCTCCATCGCGTGCGCCGGGGGCCAAAAGCTCCAGGGACCTCCCCGTGTTAGCAGGCGTGAGCCGTCTCCATGGAAACGTTGTCAGCCATCCTCAGCCTGAGGTGGTTGGCAAACTCCACCTGCGTCTGCGAGAGCATTTTGTTGATGATCGTCTTCGGGATCCAGCCCTGTGGGTGAGGGAGGAAGACGACCGCAGTGGGTTAGGGTTCCAGGTTTTTGGTGTTTTGGTGGCGTTTGTACCAAAAGACATAGCTGACATATACAGATATATACAGTACATATATATATATATACATATATATGTGTATATATGTGTGTATATACATATATTCATATATTGTGTATATATGTGTATATATATACATATATTGCATATATATGTGTATATATGTATATACATATATACACATATATATTGCATGTGTATATATACATATATTGCATATATATGTGCATATATGTATATACACATATATACATATATTGCATATATATGTGTATATATGTATATACACATATATACATATATATGTATATATGACTATATATGTGTGTATATATACACATATATTGCATACATATGTGTATATATATATATATACACATATATACATATATTGCATATATATGTGCATATACTGTATGTATATACACATATACTTGTATATACAGTATGTGTATATATGTCTGTATATATACATATATACATATACTGCATATATATATATATATATGTGTGTGTATATATGTATATATATATGTATATATATGTATATATGTTTATGAGTTTAAGTAGTAAATGACGTTTTTGGAGCCACTCACCTTCAGATCCATGTTCAGTAACCAGGTGAACTTGGTCTTGTTGGGGTCGTCAGCACATGGTTTCATGACGATACATGTAGGACCGTTCTCTGCCCTGGAAAAAAATAGGTCATGAATTACACCAGGGAAACCAACATCCATCCAATACATCCATCCATCCAACCAACCATTCATCCATCCATAATCTGACGTCTAGCATATGATGCTAACATTTAGCTAAAACCTACTGTCTGGACTGTCTGGTTCATAAAGACAGATGTGTTAAAGCCCCAGTAGGTGGCGCCCGTGTCCGTGACTCACCTGACCACGCCGCTCTGCTCGGGCATCGTGGGATGTTTGGTGGACATCGCAGCCAGGAAGCAGGTGGAGCCTCTCCGTTTGGCACATCGGACACTGACGAAGTCTCTCCGGCCCAGCACGTTATCCGCAGGCTCACTGATATTTCTGACAAATTGAACCGTGTTCAGGGTCAGATTTCCAGTTTATACAGTTGCTGATGTAATTATGTGTAATCGGAGGGCAGCGATTAACTGATATTTTTGTGTTGGATTAAAATATATCCATATTTTAATCCAACACTTCAGATGAGAAACTGACCTTCTGTATGAGATGGCAATGATGTTGTTGTCATCTTTCAAGGAATTAATTTCTCTTCCATCCAGGGTGTCAGTGGTTGCAGGTACGGAAATGTTTAAATAAGTACAACACCCTGCTCTTTGGAGTTGAGTAAATTACCTGGGTCTTTATTGTCACAAATTGAAGTAATTAGGTCAAAGTCCACAGACTGTGAAGCCATTATTGGTGATTGATTGGTTGTATTGTGAAAAAGTGAAAAAAAGCTAGTTAATTGAAAAGTAACACAGTTCAATTCCCACCTCTCCTGTGGTACACACACACGTGTATATATATATGTGTATATATGTATATATATGTATATAGTACATACACATATACACAAATATATTGTATATATGTATATATGTGTGTATATATATACACATATATACATATTTGTGTATATGTGTGTATATATACATATATTGCATATATATGTGTATATATGTATATACACATATATACATATATATGTATATATGACTATATATGTGTGTATATATACACATATATTGCATACATATGTGTATATATATATATATACACATATATACATATATTGCATATATATGTGCATATATGTATATACACATATATACATATATTGCATATATGTGTATATATACATATTTTGCATATATATGTGCATATATGTATATACACATATACACGTATATATGTGTATATATGTGTGTATATATACATACAGTATATACATATACTGCATATATTTATATATGTTTATGAGTTTAAGTAGTAAATGACGTTTTTGGAGCCACTCACCTTCAGATCCATGTTCAGTAACCAGGTGAACTTGGTCTTGTTGGGGTCGTCAGCACATGGTTTCATGACGATACATGTAGGACCGTTCTCTGCCCTGGAAAAAAAAAGGTCATGAATTACACCAGGGAAACCAACATCCATCCAATACATCCATCCATCCAACCAACCATTCATCCATCCATAATCTGACGTCTAGCATATGATGCTAACATTTAGCTAAAACCTACTGTCTGGACTGTCTGGTTCATAAAGACAGATGTGTTAAAGCCCCAGTAGGTGGCGCCCGTGTCCGTGACTCACCTGACCACGCCGCTCTGCTCGGGCATCGTGGGATGTTTGGTGGACATCGCAGCCAGGAAGCAGGTGGAGCCTCTCCGTTTGGCACATCGGACACTGACGAAGTCTCTCCGGCCCAGCACGTTATCCGCAGGCACCTCGTGGGTGACCATCGTGTCCTGGCCGATTCTTTGAAGAATCTACAGCAGGTGGCGCCCGTCGGGACGTTTTTTTTAGCCTCAAACTGACTCGGAATGATATCGTACGAATCGTCGGATGATTTACCTTGACCTCTTTGATTTTGGGGTTCCACTCCCCCATCTGCTCCATGTTGCCCACCAGCTCCTGGTAAAGGTTGTCGGGATGTTGCTCCATCATCACCTCCAGCTTGAACACCTTCCCGATGTCTGGTATTTCCTTACTCAGGACCTTGTCTCCGTTGGCCTGCGGATGGATTTAAACACACGCCGGAGGTTTTTTTTTTAGGTATCTGCTCAGGACCCCGAAGGCAACGGTGGCACGGCGATCGTTTACTCACGTCTGCGATTTCAGTGGTCCAGCCGTCCTGCTCGCTGAGGATGCCGATGGCCCTCTGCAGGGCCTCCTCCCCCTGCTTGATGTAGGAGACCTCCTCCTCACTGAACTGCTCCTCCTCTCTGATCCGAGAACCTGAAAGAAAAGGCGGGAGTTGGGAATGTGGTTGGAAGAAACTTTTGGAAACAACAAATCAAATACTATCACTACTGTGATAGTACTAGTACTAGTACTTGAGTAGTATTTAGTCACTGTGGTAGTAAGGATTGTACTACATTGTCAAATCGTACTACTTAGAAAAAAACACATTTTTCGGACACTTTTTTTTTACGAATATTTTTAAACCTTTTAAAAAAGATATATAGATCTCTACTGTAGTACTACTACAGTACTTCAAACTTCAAATTGTATTTGCAGCTCTTGGTCAAAATATTTAGCCAAGACTCTCCAGTCCATCACATGTAGAGACCAACACCTATGATTGATTTAGAGCAGGGGTTGTCAAACATATGGCCCACGGACCAAAACCGGTTCACAAGATTGGTCAGTCCTCTTGATAATTTTTAAAAATAAAAAAAACAAAAAATTTAAAAAAATACGCGAACACTTTGCGTTCAGATTATTTATGTAAAATTATATTTTAATAAATATTAATAAATAATTTTTAACTAATAAACTTGTACTGTTTTGCATTAAAAACAAAGCAGAAAAAAAAACATGGACTTTACAGTCAATGATTATCATGATCGTACTGGTCCGGCCCACGTGAGGTCTAATCCGGTTGTACGCGGACCCTGAACCAACACGAGTTCGACACCCTGGAGAGTTACTTCATACGCAAATACCGCATTTCGGAAATACTCACTGAGAAGAGAGCTCCTCCTGCGAACCTGGCTGATCCAGTTACCGGGACTCGGACCCGCCAGTCGGTTCAGCTCGTGGTGAATGGCAACCATGGCGTTCCTTCTCAGACCTGGGAACAGGTTCAGGTGAAAAAAAAATTTAAATTTTAGAAAACTATTCTGGTTTCATTCGTCAATCTGCTCCGAACGGAACGGAACGGACCGACATTGAGGCCGAGGAGATCGCGACGAACGGGACTCACCGGTCATGTTCCTCATGTGTCGGTAGGAGATGCCAGCGCACAGCTTGAAGGTCGCAGGCAGCATTTTCAGGCAGAGGACTCTGGGTAAAAAAAAAATATTATAAAATATTTAACGAAGTTGTTGGCGCTCCTGAAAAGACCCGGATCGACGAGTGATGGAAGTCTCCGGAAAACGAGAGAGAGAGCGAAGGAAGGTGTCTGTCTGTAGGAGCTCCAGAGAGTCGGTCTTTATAAGAGTGGACCCACAAGGCCGTGCTGCTATCAGCCCCCCCCCATAAACATCCCCGCACCGGCCGTCTCGCCAAGGCTACGCGTTGACAAGGCGAGCCTTTCCTCTGACTCACAAACACAGTGGAAGATAACGTCCAGTACACACACAGACACACACACACACACACACACACTGAGTGATGGGAGTCCATATAAAGGTCAGTCAGTGACTCATCCTTCCTCCGGGGGGCTCCACTAACACCCACTGTGGAATCTTTTTTTAAACTTTTATTTATTTTTTTACTCACATTCTTCAGTCGTCGATATGTAAAAACGTTCATTTACGTCGACCGTCGTGGTGTGTGTGTGGTCGCAGAGTCGTGAGGTCAAGAACGATGAAGTCACCTGAGGGGCAGATGGAATCAGGGCAGATATTATCAGGGCCGTGATACTTTCTTTTTTTTATCTAGTACAATGACTCAGCACATACAGTACAGTCCGCAAAAAATACTCGCAGATATTCAGCTCCCTTTACGACTTCCTGTTGGAAGACTA
Source organism: Cynoglossus semilaevis (assembly GCF_000523025.1). NCBI lineage: Eukaryota > Metazoa > Chordata > Actinopteri > Pleuronectiformes > Cynoglossidae > Cynoglossus > Cynoglossus semilaevis. The sequence continues at coordinate 1,952,682 of NC_024327.1, forward strand.
TTTTCTGAGCATTGACCTACAAAGGTTTCCGATCATTTTCTGCTCTGCGTTGTATTAATATAAATTGTTTATAATATCGACTGTTTTGTTTTTGTACATTTTTGTCAATTCTTTTTTGGGGATTACTGTTGATTTTGGGGATTATACCAAAAAGTTAATTGAATCAAAACATGTTTCGTTGTTAAAAAAAACTCTACAAGTTATTAATGATCATGACACGTTTTTTTTGGTCTTTTTCATAAATAGGTTTTATAAGTGAAATGTTCGGACAAAAAAAAAATTCCGGCGGATTATTCTAGATTACCGTGACGTTAGCGCGAAGTCGGCTCTGCGTTAATCTGATCCTGTTTTTTTTTTTTTTTTTCCCTTTCCTTCACTCGTCACATGACCTTCTAACGCTGTTGTCTCTGAAAGCATCAACACGCTAAGACAATATTGCTCCGAGATAGTTTGGTTTCCCTGAGCGGGAGCGATTAAAGGTTGTGAAAACACCGCAGCAGCAGGTTGTTGTGGAAGCTCCGGGATTGATTCACGCCACTGTCACATGGGCGAGGAGTGAAAAAAACAAAAATAGAAAATCAAAACTCTGAAATGCACTTTATGTAGATTAAAATTATTATTATTAAAAAAACAAAACAAACAGTGGTTCCAAAATAAGGGGCGCAACCCCCTAGAGGCACAGAGGTTTTGCAGGAGGGACTGAGGCAGATAAATTTCAATTTTGGAAATTGGGTAAAACAGTTTTTTTATAAATTAAAGTTTTTTTTGCTGTAAATGTGTCAACATAGGGGGTGTGGGCTTCACAATGGTACATCCATAAAAGGACGGGGCTGCAGTACAGTAAAATAAGAGCTGGAGTGAACGGATGGGTCGGAATCACAAGCCGAGTGGGGCGAGGTCACAAGGTCAAAGGTCACCGGGGGTCAAAGAGGCGAAGGGTAAAAAGCAGACAGACCAGGTGACGTAGTCAAACTACAGCACTGACTTTAGGACTTGAAAGGACACAGTGGGCGTGGCTTCCACATGTACATCACAACAATTCACTGCGGTATTGCACCGAGTACTGCAGTAGTAGTAAGTACTGTGCAGGCGGAGAAAAAAAAAAAAAAACCTAGATGTAAATGTGACGGACAGTCGTTTCGACCAGGAGGCACTTCAGTCTCAAACAGACGGCGAAAAAAAAAAAAAAATTGCAAAATTGTCAGACAGAAAAAACATGAAAAAAATAAAATAAAATAAAAACAAAAAGATTTTAACGTCCACCTCTCCGTTCCCGAAACGGAATAAAAGTGTCGACGCGGCAGGATTTTGTTTGCGATTGTCAAAGGGGGACGGTTTTTTAGAATACACATATACATGTATTCCTCCAAAAGGAGGACTTAAATGGGAGTGGACTCAAGAGGACTCAAGTGGGAGTGGGTGTGTCCGGTCGGGTGACACTGACGGGGTGTTTGAATACTACCACTACCACTACTGCAGTATTTCAGGTTATACTCCTGAAGCAGAAATATTTAAACATCTGGGACACTTTGTTGGTCGTCCACCCTGCAGGACAGTCGAGGTCACTACAGGCAAGTGTCACTAAAATACGTCTAAAATATATTTTTATTTTTAACTTTGAAAGTTTACAACATTTACCAACAAGGGGAAACAGGCTCTTAAGTTTTGTTGTGCTTACAGCACCCTCTGCTGGCTATATATATACAGTGCCCTCCAAAAGTATTGGAACGGCAAGGACAATTCCTTTGTTTTTATTGTATACTGAAGACATTTGGGTTTCAGATCAAAAGATGAATATGAGACAAAAGTTCAGAATTCCAGCTTTTATTTCATGGTATTGACATCCAGGTGTGTTAAACAACTCAGGACTGAGCCCCTTTTCTTTGAACCCACCCACATTCCAAGTGAGAAAAAGTATTAAACAGACATTATTAACATAAATTAAATTAAAATTAAAATGTAATATTCGGTGGCGTTACCCTTACTTGCAATAACTGCATCGAGCCTGCGACCCATTGACCCATTCACCAGGCTGTTGCATTCTTCATTTGAAATGCTGTTCCAGGCCTTTACTGTGGCCTCTTTCAGTTCTTGTTTGGTTCTGGGGGCTTCTCCCTTCAGTCTCCTCTT
>NC_024327.1:1955772-1962046 GCF_000523025.1 Cynoglossus semilaevis
TCTGTTCCAATACTTTTGCTCACTTGAAATGTGGGTGGGTTCAAAGAAAAGGGGCTCAGTCCTGAGTTGTTTAACACACCTGGATGTCAATACCATGAAATAAAAGCTGGAATTCTGAACTTTTGTCTCATATTCATCTTTTGATCTGAAACCCAAATGTCTTCAGTATACAACAAAAACAAAGGAATTGCCCTTGCCGTTCCAATACTTTCTGAAGTCCTGTCCAAATACAGATGAAAAGGATCGGCAAAAAGATCGACGAATAAAAATAAAAACTGTAAGAAAACGATGCAGTGCTGTGTCTTCGCCAGCGGGGGTGACATTTCTTCTTTTTTTTAACATTTGGTGACAAAAAAAACACAGCATGACATGATTTCGAATTGTGCAAAAACGGCAAGTCAGGCTGAGTGCATGTGCTCCCTCCCCACTCCACTAGAGGGCGGCTGTGCGGAAAAGTGAGCAAATAAGAAATAAAAATGTTTAATTTCTGTACAGCAGAGGAATCAGATTTTTTAAAAAGCCACAAAAAACGCCCGATACAAAGTGACGATGTAAACGGAGCGAGAAGTGTGTGCGTGCGTGTACAATGCCAACATGAGGTCCGCAAAGGCGTGTTCATCTGATTATGTATGCGAGAGATAGGGGGCGCCACAGACATTTGGACGAGATGGAAAAATAAGGAACTCCTCACTTCATTCCTTCGGCTTCATTATTCTCAGCCTGCTGGCAAGGGTGAGGTCAACACCTGGACCGTTTTTTTTTTGCCCCTTCACCACAAGTATTTTGAAAAGTATTTTGTCTCTCGTCATGCCTGACATTTAAGGATTAGCACTAGCAACTCTCTACCAATTACGAGCCCCGATTGCGTTGACCACTGGGTGTCTGTAAAGTGAGAAGATTCCTACATTTTCCCGTACGGACCGGCATTGAAAGTCCGAGTCCAAAACGCGAGGAAAGACTACTTCTATGTATGACACGTTCTATCGTAGTATCGGATGTCGGATCATGGGTTTCGGATCCGTCCGCGGGTTCCAAATGACGGCTAAAAAAATGACAAGCGTCGGTAAATTCCACGTCACGAAAAAACCCCAAAAAGTGTCGTCTTTGATCCTGAGTGAAACACAAAGAGACGTACAGGCTAGGCTAGCTTGACTGTGTTTCCAGAGTGTTCCGAAGTTTGACACACACACACACACACAGACCGGTAACAAGACACAGGACCAGAAAAGACAGGACCTGAAAAAAAATGAGTGAGACAAAGAAAAATTCACTAAGACCCCGTCCTCTACTCCCCCTGGTGGTCTTTATTATACAGTGGATCCCCTGAATATTAGCTTGTTTTTTGTTTTTTTTTCACGTTCGTCAACAACAGTGGCTCTTCTCGGTAGTCCAACAGTCCTGAGGGAAACTCCGATTTGTTCAAATAAATATCTTCGCGACGTTGAACGTCCCATTTCTTAATGACCCGTGGGGTCAAAGGTCAGGGTCACCCCTCCTCTCCCCTCCCCCTCGGGCTGACCAGTGAGGCTTTTAGACGGGCTGCTGGTTTGGACCAATTGGCAGCCAGGAAGCCCCGTTCGACGCTCCTTCCCTTCGTTTGTGTGTCGGTGTGGCTCCCCACACCGTCCCTGTGCCACTAGGGGGCGGAGTTGGACATGGAGTCCACTGAGTTCACGCTGGAAGACTGCACACGGCTGTGGGAGATGGACACGTCCGGGTGCTGCGGTGGAGACAACGGGACAGACAGACAGAGAAAGGGTTACCCCAATGACTTATGGGTAATTTTTTTGTGTGCGTTTTTACTCACATGCCTCCTGAAGATCCTGTCCAATAGGCTGCGTCGCGGCGGCTCCGGAGGCTGGTCCCAGTCCAGGTCTGGGGGTCTGGTCCCCTGAGGCCCGAAGACATTCAGGTCTCTGAAACATTCAGTCTCTATCATCTGTGGGGGGGCGGGGGGAGAGGAGGGGAGAAAAGGAGAGAGGAAGAGGGGAGAGGAAGAGGAGAGAGGAAGAGGGGGGAGGAAGGGTGAAGAAGAGGAGAGAGGGGTGAAGAAGAGGGGGGAGGAAGAGGAGAGAGGGGTGAGGAAGAGCATCAACACGCTGAGACAATATTGCTCCGAGATAGTTTGGTTTCCCTGAGCGGGAGCGATTGAAGGTTGTGAAAACACCGCAGCAGCAGGTTGTTGTGGAAGCTCCGTGATTGGTTTACGCCACTGTCACATGGGCGAGGAGCGAAAAAAACAAAAATAGAAAATCAAAATTTTGAAATGCTCTTTATGTAGATTAAAATTATTATTATTAAAAAAAACAAACAGTGGTTCCAAAATAAGGGGTGCAACCCCCTAGAGGAAAAGGAGAGAGAGGTAAGGAAGAGGGGGGGACAGTTAGAGAATATTAGATTTCGCCTGATGCCACAAGATGGAGCCCAGGTACCACCAGTGGTACACGTTTATTAGATCGGTATCAGACCATTCTTATTGGACTGGTACCGGATCGTTCTTATTGGAACAGTACCAGGCAGTTCTTACTGGACCGGTACCGGTCCCTACTAATTGGACCGGTACCAGACAGTTCTTACTAGACCGGTACCAGACAGTTCTTATTGGGCCGATACCAGACCCTTGTTATTAGACCAGTACCAATACTTCTTATTAGATCGGTACCGGACCATTCTAACTGGACCTTTACCGGACAGTTCTTACTGGACCGGTACCAGACCCTTCTTATTGGACCGGTACTAGATCATTCTTACTGGACCGGTACCGGACAATTTCTACTGGACCGGTACCAGACCATTCTAATTGGACTGGTACCAGACAGTTCTTACTAGACCAGTACCAGACCTTTCTTATTGTACCGGTACCGGACCATTCTTACTAGACCAGTACCAGACAGTTCCCCATGCCTGGCGGTGCCTCAGACCTACCTCATTCTGCCACGGGATGGAAACGCTGCCTGTGGCGAACTTGGAGTAGAAGTCGTTGTCGGTTTGGTCCAGATTGACTCCCTTCACCGTGGAGAACTGTTCTATGTCCAGGACGTCCTTACAGTAGGCGGCCCGGGGCTGGGGGAGGGAGAGGGGGGTGAGGCGTGGGGGGGAGAAGACAAGTTTATTTTAATAAGATAAACTACAACCATGGACGTTGATAAGAGTTCGTGAATTTCCTGACATCTTAGTTGTTCCAGGTCCAAGAACTCTGGAGAACTCTGTCGGGGTCCGCGGAACACGTTCTTCCCACGTTCTGTTCCAACACCTGAACGTCTCCTAGCCTACGTAGGGACCTGACATCTGGGTCTAATAAAGGGACAGGACTCCTTTTTTTTTTAGGCGTATACCGCCACCTACTGTAGTGGAGGATGTACTGTCATGGTCTGACCAGTGACTTTTTGCGATAACTTAAGACTTGATGCGAGATTCATTTTTTATTTCAACTTTAATTGAAATAAAAAGTTACTATATTACAGTTACTATCGGTACTGTCTATCCAATCATCCAACGGTACTTGAAAAGTGAAAGGAGTGAAAAAACGTACCGTAAATATTTACGTGGCAAAAACTTTTGCTGAACCAGTACCAGACAGTTCTAATTGGACCAGTACCAGACCCTTGTTTATTGGTCCAGTACCGAACCATTCATATTGAAACGGTACCGGACCGTTCTTATTGGACTGGTACCGGACAGTTCTAATTGGACCGCTACTGGACCATTCTTACTGGACCAGTACCAGGCCGTTCTAATTGGACTGGTACCGGAACCATTTTTACTGGACCAGTACCAGACAGTTCTAATTGGACCGGTACCGAACCATTCTAATTGGACCAGTTCCAGGCTGTTCTTATTGGACCGGTACCGGACAGTTCTTACTGGACCGGTACCAGACCCTTCTTATTGGACCACTACCAGACCCTTCTTATTCGACTGGTACCAGACAGTTCTTACTGGACCAGTACCAGACAGTTCTAATTGGACAGGTACCGAACCATTCTTACTGGACCGGTACCAGACCCTTGTTATTGGACGAGTACCGAACCATTCTAATTGGCCCAATACCGGGCCGTTCTTACTGGACTGGTACCGGACAATTTCTACTGGACCAGTACCAGGCCGTTCTAATTGGACCGGTACTGAACCATTCTAATTGGACCAGTACCGGACCGTTCTTACTGGACCGGTACCAGACCAATCTTATTGAAACGGTACCAGACCTTTCTTATCGTCTACGTTCTCATTTCCGAGTCGAGTTCAAACACGTGGGGCACGGACCCAGACCGGGGAACTACTCACGTCGGGCACGAAGGGCGGCTCCACCATCCCGGCCTCCATCCTCTTGAAGTTGATATTTTTGAAGAAGGAGTGAGCCTTGACGCCGGCCACCTTGTCCGCCTGGCACCCTAGCCTCTGCTTGGGGTCTTTGGTCAGCAGCTGGAGCGGCAGAAGAGCACATGATTCATGACGTCTTCTAGGTCGGAACTTTTTTTTTTTCGCGGTGCCTCACCATTCTACAGATGGCCTTGGTGTCCTCGGTGAACTTGTCGTTGTAGTCCTCCTCCTCCTCCTGCACCCTCCGCTCCACTTCCTCCCTCTTCACCCGTTCCTTGCAGGCGCGGAAGGGCGAGCGCCCGGCTGTCATCTCGTACACCAGGCAGCCCAGGCCCCACCAGTCGGGACTCATGCTGTACTTCTCGTTGTTGATCACCTCTGGAGCTGTGCAGGAGGAAGGGACGGGCGGGTTAGCGACGTGTTAGCATCTAGCACGGTAGCAACGCTCCGGTATGGAGTGTGTTAGCAGGTAGATATGTGGGTCAGTCAAGCTAGGTCTAGTCTGGGTCTAGTCTAACCCAGACTAAGATAGGCTAAACTACAACAAGCTAACCCGGGACGAAGCTAGAACAAACCTAGCTTTATCGTGTAGCCTTGGCCGAAGCTTCTTTTTCTTTACCAGTTGATAGAATTCTTATACGATTCATTACTGCCACCTACTGGGTCTGCTTGGTATATGGTGACCCCAGTGTATACCTGTGACCCGCACTATATACCTGTGACCCCTAGTGTATACCGCGACCCCCAGTGTATACCAGCGACCCTCAGTGTATACCAGTGACCCCGGTGTATACCAGTGACCCCCAGTGTATACCAGTGACCCCCACTCTATACCAGTGACCCCCACTATATACCTGCGACCCCCAGTGTATACCACTGACCCCCACTGTATACCTATGACCCCTAGTGTATACCTGTGACCCCCAGTGTATACCAGTGACCCCGACTACCCTGAAACTTTTTTTTCTTACCCATGTATCCCACAGTTCCCACCCGGCCTTGGATCAGCTCCTGCTCAGGCACCTTGATGGCCAGCCCCAGGTCGGAGATGCGGATGTGTCCTGTCACGAGACGAGACAATCGTGAGTCGGATATAAACGTCTGAGGAAATGTCGAACGTGACACTGCATATCTGAATGCGAAACCGAAAAAACTCACCGTCGTCGTCCAACAGGATGTTCTCGGGTTTCAGGTCCCTGACAGGAAGAAACAGAGAACGTAGTCAACGAGAATGTCGAGAGAGAATCAGTAAGTATCACAACTTGTTTTGACCTAGACTAGGCGTCTGCAACCTATGGGTCGTGGCCCACGTTTGGCGCTTTAGCATTGGTTCCCTGTAATGTATTTGGATAATTAGTCCCATAGCGTAGCGGTTAGCACGCCTGTCTCGGAAGCGATCGCTATGGCTAAAAGCGTTTGCTTAAGGCATAAACGTATATTGCACCTAATCTGACAGTTATTGAAATACATAAATAAATATATGACGTTATTGATCCGACATTTTCAAAAAAATCGACAAATTCCCCTTTTGGCGCCAAATATGTGGTTCCTCCGGGAATCAAACCTGGGACTACCTGCTCTGTGCTACCGGGGCAGGCGTGCTAACCGCTACAGCAGTTCCTAAAACTTAAAATAAATAAATAAATAAATAAACAAAATAAAAAACAAAAACAAAATTAAAATAAATAAAAAAAATAATTTAAAAAAAATAACAAAAACAATAACAAAAATAATAGAAAAATAATTAAAAAAAATTAAAAATACAATAAAAAAAATAAATAATAATAATAATAAAAAAATTTAAAACCTCTACTTGAATCGCAACCTTAACGTGGTGGAGGGGTTTGAGTATCCGAATGAACCTAGGAGCTATGTTGTCGGGGGCTTAACGCCCCTGGTAGGGTCTCCCAAGGCAAACAGGTCCTAGGCGACGGATCAGACAAATAGCGGTTCA
>NC_024327.1:1965395-1969901 GCF_000523025.1 Cynoglossus semilaevis
ACGCCTTGGGGTCCCCCCAGAAGAGCTGGAGGAAGTGTCGAGGGAGAGGGAAGTCTGGGTGTCCCTGCTCAGACTGTTGCCCCCGCGACCCGGCCCCGGATAAGCGGTTGAAGATGGATGGATGGATGGAAAAATTTAAAAATTAAAAAAAAAAACAGTTCCCAAACTTTTTTTCTGTCACAAACCTTCGCGACCCACATCAATAGACGTTATTCGTAAACTCCTGGAAACCATAATGCGAGACGACCCCCCCCAAAAAAAGAGTCTCTCGCGACCCACCTAAGGGGCTGCGACCTAGTCTTTGAGAAACAATGCTCCACTACACCACCCAATGCTACACCAGTGTTTCCCGAACGTTTTTTTCTGGGGGACCCGTATTTTAAAAGTTGCAAACCTTCACGACCCGACTCAATTGACGTTATTCGTAAACTCCTGGGAAACATGATGCGGAAAATAAATAAATAAATAAATACAGTAAATAAAATAAAAAATTAATTAAATTTTTTTTTTTAAAAATTGAAAAAAATAAATCAATATTTTTAAAAAATTCAAAAAAAAAAATTCAAAAAAAAATAAATAAATAAAATTTAAAACTTCCCAAACTTTTTTTCTGTCACAAACCTTCACGACCCAAGTCAATAGACGTTATTTGTAAACTCCTGGGAAACATGATGCGAAAAAAATATTTAAATTTAAAAAATTTAAAAAAATTAACAAAAAAAAAAAAAAAAAAAATTTTTAAAACAACCACTACACTTTTGCGACTCCATCTTGACACATATCGCGCTGCGCGGCGTTACCTGTACACGATGCATTCCCGGTGCAGATGCTCCAGACCGCAGCAGATCTGAGCGGCGTAGAACTGGACCCGGTCCTTGTCGAAGCCTGGCGTGCCCATGTTGTAGATGTGGAACTTGAGGTCTCCGCCGTTCATGATGGTCAGCACCAGACACAGGGCGTCCTTGGTCTCGTACGCGTACGCCAGGCTCACCTGCGAGGGGAACGACGGGGAACACACTCAAAAGCCGCGATTCCAGCGGGGGGCGGGGGTGGCGACCCCAGAAGCGGAACTCACCACGAAGCGACTGTTGACTTTCTCCAAGATCTGCTTCTCGTTCAGCGCCATGGACTCTCCTTTGCGTTTCTTGATCCTCTTCTTCTCCAGCTTCTTGCAGGCGTACATCTTCCCCGTGGCTCTGACCTGGCAGGCGCACACCTGAGAGCACAAAACGGGAGATTTTCGCAGATCACAAAAACTGTACCGCTTGCGATTTCTAGCCCACCCCCCGCCCCCTAGGTTTGGAAACCCCCAAAACCAAATCGAGTAAGAAGAGCCTCGATGTCAGTCGGGCGGCGTCCGTCCAAGACCTTCACGATGACGGTCCGCTTTTCTGGACGTAGCTATTCTGAGGCCCAATATTAGCATAATTGTGTAATATCGGTAAGAATTGTGTTATCGGATTTTTCTTCCGACAATGCTTGGGTTTTGCCAAAATCGCCAAATCGCTTGTAGGATCACGAGAGTTTTACCTCATTTTTGGCGGCAAACGACGGCATATATCGGTATCGGTTGTTATCGGAATTGAAAATTAAGTGTTCGGACAATATCGGCAAAAGGTTCGGACATTCCGATAATGAAAATCTGATAAGACAAGTCCTAAGTTTTGCCAAATCGCTTGTAGGATCACGAGAGTTTTACCTCATTTTTGGCGGCAAACGACGGCATATATCGGTATCGGTTGTTATCGGAATTGAAAATTAAGTGTTCGGACAATATCGGCAAAAGGTTCGGACATTCCGATAATGAAAATCTGATAAGACAAGTCCTAAGTTTTGCCAAATCGCTTGTAGGATCACGAGAGTTTTACCTCATTTTTGGCGGCAAACGACGGCATATATCGGTATCGGTTGTTATCGGAATCGGAAATTACGTGTTTGGACAATATCGGCATATCGGATATGGGCAAAAGGTTCAGACACCCTACATTCCGATAATAAAAACCCAATAACACAATGCTTAAGTTTTGCCAAATCGCTTGTAGGGTCACGAGAGTTTTACTAAAGTTTTGGGGGCCGACGGCGGCTTATACCGGTATCGGTTGTTATCGGAATTGAAAATTTAGTGTTTGGACAATATCGGCAAAAGGTTCAAACATTCCGATAATAAAAACACAATAACACAATGTCTGAGTTTCGCCAAATCGCTTGTAGGATCACGAGAGTTTTACCAAATCTTTTGGCAGCAAACAGCAGCATATATCCGTATCGGTTGTTATCGAAAACAAAAATTAAGTGTTTGGACAATATTGACAAAAGGGTCGGACATTCCGATAATGAAAACCCGATAACACAATGCCTGAGTTTTGCCAAATCGCTTGTAGGGTCACGAGAGTTTTACCAAATTTCGGGGCCGACCGATATCGGTTGTTATCGGAAACGAAAATTAACAATATCGGCATATTGGCAAAAAGTTCAGACATCCCTACATTCCGATAATGAAAACCCGAGAAGACAATGCTTGAGTTTTGCCAAATCGCTTGTAGGGTCACGGGAGTTTTACCTCATTTTTGGCGGGAAACGGATGCACATATCGTTATCGTTTGTTATCGGAATCGAAAATTAAGTGTTTGGACAATATCGGTATATCAAGTATTGGCAAAAAGTTCCGACATCCCTACATTAATCTGATAACCGTCCGGTCACGACGCGGTGTTGTGTCGGACATCTGCGATGTCGGCCATCTTACCTCTCCGAACCCCCCCTTCCCCAGGACTCGGTACTGCCTGAATGTGTCCTTCGTGATTGGTTGCCTGAGGAGGAGAGAGAACACAGAGAACCCATTAACACAGAAGAAGCTCGTACGATATTGATCCAGAACTCGACACCATCCGGAGTCCATTTCCTGTACGAGGGCGCGGCTTCTCGGAGGCTTTTAAACTTCGCAGACGCGGTGGAATCACGACCTTTTACAGACACTTAACGGGATGTAATTCACACCGAGTGGCGTCAGACTCTTCTACCGTGTCTCTGCGAAGTCTGGAGAGTCGTAACTGAGTGAGTTGGGAAATTAACGATAGCTCATTTGGGACGTTCGGCGTTCCCTGCTAACTTTAAAAGTGCGAGTCCGCGTTTTTACGTTGTAACATACAAGATCAAAAAAATGCGATAACATCGGCCGGCCCATATTATCGGTCCGATATTAGCATAATTACCTCAGATTATGAAAATCCACTAGGTGGCAGCATTGCAGCTATTTTTTTTATTAATCGATTTTGATAATAATCAGAGGATTGAATTTTTTTTTATTTTCATTACACATAAAAAACAATATAAATTCACGATCGAAGACGATGGCGATGAAAAAAAAAAAAAATTCGTCCGACCTTTCCAGAATCTTCCACTGCAGGAATCGGTCGAAGTACATGGAGTTCTGATAGTCTTTGAACGCACAGTCAGTGAGCCGCTCTGGGGGGACACGGGAACACAAACACCTGCGTTAGATCGTAGAAACGGAGAGACATCGGGGGGACATCGGAAAGACATCGGGGAAGGCAGCGCGACTCACCTGCGACAGTCGCTGAAGATTTCCTTACACGGACTGAGTTCCAGGTTCTCCCTGCAGGTGTCGGCGAAAACCTCGGCTACGTCCACTCGCTGAGGTGACTTCGTTAGCATGTGTAAACAAACACACCTACGTTACATTATGTTATGTTACGTCTATATTCTAATGACGAACAGAAAAAGTTACGAGTCGTACTTGTTTGGAGAGAAATGTCTTGATGATCTGGTCCCCGGTACTTTTTCTTTTTTCGTCCGGTGTTACCTCGTAGTCTTCCTAAAAAAAACAAAACAAGTCGGTGACATAGGATATATTAAAACTAAATATGAATAAAAAATATAAAAAATATAAATATATTAATATTTGTAAAAAAAACACCAGAGCTAACGTTAGCTCTAGTGTCTCTACCACGGCTATTGTAGCTAACGCTAGCTCTGGGGTCTGTACCAGGACTTGTTGTAGCTAACGCTAGCTCTGGTGTCTGTACCAGGGCTATTTTAGCTAACACTAGCTCTGGTGTCTGTACCATGACTATTGTGACTACCGCTAGCTCTGGTGTCTCTACCATGGCTATTTTAGCTAATGCTAGCTCTGGTGTCTCTACCGTTGCTATTGTAGCTAACTCTCAGCTCTGGTGTCTGTACCATGCTTATTGTAGCTACCGTTAGCTCTGGTATCTCTACCATGACTATTTTAGCTAACGCTAGCTCTGGTGTCTGGACCACAGCTATTTTAGCTAACGCTAGCTCTGGTGTCTGTACCACGGCTATTGTAGCTACCGCTGGCTCTGGTGTTTTTACCACTGCTATTTTAGCTAACGTTAGCTCTGGTGTTTCTACCACGGCTAATGTAGCTAATGTTAGCTTTGGTGTGTGTGTGTACCATTGCGTCGAGTAACTGAATGCATCGCTGCAAACTGGGTTTGGTCTCGCAGTAAAGTCGGAAGA
>NC_024327.1:1969910-1971949 GCF_000523025.1 Cynoglossus semilaevis
GGAAGAGCCGTCTTCCGATTGGCTGTTTCTCACACAGGCAAACGTAGTCCCTTTCTGCGAAACAAGGAAAAATACAGAAATAAATACGTAACTAAATAATCACAATTCGCATTAAAGTGAAAAAAACCCCAACAGTTACCGATGCTGTTCCCCAGTTCGGAACACTGGCTAATATGAGGGAATCGGAGGATCTCCTTCCATTTCTTGCTCCTCCCTTTGCGCTTTCCTCCTCCACCTGCGGGGGGCAGCAAAAATAATTAATTAATTGAAAAAAAAAAAAAAACTCCACAACATGACTATCTCAACTGAGACACATACTGTAGTAGCTAGTCATCACCGATCGCCTGATGAGTGTATCGTAAGCCCTGTCGAGGCTCAGCTACGATGCTAGCTTTAGCTCTGGTGTCTGTACCAGGAGTGTTGTAGCTAACGTTAGCTCCTGTTTCTTCCAGTGCTCTCCTTTCTAACCTAGCTAACTAACACGTTGTCCCACGTCCCGCCTTTCTTATGAGCTTTGGCGCCCCCCCGAGGAAGGCGAGCCTTACTGCAATATACTAGAGCTAGCTTTTGCTTGCACCGTACACACACACAACAGCCCGCAGTCCCAACTTCCCCAACTACAACGAGGAAAGGTCAGGGCTATTTGCGTAAGCGTACGATCAGATATTTTATCTTCCGAAAGCGGTTCAAGCAGGTGTTTGTTTTTTTGTTTTTTTCCCTGGAAAAGTTAAGGTCGGAAATAAAAACACCAACCGCTAGTTCTATTGTTTTAGCCGATAGTCAAATGTCCCGACGCCGCAGCGCACGTCAGAGGGCCAAATATATTTGCATATATTTGTGTTTTTGTTTTGAATAGATTGAGATCTCAAATCTGCGTTTCGTCAGGTTTTTTTTTTTTTTTCATCCCCCCGGTCAAACACTACTGCTAGGATAACAGAGAAAGGTAATGACCCCTGAATTACCCGACAACCCGATGATGGCTGGAAGTCGACGGCGGCATTGTGCTAGCGCGCCGGTCGCTCACGGGGGAGATTCGTACGTGGCTGAACTCACGACACACCAATCCAAAATGTCACGACAGACAACGTCAAATATCGATTTATCGATATCGACTTATCGACGTTTTGTTTTCATGAAGTGCACTTAATGGCGCCCCCGTGGTAGCCCGTGGTAGTTGCAAAGACGCAGTACCGATAAAGAATGCAATTTTTATTAGGATCTAGATTTTCTCCTTGTACGTTTTCACATGTCGTGGAGAATATTGGCCTCTAGGGGGCAGCAGAGGCAACAGAACTGTTTCCGCGTCATTCCTTTGCGAGCGAAGCTGGAATCTATACTTCTGTCAAATAATAATAATAAATAAACGTGACGTGTGTAAAATTTACGATGGATTTAAAAACATGTCGTTTTTTTTTGTTGAATTATTACATATATTACGGTCATCTTTTTTTTTTCAACGCGGTTCCTGGATAGCTTCGTTGCCTTGCAACTGTTTTTGCATAACATTTGTATGTGCGTAGGAGGGAAATTGCGTGTTTGCATAACGATCTGCAGGTGTGCCGTGAGTCCGACTCGCCCCCGCAGTTTCTCACGTTCGCCCCCGGACGCGACGGAACTACAATAGTCGTGTCTCATCGCAAACATCGGATGACCAGTTCAACCAGGTTCTGACTCCGCAGGGTTCGCATTTGTTCACGAGCGAAATCAAAAAATATGATGTACTGTATGTCAGGGTTTTCAACCCCTGGTCCGGGGACCGGTGTCGGTCCGTAAATCATTTGGTATGGGCCGCAGTGGGTTAACGTTAGCTACAACAGTCCTCATACAGACACCAGAGCTAACGTTAGCTAACAGTCCTGGTACAAAAACCAGGGCTAACGTTAGCTACAACAGTCCTGGTACAGATACCAGAGCTAACGTTAGCTACAACAGTTCTGGTACAGACACCTGAGCTAACGTTAGCTACAACAGTCCTGGTACAGACACCAGAGCTAACGTTAGCTTCAACAGTCCTGGTACAGACACCAGAGCTAACGTTA
>NC_024327.1:1972000-1974500 GCF_000523025.1 Cynoglossus semilaevis
CTAGCGTTAGCCTCGACAGTCCTGGTACAGACACCAGGGCTAACGTTAGCTACAACACGGCAACACGGTAAAAAAAAAATTATAAATGTATTTATTTAAAAATTTAAATCAAAATTGCACTGCCTGAAGGGGGCCCCCTCCCCAAAAAAAAAAAAAAAAAACTTGACTTGCCTCGGGTAATCACGAACCGTGAAAGAGCAGCATGAACAGTAGCCTATCGTGGCTAAGGTCCGGGGTGCGGGGGGGGGGGATGTTAGGGCGGGTAAATAGCGGGCGATCAGTGTTTATTTTTGGTGCGTTTCTAACGAATACAGGATCAGACTACGCCGAGACCGTACCTCGATGACGGATCTGCACGCTGTGAACAAAAACATCGGAAAACCACATCCTGAACCCCAGCTGTGCGTCGCAACTGCGAGACCTGCACCTGCACTGGCAGCAGACGCAAACTCATGATACAAGGTTTTTTTTTTTTACCCACCAGTGCAGATGATGATTTGATCTTCACAGTAGATTTAAAAAAAAAAAAATTACGTAAAAAAATTTTCTTAACGTTGAACGGTGTATAGTATTTAAAATGTGGGTTAGCATTTTTAAAAAAAAACTTTTTTTTTTTAATAAATACGTCCTAAATTTTGGACCGAAAATAAAATTCAACTTCATCTTCAAAATTTTTACAGAATTTTTTAATATATTTTCCCAAGGAAAAAAACACAGACGTTGCTCCGTTTCTTTCTCCTTTAGCCTCCGTGCTAGCCACCGTGGCTAACTCGGCTAAGTTCTAACAACCAACGACGACGATGATTTTTATTAATGACTTATTTCACTGAGATGTTACAAACCAACGGTGGTTAACGTTCGGTTCGTAACGGTCGCGTTAGTGTTGATTAGCGCTATTTGGCGGCTACGCTAATGGCTCTGCTGTGGCTCAGGAAAGTCCACGAATGGCGGTGTAAAAAACAGAAAAACCTTGCCGTGTTAATCGATCAATCAATCGGCAACTATTTCCTTGTCGCGATAATGAATATTAAACATATTATCGCATTTTCGGACAATATTTTGATCTTTCCGACGATCCTGGGGGTAGGAAAATGATGTTAGTGTCTCAGCTAATTTTTTTATTTTTGTTACAAAAGCGGCTAACAATCGCCCGATTCTCACTTTTCGGACTGCTTGTTGTCGGCTCGGGGCCGGTGACTCACACGCAGATCGCAGCACTTCCTCCTCTCCCACAATCCCCAGCTGTTCAAGCCCTGAACTTGACCGTGAAAGAGCGCGACAACCGCAGGTTAGCACGTGTTTTATCAAAGATTTTTAGCAAATTTTTTTACACAAAGGACAAACGACCACATTTGCAAAATAAATTTACATTTCATTTACTAAGTTTAAACTTTTGAGAATTTTTTTTTTTTTTACCATGAATAAGAAAATTTTGAAATCCAGCCGGGGTCACTACTTCTCCAGTTTTTTAAAGGAAGTTTATATAAAATAAATATAAAAAAATATTTTAAGGAAATTTAAAATTTGAATTAATTAAAATTCAAATTCAAAAAAAGTTCACGTTGCGTAGCACTTGTATTAATGTTTTAAGGATGTACTGAAATACCAAAAAAATTGCGATATTTCTTTTGTCAATATCCATATGTCGATCCCTCGGTTCCGATGTTAGCTAACATCAGCTAACCTGATGTTCAGACGGAAGCGCGACTATTTCCCAGGTCTTTACGTCGTCGTAATCATTCCGACTATAAATAGCAGCCGGCCCCGAGGGCAGGAGCCACGGGTTGACACACACACAGAGGTGGACAAACCGGTTCGTGACCGCGGCGGCTTGTTGACAGTTGGCAAAAAAAAAAAAAAATCAGATTTTTCCATAGAGTGGAATCGTATCCGTGGAGCTGTCCAATCAGAGCTCCGGGAGCGGAGCGCATGTTTGCTCATCCATAAAGACCCAGGGACTATACCCCGGGAGACACGCCCACAATGTCGTCTCTGTTTGTTCACCACCAGAACAAGTGTTTATGCTTCTCACACGTACATGAACACACACACATACACGTTTTTGTATTGTTTTGTGACAACAAATTACATGTCCCTCAGTGGGGACCGTCAAAATGTCCCCACAAAAAAAAAAACTGTATCCGTTTCTGCAGTTGCATTCACACACACACACACGCACGCACGCACACATACACGTTTTTGTATTGTTTTGTGACAAACTACACGTCCCTCAGTGGGGTCCGTCGAAATGTGCCCACAAAAAAAACTGTAACCGTTTCTGCAGATGCATACGCACAAACACACATACACGTTTTTGTATTGTTTTGTGACAACAAACTACATGTCTCTCAGTGGGGACCCTCAAAATGTGTCCACAAAAAAAAAAAAAAAACTGTAACCGTTTCTGCAGGTGTATTCACACACATACACGTTTTTGTTTTGTTTTGTGACAACTCCAAACAACAGGTCCCTCAATGGGGACCGTTAAAATGTCCCCCCC
>NC_024327.1:1987362-1989579 GCF_000523025.1 Cynoglossus semilaevis
GCATCGCATGCCCCCCGGACGCCTCCCTCGGGAGGTGCTCGGGTGCCGTCACGCTGGAGTGACTACGTCGCTCGGCTGGCCTAGGAACGCCTTGGGGTCCCCCCAGAAGAGCTGGAGGAAGTGTCGAGGGAAAGGGAAGTCTGGGTGTCCCTGCTCAGACTGTTGCCCCCGCGACCCGGCCCCGAATAAGCGGTTGATGATGGATGGATGGATGGATGGAAAATATACACCGGAATATATAGATATATATAATATACACTGGAATATATAGCCATATATAATATATGGACCTAATATAAAACTACTACTAATAGAAGATTTTAATTTTATTTTGTATTTAAAATATAATAAATTATAAAAAAATTAAAAAATATATTTATATAAAAATATTAATATTTATAAATACATTTAAATAAAATACATTATTTTAATTCACTTTATAAATAAATAAAATATAATAATAAAAATTGTTATTATGGAAATGTTTCGCACGCAGAGAGAAGTGGGTTCGATTCCCAAAGGAGCTACATAGCCCTAGCGGCGCCTCCTGTGGCAGCCTGCGTCACTCTGTTAATTAACCCATCGTGGGACGAATGTTGTGCGCTCTGGAGTATAAGTCGCACCAGCCAAAGAATGAAAAAATCGCGACTTGCAGGAGAAGCAGATTCTGCTACACAAGCCTAGAGTGCCCTCTAGTGGTAGTGAAAATAAACATGTGAATTAAAATTATTTTAATATATGTCGCAAAACCAGTCAAAGGATGAAAAAAGTGCGTGCGACTTATAGTACAGGGGGGAAAAATTGAAATTATAGAAAATATTAGCGTAGCAGATTGACATCCGACCTCTGACACCGACCTTAAAAAAAATCTCTCGTTTAAACCGTCAAAACTTGGTCATCGGAGCCCCAGGTTGAGCCAACGTATCTGGTGTTCAAACCGAGGAGCTCCTCCTCCTCCACTCCGATCCGTGATTCAATCCGTTTACTTATTTAACGTTCTGCGTTCGACAACACAACGACACAAAGCAGCAGGCCCTCGGGCGGCGGAGTCGGATTCCCTACGTCAGCTCCGACCCCAAACGGCCCGGCTACGTTACATTACTGCAACTCAATCTGCTTATGCAGAACTGAACTGAAACAGGCTTTAGTTTCGTTTACGACCATCGGTGAAAACTGATTGGCCGCTGGTTTTAGCCGTCATTAGTTAGCATTAATTGCGAGTTAACGTCCGACATTATCGCGTTAATTATTAGCGGTTAAATATCCGAATGAACCGGTGGGTGAGGGAGTACGTACGACACAACAATAAACACAATCTTAAATTCCATTTACTATTATAAATATATGTTTATGTATATGCATGTATATATTTGTGTGTGTAAATATATGTATATATAATGTATGTAATGTGCATTGTGTTTATATTGGTATGTATATATGTATATATATGTATATATATATAGATTGTCGTATATGTTTGATTTGATATTATATGTCTATATCCTGTATATATGTATATACACTACCGGTCAAAAGTTTTAGAACACCCCAATTCTTCCAGTGTTTTTACTGAAAATTATACCGTTTAATGTCTCATTTAAACTTAAACTTTTAAACTTATCTTTATTTGTCATTGTGACACAGCACAGCACAGCACACCATGCACAACGAAATTTAACCTCTGCATTTAACCCATCACCAAAGTGAACAGTGGGCAGCCGTGGTCAGCGCCCGGGGAGCAGTGCTTGAGGACGATGCCATGCTCAGTACATCTCAGTGGTAACCTGGCAGTTGGTGGATTTGAACCACCACCTTCCGGACCGAAGTCCGCTTCCTTTACCACTAGGCCACCACTGCCCCTTAACCCTAGGCCACCACTGCCCTCATTGCACTCAGACGTGAAAGCATAGTACAAATAAGCAATTGGAGTCAAAAAAGAAATTATGGAATCAATTTATAGACCAAAATGTATTCTAAACTGTTGACTCATCAAAGTAGCCACCTTTGGCAGATATAACAGCTGAACACACACGAGGCATTCTTTCTACAATAGAGATCAAATATTCTTCAGAAAGTTCTTCCCATGTCTGTTGCAGAAGTTCCCATAAATGTGTGGCAAACACACGAGCCATTCTTTCTACAATAGAGATCAAATATTCTTCAGAAAGTTCTTCCCATGTCTGTTGCAGAAGTTCCCATAAATGTGTGGCACTTGTG
>NC_024327.1:1989887-1991116 GCF_000523025.1 Cynoglossus semilaevis
ACCCCAGCCACACACTGTGGAAGCATCCTTTCACCTACTCTACGCCGTACAAACACAGTAACTCCTTCAAACACCGGTCGTCAATAATAATAATAATAATATATTCCAGTGTATATTATATATGTCCATATATTCCAGTGTATACTATATGTCTATATATTCCACTGTATATTATATATGTCCGTATATTCCAGTGTATATTATATATGTCCATATATTCCAGTGTATACTATAATATGTCCATATATTCCAGTGTATATTATATATATCTATATGTTCCAGTGTATCTTATATATGTCTATATATTTCAGTGTATATTAGTCAGAGTCAGAGAAAAGGATCACTTGCGACAAAACAACGACTTGTCCGACCGTCGGAGCGTTCACGTTATTTAATTTATTCATTTTAAACTTTCAAAAAAAAAGAGCAAAGGTTGCATCATCAGCGTAAAAAAGAACGTTTGGTAAACAGTGACGGAGGACGGACGGAGCGGCTCGCCTCTGTTTTCTCAAAATATTTCCGAAAAAAAACAAAAAAACAGGCGGTCGTAAATCAACTTAATTAAATTTACTGTAGGAGTCAACAGGCAGAAGGTCAAAGGTCAGGTGAGTGACATCACAGCTTCGTCATTTTTTTTACTGAAAATATAAGACATTTCTACGTTAATAAATTCCTGCTTAGGTTTTACGATATTCTGTAAATTCTGTTTTTAGTGGTTCTCAAACTAAGGTACGCGGACGACAATCTAATTCCAGTAGGGGTCATTAAGGTGGCTAGCTTTTTTTTAAATTTTTTTTACTGAAAATATAAGCCATTTCTACGTTAATACATTCTTGCTTAGGTTTTACGATATTCTGTAAATTCTGTTTGTAGTGGTTCTCAAACTAAGGTACGCAGACCACACTCTAATTCCGGCAGGGGTCAGCGAGTCAGCTAGCTTGAAAATATAAGCCATTTCTACGTTAATAAAAGTTTCAGTTTCAGTTTCGGAGCCACAGTGACGGAGTTCGGGTCATAATCGGGGTCTTTCTCCCCCCCCTCCCGCCTCCCGACATACATTTCAACCCCGGTCACGTTAGCAGATCCCGGCGTAAATGCTAGCCGGCCTACGGTCGTCTCTCCCCGCTCCAGAAACAAGACATTCCCGGTGTGTGTGTGTGTCTCGGCATGTATAATATTGCGAAAGAGCACATTCATTTCGACAGACAGCGAAAGCGGATGTGGGAGGC
>NC_024327.1:1991349-1994870 GCF_000523025.1 Cynoglossus semilaevis
CGGGTCCCCGCCCCCCCCCATCCCCCCCATTGCATCAGTAAGTTTTCTACCTGCGCCTCAGCGCGGTTATTATCACCTTCCTCTGCGTACCGTGCGCCAACCCCCGCGGGGCCTACCGTAGTGTTTGCGGTCGGTGCTGCCGACTTACCTTCGCGGGCTTTCAGCAGCACGGTGTTGGCCACGATGTTCTCCAGCTCCATCGGTGAAAAGGTTCAAACACAGAGGTTTCGTCGATTCTCGTCCGGTCCGCGGGTCCAAAGCGGTACTATCGACTCGGCTCGGCTCGACTCGACTCGGTTCACTCACTCGTCACTCGTCCGAGCGGTTCTCGCTCTTATCGACACAGAGAACAGGATGTCAAACGGTTGGCGGCGCCGTGAGCTGAACATGGTTCTCGTCGCTTGCATTTTGTACTCCCGCTTCGCGCAAACGCTTTTTCCCATCGTGCGTAGCGTGGATGCGGAATCTCCCGCCGCACCTTCGGCTGCGCTCAGCCCGGCAGCATCGGTGACTTCGTCTTCTTCTTCTTCCTCCCTCTTCCTTCCTTCCTTCCAGCGGCGACGCTAGCTAGCTTTACATTACAGCAGCCTCGGCTTGAATGCACCAGAGAGAGGACTGCAGCGCTCCCCCCTTCCTCCCTCCTCCTCCTCCTCGTAATCAAAAAGGGCCGAGTCTGGACGTCACAGCGGAATTACGAACGACCCCGCCGGGAGCTCTGCTAATGTGACGGCAGCACAAGATGGAACCGGGCTCTTCACCGGAGGCTGCACTTCACCGTTTTGACCTGTGGTGGTGCTAATGTCGTTTATAAAAAAATGAGAATATGATCCGCCGCTGTTTTCATTGTATAATAAATACATATAAATATTTAAAATTATATTAATATAAAAATATTATAAATATATTTTTATATTTTTTAAAATTAAGTATATTATTTTACTATATAGTATATATAATATATTACTAGTACTTAATAATTCCATTCTGTTGAATGGAGAACATTTTATCCTCAGAAATTAGGGTAATGTCGTCCTCTAGTGGTAGATGTTTTACATTACACTTCCACGCCTTTTATGTAGTAAAACAATTGTGTACCTGTGTTTACTTCTGTGTATCTGTGTGTACCTTTGCGTACTTCTGCGTACCTCTGCGTACTTGTGTGTCCCTTTGCGTACCTGTGTGTACCTCAGCGTACCTTTGCGTACCTGTGTGTACCTTTGAGAAAACAAAAAATTTAAATTTTTTACTATGGTTCACAGTAATAATAACCAACAAAAAAAATGTTTTCTTTTTTTTTTTCCGTCACATTTTACCAAATAACACGAAGAGACATTTTTTTTCACTCTTTAATGGAGTATGAGTTTTTTATCATCGTCATAATCCATCGCATTCAGACCCTGGAGTCAATCCCAGCATTCATCAGGAAAAAGGCAGGATACACCAAAAAACCAAAAAAAAAAAAAAAAAAAAAAAAAAAAAAAAAAACCAACCATGTCTTGATTAGAAAGTGCCGACTATAAAATAACTAGCTAATTTCGCCAACGTAACCACTGTTTTCTGGTCATGATCTAACTTTAAGAGCACTGGTTGGATTTTTTTTCTCTTTTTTTTAAATTTTTTACATCCGCGGTTCAAATTAAATTCATACAGTATACATCGGAAAATAAGCGTTGCTCAAACCAGCCGTCGCAAAGTAAAAAAATCGTACGAGTCCCACACGAACTAAGAAGCCAGGCTCGTGAAACACATGAAGGGGGGGCGCTGTCAGTACTCGTCCAGGTTGTCGGCCTTGGGGACGGAGAGGCCTCTGTCTTTTAGGACCTGCTTCTTTACTTTCTCCGTCTCCTGTTTGGCTTGTTGCTGCAACCGTTGCTCCTCCAGGATCTCTTCTATGGACACTTGCTGCAGGACGGTGTCGCAGGCTTTGTCCACGTCCTGCAACACAAACCAGAAATAGTTTGGGGGAAAAAAAAAAAAAAAAAAAGATGAAGTCACGAAGTCAAAGGTCAGGGGAGTGACCTCACAGCTACGCCAACGGACAAAAAAAAAAAAATTTTTGTAGCCTAGCGGTTAAAAGACAGCTTTGGTAAGGCATTGTTTCTCAAAGACTGGGTCGTGACCCTCAGGTGGGTTCGCAAGAAAACTTTTTTGGGGTCGTCTTGCATTATGTTTCCAAGAAGTTACGAATAACGTCTATGACTTGGATCGCGAAGGTTTGTGACTTACTTGGGAAACACCAGTGTCGAGCAATGTTTCTCAAAGACTGGGTCACGACCCTTAAGGGTTCCCAAGAAAAAAACGTTTGGGAAACACTGGTGTAGAGCATTGTTTCTCAAAGACTGGGTCACAAGAGTTTTTTTTTTGGGGTCGTCGTTTACGAACAACTAATTGACTTGGATCGCGAAGGTTTGTGACTTAAAAAAAAAAAAAAAAAAAGGTTCAAATCCTGGGCCCGGGAGGAATACGATACAAGAGACGAAACTACCCGTTTATCAGGTGTTGCTCACCGGTAAGCGGACCACAATCTAATTCCAGTAGGGGTCAGTAAGTGGCTTAGCTTTTTTTTTTTACTGAAAATACAAGACATTTCTACGTTAATAAATTCTTGCTTAGGTTTTACAATATTCTGTAAATTCTGTTTGTAAGTAAAAATGTATTATTAGTTATGAATATTAAATTAAAATGAAAATCGGTAAATTTGCTTAAAAACGAACGTACTTAAATAACGAAACCCTCCCAAAAAAAAAATAAAATAGAAGAACATTAAATAGACTAAAATCGGTCTCAAATCAAAAAATAAACTCACGATTTCTCCGAGCAGGACGACATTTTCTCCTCTCACGATGAAGATTCCTCTGGGAATGTCGCCGAACTTCTTGCCCACGTGGATCCGCTCCACTGTCTGATGGAAAACTAAGTTCGCTGTTGGTGAGAAGAAATAAATATTAGTTTAACGCATGTACGACGTGAACCTAGCTACCCCCTTATCGGAGGAATTACCGAACTGGTCGATGCTCCTGAGGTAGCCGATAAGTGTCCTTCCATCCCGGAGCAGCACCAGGTGCTTCTCTGCGGGATTGAACCGTATTTACCGACTCAGTTCGTGTCACATTTTAAAGACAATAATGACTATTATGCGGCTACGCTGTTACTTACTGTCGATATCGTCTATCAAACTCGTCGTCCCCGGTACGTAGTTCATCTTGTGCCGCTCCTTCGCTGGTAATTCCGTCTGAAAATATGTTCGCCCTCTTAAGTCATGAATGTTTTTAAAAAATGATGTTTTTTCTGTGAAGAAGTGCAGCAACGGAAGTGTTTTTATATCAAGGCAGCGTAAACTTCCGTTTTTAAACATTTTTAAACGATAACGGAAATTTAAATATAAATATTTTAAGCATTATTGTTTTTAACTGCATTACCGACATTGTTGATGACGTAATTAGAGATCCTTTATGAACAGCAGCGAGTGGAGGACTCCTGTTATTATTCCCCGCCTCGGGGTCAACGACTCGGTGAGCCTT
>NC_024327.1:1995812-1999174 GCF_000523025.1 Cynoglossus semilaevis
GCTGAGCCGTTGCTCCAACATCGGTCAGAGCTGAAGTCTGGCTGGCCCTCTACTTGTGACTCGGGGAATAGTAACTGCATTAACACGATGGTGAGTACGTACGTAAAGAACAGGTTTAGACGTGTTTCATTCATGAAATTAACCTTTTTTTTTTTTTTTTTTTAACAAACTGGCATTTTGACTAAAGCTGACTTTACCGCGGATATGTGTTCGTATTAGCCGAACGGCTAACGGAGCTAGCGTTATGCAATGAGTACCTTGACCCTTAAGCTTTAGTTCTGTCACGTTTTATCGTGACGTGACCACAGCGATAATAACGTGTGTTTAATAGACACACGTGACAC
Organism: Cynoglossus semilaevis; assembly: GCF_000523025.1. Taxonomy (NCBI): domain Eukaryota; kingdom Metazoa; phylum Chordata; class Actinopteri; order Pleuronectiformes; family Cynoglossidae; genus Cynoglossus; species Cynoglossus semilaevis. The sequence goes on from NC_024327.1 coordinate 1,996,157, forward strand.
ATTTACCAGCGGCCCGTGTCCCCCTGGCGGTCACCTGCGTTGAAACAGTGAGTCTGAGCAGGCAATGAATGAACGAAAGGACGCTTACGTCTGTTTACTCTGTTTCGTTAACCATGTGGTTAAGTTTTCTAACTGACACTAGCGCTAGAGCTGCTAGCGAATATAAACTAACACGCTAAACAGACGGGAGCAAAATGCGAAACCCAGCGTTGGTTATTTTTTTTTTTAAAAAATCATCATATCGATTTGTGTTCCATACGATATTGTGTTACGGTGTTGACAAAAACATCGCGTAACGTTTTTTTTCCCATCCAAAAAATTGTAGTTGAGTCTAAAAATAAAATTAAAGTAATTTTGATACAAAAAATTAAAAAATAGAAAAAAATTGATAAATAATCTATATCTGCGAAACCATGCTAGTTTCGTAAAATAAACCCGTAGTTGACGTTGCAGTAAAAAGTTTCTGCTATTTATGAAAAAAAAGCTCAGGTTTGGAACAGGTTTGTAATTTTTTTTTTTTTTTTTTGGACACCAAATAAAACTACGATCGTGACGTCGGCTGCTGCCGGCGTCCGATCTTGACTACGATTCTTTGTAAGTTATGACCTTCCGTGTTCACAGGATGCTTCCCAGTATCCAGGCTACCCGTCGCACTACTGGTACCCTCAGTCCCACTCTACCGGACACTACACCAACACCTACCCGGGCGGATCGGAGGTTCCGTCACCGTACAACCCACAGGTGCGGCCCATACCTGGCTAAGTCCCTAAAGCCGAGCTGTTTAAGGCGTGTCCACGAGACCGCGTTTATGACGTTGGAAGCCAAACCCTACATAGGCTGAATTTCTACCCGTGTTCTTCCCTTTCTCCCATAGGTGATGCCTGGAGGCTACCCCAACGACCACGGGGTCTACAACGCGACACAGAGTCAGTATTCAACCAGTGGCTTCCATCCGTCCAACCCGTTCTACGTTGCCGATCCTCAGAGAGCAGCGCCGGCTCCTTACGCCAACCAATGCTGCACCACCGAGCAGGGAACCGGAGCCTCTGGGCAGCAACACTCTCAGCATCATCACCCGCACTACCCTGGTCCACACTGTCAGGGGGTGAGTCCCGTGTGTGTGACCCACGTATGGGCTAGACCAGTGTTTCCCAAACTTTTTTTTTTCCGGGGGTGGGGAAGTCACAAAACTCCTGGGAAACATGATGCGAACACTCTCAGCATCATCACCCGCACTACCCTGGTCCACACTGTCAGGGCGTGAGTACCGTGTGTGTGGCCCATCTGGGCTAGACCAGTGTTTCCCAAACTTTTTTTTTCTGGGGGTGGGAGAGTCACAAAACTCCTGGGAAACATGATGCGAGACGACCCCCGAAAAACACCCCCACTGTTATTTCATATTTAACACCCACGTGTCTTCCTCAGGCGTCGGGATACCCCCCTGGACCCTACCCTCACTACACCGAAGGCGGCCACTCGATGCCCCCAAACCCACCGTACCCCTCTGGCCAGTCTCTGCACCCCGGGCCTCAAGCCGAGGCGTGGGCCCACTCCGGTCCGTACGGGTCCTCGCAGCAGCAGTGGCAGCCGTGTCAACAGCCGTCGCAAAACCACTATGGAATCTCTGCCCGTCCGGCACACCCCCCCGCCTGGCCGGGCACCGGAACCGGTGCTCCACCACCGTATCAGCCCAAGGTGAGAGAGCAGGGTTTCAGATTTAAAAAAAACAATACAAAACGTAGTATCGCAATATATATGTGTATATACGTATATACGTGTCGTATCATCGGATTTCTGCCAATACATGCTCCTCGTAACAAATGTTTACCAAATATTAAACAGTGTTGTTGTGTTTCAACATAGGACCCTCAGCACCAGCGCACCCCACAGGTGGCGCCCAAACCCCGGCCGCCACCGTCGTCAAACGCTGCTAATGGAAAGTCGGCCGAAATCAGCTCCTCTCCTCAGATGTACAACAAAACCAGGAGAGTCGACCCCAACGCCGAACCGCCGACCCCGGCCCAGGGTCCGACCCCGGGTCCGGTCGGGCCCCAGCCTCTGAGCCACGTTCCCGGCCTCGCCAAGGTGCAGCACGTCATGGCCCGGGTGATGCTGCTGCAGGAAGACGTGGACGAGTTTGTGGGCAGAAAGACGGACAAGAGCTACCGCTGCCTCGAGGAACTGCTGACCAAAGAGCTGCTGGAGCTGGACTCCGTGGAGACACGGGGTCAGGACAGCGTCCGACACGCCCGCAAGGAGGCCGTGCAGAAGATCCAAGCGATTCTGGACCGGCTGGAGAAGAAAGCTTTCTGAAGGAGAGGTTTTGAGTCGAGTCCCGCCGTTTCCCCCCAGGCTCGTGGACTGCGGCGAGGTTTCCGGTCCGATCTCCTAAGCGGTGTCCGCCACTTATACCTTCAACGAATCCAACGCCTGGAGAACACGAGGACTCACAGGGAACGAGAAATAGTCGGTACACGGACTCGTCACTTCCCGGCGGAGAACTGTTCTTCACTCGGTGCAAGTGACGCGACGGTACCTCGGTTGTACATATCTTCAGACTTCTGTCCTCTGAGCCACCGTGCAGGGATCAACTTCTGGGGCGCGGCTATAATAAGGGCCGAGGTCACAGGAGGACGCGGTACGGGGGACACACTACACAACAAGTTTTGGAGCGCTTGCGCTAGTAGCCTCGAGGTCACATGATCTGTCAAACCAATGAGAGCTAGCGCTTCAGTTCCTTAGCATCTGTGGTCCAGGGCACTCTGACCCAGCTTCAGTTTCATTGGCTGCTAGATTTGGCTCTGAAATGTTTGGTTAACTGCGACGACTGGGAGTTGGTGTCAAGGTCAGGTCAAGGTATGTTCTTGGATATTTCTGATGGTCCGTCCCTGGTGCGGTCTAAAAAAAAATCTGACAAAGTCTTGTAGTGTGTCCTCGTGCCGTCCCTCGGGATTGTGGGTCGGTGGGGGGGGGGGGGGGACGTCTCGCAGCTCCCCGGAGGGCATGCAGGGGAGCAGA
>NC_024327.1:2002416-2003649 GCF_000523025.1 Cynoglossus semilaevis
TTTTTTTTTTTAAAAAAAAAAAAAAAAAAAACAAAAAAAAAAAAACACGACTGTGGCGTGTGACTATTTTACGTAAATTATCGCGTATGTTTTGAGCGTTGCTTGACAAAAAAAATGGGTTTAAGTTTAATAAATAAAATATTCGCCGCGTTGACTGTTATATACTGTATTTACATATATACATGTATTTATGTGTGTATATATATATAGAAACATATATATACATATATACACATAAATACATGTAACTATATATAAATATATATTTACATATATACATGTATTTATGTGTGTATATATAGAAAAAATATATACACACATGTATACACAAATACATGTAAATCTATAAAATATATATTTACATATATACGTGTATTTGTGTGTATATACATATTTACATATATACACATAAATACATGTAATATATATAAATATATATTTACATATATACATGTATTTGTGTGTATATATATAGACACATATATACACATAAATACATGTAAATATATATAAATACATATTTACATATATACATGTATTTATGTGTGTATATATTTCTGTGTATGTATGTTTCTATATATATATACACACATAAATACATGTATATATGTAAACATATATTTATATATATTTACATGTATTTATGTGTATATATATGTTTCTATATATACAGACATAAATACATGTATATATGTAAATATATAAAAATATATATTTACATGTATTTATGTGTATATATATATATGTTTCTATATATATATATAAATACCATACTGCTACCGTACCAGTACTGTATGGTACAGGACAGATTGATTTACTTTGTCTCCGAGGCCATCCACTGTAATCATTAGACAATACAAATATAAAGAGAGAACAAATAGCGCGGAGTAAACAAAACCAAAGTTCAGCCTCTGGACCCCAGGGGTTTATAAACGGTGACATCGCGGCGTCCAGTCTGTGCTTCACTGTCGGGGGCGCTGACGAGAATACGGTAAGAAACTAAAACCACTCACTAATACTAACACATACTAGCACATTTTTCTCCTTTTTCTTAGTGGAATTTTAACAGAAAAAAAGTTTTCTTTAATCTGTAGAAAATATAATAAAACAATTGATTTAATTTGTTTAAAAGGGGTTCTCAACCTGAGGTAGTCACTACTGTCTATTAGAAGTTACCATTTAAGCCTAGTTTCAGGTAGTTTAATGACAGGTGTAGGTGCAATGGGTCGAGTG
>NC_024327.1:2003749-2006193 GCF_000523025.1 Cynoglossus semilaevis
ACTTGTTTTTACTCACCAGAGGCACCGAAACGTGTGACGTAAAAAAAAATCTTTAAAGGAAAGAGAAGTCGACGCTTATCAAAGCGTAATTAGTTCAACTCGTTGAAAAAAAAAAGAGAAAATACAAAAAAATATCTTTCTTGTATTTGTAAATAAAGAAATTTCTTTATTTTCGTTATTTTATTTTTCTTTTTAAAACATAAATAATAAACTGACAAGAAAGGACTAAAGCCTAGAAAGAAAAAAAATAATTGTGTAAACTTTTTTTTTAATGTGGAGCCGATTCAGTGGCGCCACCCCACGTCCGGAAAGCGTTGAACACTTTGACAACTTGCTTTTTGGGGGGGCGGGGGTCTTTTACATTTGAAACACAAACACGAACATTTAACACAAGTACTTTGTTTACAAAAAATACAAATCGGTAATTTTGGGTGATTTGGTTGGTTTAAGCTCAGTTCACTGAACTGTGTCCGGCCTTGAAATATTCAAGTACGCGATACAGTCTCCAGGCAGAAGGTCCAGGAGAACACCAGTTCCTCCTGTCGTTCACACCACTTCATCTTCTTCGCTGTCTGCTTCTTCTGCAGACGTTTCTCTAGTCTCTCCAGGTAGTAGGCATTTCAGAAGGGCCGTTCGAACATGTTTTTCATCTGTAAACGACGTGGTTAATTACAGATCGTCTGTGCTAAATATGCCCAACAAGTCCTCCAAAAATATACTGTACCTTCATTTTTACACTTAGGGAGCAGACGATGTAACTGTTGTGTGTTGTACCGGATCAGAAACTTCTGGCACGTTCTAATTGTTCCTAGAAAAGATTTTGTTAATACACGCGTTCAGTGAGCCGTTGTTAAAGTTGATACAGTTGTTGATATTTTCTTACCTCCTACATGCAAACAGTTTAGAAAACATGGGATTTTCTGCCCACGGGTTTCCATACACGTTATGAAAGGCAGTGCGGACCACAGGAGTTTGTAACAACGTTTGGGAAAACGGAGAAATACCATCCCGGTGTGTGCATTCATGTATTTCACTGGGGAAAAAAACAAGGGAAAATAACCACGTGGTAAGTTGTTGATTTACGGAGAAATGAGGAAATAAGTACAGTAGTCTCTCGCTATTTCGCGGATTCACGACATCGCGTTTTTTTTAAACTGCAAATATAAAATTTGGATCTGCGAGAGATGTCACAGGAATGGGACGACGATACGGTTCGATCGGTCCAATTTTAGCAACAAAATCGACGACGTCGTGACTGCCTATGAGCTACTCTTCGACTGGAAAAAGAAGCAGCAGAAGCAACTGCCGATGACGATATATTTGCAGCCTCGCAAAAAAAAGCCGGTTCCTGCTACTACTACGGATAAACCTTCGGAAACCGTGGAAGAGGTGCCCCAAGAAATGGCACCACTCCGTGGAGAGACGTGAAGTCAATCAACGGCTGCGCAGTAAAAGTCATCATCATTTTACTGCGCATAAATATCGTGTCAATACTTCGCGGAAATTCACCTATGTACCGCGATAAACGAGGGACCACTGTAGTACAAATCTGCTCGAGCCTCGATTCAGAACACTGTCTGGAGGTTTAATCGTTATCATTTTACATTTCACAGTAAAGTACATGTAATGTATACTTTAAATTTTTTTTACACTTCTTTCTCTCTCTCTTACCCGATACACCGATAATACACTGAGCTGCTCCATAGTCGCCGTGAATGCGAGCCACAGCTGTCCGCACTGCCGTCATCACAGCCCGGTCGTCCAGCAGCAACAGACGGCTCTTGTCTGTTACGTTAATTTCACACAGCAAATACCTGTCGACACGGGTGAATCAGTAGGAATACTTCAACTAAATACTTAACACAACTTCACCGACGAAACGTGTGTTTACCTGGACTTTATCCGCACCATCTTTGCTCCAAGTCTTCTTCTTCTTCTGCGTGAACTTCCGTCAACAATGTAAAAATCTGTCAGGAGGGTTCTCGAGCCGCCACCTGCTGGTGACAGTCAAGACACTGCAACGTTTTAATGTATAGTACTTGTTTATTAGACAATTTACACGGGGTTTAGCTAGATAATAAAACAATTTAAGAAATCGTAAGATATACACTGTTCGACTCGCGCATGCGTTTTCCCTGTGATATACTTTAAGCTACTCATTGGCAGGAGAGGTTTATTTTTTAGAAAAGGCAAAATAACGGACTCCAAATTAACCAGCTCGATTAAAACCAAGATGGCCTACAAGGGCTCTGGCATTAACGTAGACCTCTCGTAAGTGTAACGTCAAAGGAAATAGTAGCCTGATTTTCCAGAAACGACGGAAAACATTGCGGTTTTTTTCCCCATCCACTCCATTAGTTTAACCCCAAGACGCCCAGGTGAAGAGCAAACCGGACGAGCGGGACTGTAAACCATTCACACCCGTCTGTAACTATGACAACCGT
>NC_024327.1:2008669-2015597 GCF_000523025.1 Cynoglossus semilaevis
ATATATATATATATATATATATATATATATACACAGGACGTCACACCCGTATGTTACTGTTGCCTTACATTTCTCGCCGTCTCTGCTGGTTAGGGACACCGCCGACTCGGAGATCTCTTCTCAGTTAAGTTTATCGACCACGGACGTCACTGCATTTATTTAAGTAAGTAAGTAGCTGTTTTCAATTTGTTTTTTTGTTTTTCTTACTTTTGTCTGTGCGATAGTTGCAGATTTTCCGTTTGGAGACGCAAGAACGGACCAGACATTGTTGCAGTATTGTTAGTCATAGGAAACTATTGTTAGACTGTGTCACGGACGGCAGGTGAATTCTTTATTTTTTTTACAACTCATTCTTAACTAAACTTGATTGATCCTCAACTGATCGTTGAGGTTCTGTCGCTCAAAATGGTAGCAGACTCTGCCACTGTTCCATCAGAACATCAGGTTACTAACATCGGAACAGAGGGATCTACATTGGGAATAACAAGGGAAACAAATGAGAATAATTGCTCAATTTTTTATTTTGCGTAAACAAATGGGGGGAAAAAAGTCTCAAATACTTGAAAATACATGCAGTACCTGTACATTCAAGTAGCAGTTGGAGGTTTAAATGCAGTACAAAGATGAACCAACCACGAATATTCGCATGTTAAACTAAAAAAAAAAAAAAAAAAATCGATACACTACTGTAGAATATCTGATACGATATCGTGAAACGAAATATTGCGATATTTCAGTGTGTTGATATTTTCTTACTCTTTTACTTGGCAGATACAGAATCTGGTCAGATATATATATATTTTTTATTAGGTAACTTTGCAGTGACAACATTACAACCCCCCTTTTTTATTTTATTTTTTAACACTACAGTACATTTCGTACACAGCGTTTCTTCACTTGTTGAGTTTTTCTTCACAGTTCGGTAAAAAAAACAAAAACAAAAAACTCTGGTCTGAAAAATCACAGTCCTCCAAAAGCCTTAGGAATTAACGAGGCTTTCTGTATTTGCACTAAAAAGTACACAGGAGCGACACCAACAGGTTATGAATGCCATGAATAAAAGTGGATCCATTCAAATCCGGTAAGAACACGGACTCCGTTTGTGAGCAGTTTTTCAGGAACTTTTCTGCCCTCTGTGTTTTTTCATAAATAATAATAAAAACGTGATTTTTCTAGGACAACAAATAAACGTGGAAATAAATGTGTATATATTTATGTAGTCTCATCATGAACACGTCGAAGGTTTTTCAGCTGATATTTTTTAAACCTTCGCGGGTTTTTACATCAATGCTGTAAAAAGTGGAAAATTTCGGGTATTTTTACCACTAAGAGTGTAGACATTTACTTTGATTAAAGTCTAACGACGGCCACCGATTTTTACTGGGTTTTATTGTTTATGACGACGGCCACCGCTTTTCACTGAGTTTTAATTATTATTTATTGTTTCCGGAAATCACGTTTTGCACAAACTAGCTTCATGGTTGACTTCCTTTAGCATAAAGATTACAATACACGAAGGACCCGAAACTTAAAAAACAAATTGTTTTGTGCTTGAATTTAGGTTTTAATTTTTAAAGGTTAAATATAGAATTTAAAAAAACCTTACAAAACTAAAATGTATTATTTTAAGAACGTAGACTTTCGCCGTTACGTCACACCCGGTACCGTTCTGTTCCAGTTCGGCTAATGGTTATCGAAATTAAAATGCGTATTTTATTTCATTAATTAAACAAGAGAACAACACAAGTCAAGGGAGTCGTTAAATACTTTTTTTTTTAATTTTACAAACATTTTTTAAAACGTCCAAAGGCCGTGCAGTCCCGAACAAACTCTTTTTCACGGAGCGGACACAACTACTTTACCCAGAATCCTCCGCTCTATCCGGGCACGTTCACCGTCATGGCGGCGTCTGTTAAAAACACGGTTAGCGCTCCGGACGAGTCGAGCAGCAGGGAAGATGATGAAGCCGTGCGCAGGTGTCGGGAGGCGGTGTGGAAGCAGAGCCCAGCCGCAGGACAGAAAGGTGAACTTTTAGGTTTTTAGTTCTGAGTTTGGTTTAAGACGTTAGTGAAGAAGTTAAACGACTCTCACTGGTTCGTACTCGGTGTCAAAAGATGTTGCTGTAACTGAGTTGTCGTTAAAGTTGACGTCCACTTTTATTACGACAATTTATTACGTAATTATGTTGTTTTTCCCCTCCCTACGTTGTCGCTCTATCATTCTCCCGCCTAAGGTGGAGCGTAGAACATATAAACTTGAGAGAAGAGTGCTTCAAAAACGTCGATGTTTCTGTCTTTCCAGAAGATGGCGCCAGTGTGAAGGAGTCTAAACGGTACGTATTTCTCCTCTTGTTAGAGTCAGTAAGTTAATTTAATTTTTTTTAATGATTTAATGGAATTAATATCACGTTTACAGTATTGTTGTCAAAGTCCATGAACACGACGGCAATGAGCTCCAAGTTAGCCAAGGGTTTCGGGGACACGTCGCTAAAAAGTTGGGACATCTACTGGACAGGTAACTCCTCGACTTCCTTCCTCTTCACCGGAGCCGGAGTCTTCTTCATTCTTGACGATAAACATTCACACCTGCTCTGTTGTCTGGTTCTGTTAGATACATTTCCGAGACTCAAACTGAAACCAATGAGGAACCAGGAAAATGTGATTGTTTCGACAACGAAGGTGAGGTTTAATGTTTACTTCACTGATTTAATTTTATTTATTTATTTAAAAAACCCTCATCTTTTTGTCTTGACTTTCAGGGGGGGGGGGGCAACATTATGGATGGCCATGTAGGTGAACAGAAGTTTGTAATTAATGCGTTTTGGACTAGTTGGATTTTATGGAGAGACTTTTGGGGGAGGCCGTAGAGGAGGGAGTTACAGTAATCGAGGCGGGAAGTGATGAGGCTGTGTACAAGGATAGCGGCGGTGTGAGGGGTAAGGCAGGGGCGGAGTTTGTTGATGTTGCGGAGGTGGAAATAAGCTGTGCGGGTTAAAGAGTTTATATGAGCCTGATAAGAGAGTGTGCTGTCAAGGATGACACCCAGACTCTTTACCTGAGGGAAGGGGGAAACTGTGGAAAGGTCAATGGTGAAGGCGAAGCTGTTGACTTTAGAAAGAGTAGTTCTGGTGCCAAGAATGAGGATTTCAGTTTTATTGCAATTTAATTTGAGAAAATTTGCAGTGAACCAGGATTTAAGTTCAGAGAGGCAGGCGGTGAGGGAGGGGGGTGGAGTTGGGTTTACAGGAGAGGTAGAGCTGGGTGTCATCCGCGTAGCAGTGGAAATGGTGTTGAATGTGCGTTTTTATTTTATGAACAAGAAAAATTACATTTAAGGGAAGTGAGATAAAAACAGCAGTGGAACACTTTTTCAATTTCGCAAAACATTTCAAACGTACATTGTCGGTGTTGATTTTCAGTTGATTGTCGTTCATGTCTGATCCTCGTTAACGCGAGTTCTTGTTCATCGGTACAGTTTTTAGAGATTTGAGTCGGAGAGTAGAGGGGAAAACCTTCGACTCCGGAGGGTTTGGAACAGAGGTCACCAGAGGTCAAAGCAGGTTTACAGCAGTGTTCGATTCCCTGTCCGTCTACTGGGCAGTGGAGACCAGCTGCGTAGGGATGTAGGAGCTGATGTCGGCCGGTGAGGGCGACAGGAGGTGAGACTGGTGGCTGTCTGAGGCCTGAGAGGATGGATAGAGCTCCAGACTCTCCGACGAGGCTGACGACGACAGACGCACACAACCAAAATTATTAACTGTACAGTTGGTCAAGAATGTGGCAATACGATACGTATCACGGTACCGGGGGCACCGATACGATTTATTGAGTTTTTTTTTTTGTTTTTGTTTTTAATAATTTTCGGGGCCCCTCCTTGAATCGCAACCTTAACGTGATGGTTCTACTCTGGCTGCTCAGAACACCGGTGAGAAAGGAGAACAGGAAAACACGAACGCCGGAGTAAAACAGAAGAAGAAGAAGCGTGAAGAAAACGATTGAACTCATTAAAAACTAAATTTCTTCTCACAAAACTTCAGGATTTTACATCTTTGTTCCGTCATTCTCCGCACGTTTAAAGCAAACGCAGGAGTTTTGTTCGCAAACACGTCAGGCAGTAAATAAAAAAAAATGGAAGCGTATGAGGTTCTTGTGCACGATCCTGGGTCTGGTTCGGGCTAGTCTGGATACTTGGTCAAACTTTTCTACTTAACTTAACGGAGGTAGCATCGGTAGCTTTCCAGTGTGAAGGCCCATAAAACCTTCTAAAGTACTGTGTACTCCCCAATCAAATACTGCAAATAGTTGAAAATTTAATGAACTTTAAGATATTTTATGAACAAGAAAAATTACATTTAAGGGAAAAACAGCAGGGGGAACACTTTTTCAATTTCGTAAAACATTTCAAACGTACGTTGTCGGTGTTGATTTTCAGTTGATTGTCATTCGTGTCTGATCCTTGTTAAAGCGAGTCCTTGTTCATTGGTACAGTTTTTATGGAATTTGAGTCGGAGAGTAGAGGGAAAAACCTTCAACTCCGCAGGGTTTGGAACAGAGGTCACCAGAGGTCAACGCAGGTTTACAGCAGCGTTCGATTCCCTGTCCGTCTACTGGGCAGTGGAGACCAGCTGCGCAGGGATGTAGGAGCTGATGTCGGCCGGTGAGGGAGACAGGAGGTGAGACTGGTGGCTGGCTGAGGGCTGAGAGGATGGGAAGGGCTAACGACTCTCCGACGAGGCTGACGACGACAGACGCACACAACCAAAAATTATTAACTGTACAGTCGATCGACGGGTCAAGAATGTGGTGATACAATACGTATCACGATACAGGGGGCATCGATACGATATATTGAGGTTTTTTGTTTTGTTTTTAATAGTTTTCGGAAAACTGTCAGCATCAGGAATGTCCGATATTAACTTTTTGCCGATATTGTCCAAACACTCAATTTCCAATTCCGATATCAACCGATACCAATATGGTCTAGTTGCTGGCAACAACATTCAGCACACGATCGCCTGATTATTAAAACGGATTAATTCAATTTTTTAGCTGCAATGCTGCCATCTAGTGGCTTTCACTTTAATATACAGCTGTTTATCCCCAAAACTATTTTTAGTGCACACATCATTTGGAAACCCAGGCGTACTGTTATCGGGTTTTCATTATCGGAGGAAAAAACGATAATTATTTTTTTCAGATAATATATAATTATGCTAATGTGGGCCCGATAATGTCGGAAACGCATAGACTGTACAATCAGTACAGTCTACGTAGACCATCTACGTGATTTGTATGTATCCCGGTGTTTACTAGTTAGGTGTGTAAGAAAATACCGATATACTCGCCGTATATATCGTATCGTTGCCCCCGTATAGTGATACATATCGTATTTTTGCTTATATTGTCGCTTCTCGGTGACAAAGTTCTAACAGGATTGGTTTAATATAAAACGAACCACCATTATAATGGGAGTGTACTTAGCGCCACCTACAGGCCAGTGAAGGAACGCACGTCACCCAGCTGTGACTGGGACTCGGTGTTGGTGTTGTACCTGGAACAGGCGTCTGTGGCTGCAGATGCAAAGAATCTTCCGGTAAACTCTGGTCTGTCTGCTCTTCCGGGTCTGATGTTAAAATCTAAGAAAGATGAGAATTTATTACGTGACACAAAACTTCAAGTTGTGTAAGAACATTCCCGAAAACTCAAATCCTACGACAACATAGAAGAAGAAAATTTTCTACAAATATAATTTCGATGCCGGTGTCAGAACTCTATTGCTGTTGCACATCGCAGATGTAACGATACACGCAAGTCACGACACAATTTTATCGCAACGTTTTTTTTTAGACAAACAACTCCAGACAAGAGCTTGAGGCACCTGACGTCTTGGTTTAATAGTCAGTCACAACCAGCATTTTTAGGTGCATAGCGCCACTTAGTGTACTCGGTCTAGTCCTTACACCTTGATACGTGATTTGTTTTTTTTATTTCAACTGATGTGAATTTCAGAATCGCATTCGTATCGAATCTTTAACCGTCTGTCGTTCATGGAGCCTCCCAGTGGAGCAACAGGATATTGTTGACCCGACCGGGAGTTCTGGCTCCACCCTACCTGTCTGACGGCAGTGAGGCTGGTCAGCGTCCCCAAGCTGCTGCTATCTGTGATGACCATGGCCTGGGACAGCAGACTGGACGGATGGTACTGGGGCGAGTCCGACTTGCCGTACACTGAGAAGAAGGACGAATGGTACGTGAGTCGTGTCTGGACCTGATACCCGACAAAATGTGGTCACGCATCCGTTGTCTTACTGTGACACGGCAGCTGCGTCATGGTGGCCATGAAGGGATTGGCTCCCATGTGACTCTGAAGTTGCTGCGTGATTGGCTGCTGCGGAGACCCGTGAAGTTGCTGCTGAAACGAGATCGGCTGAAGCGTGGTGAAGCTGGCCCCTACGTTGTTTATGACCGTCTGTGGCTGCGTGGAGGCCAGACCTGTAGGACAACAACGGCACATCATCTGCATATACACGAACGCTGTCATTTTTGAAAAACCTGTGGAGACCAGGTTACCAATCAGCAGCGAAGACTCCCCCAGACTCATTACACTGGGCAGGGACGCCATGATGAGCCCCTGTGAGGACGCGGTGGAGCAGGACAGGTTGTGTAGGGAGGTCAGAGTGCTTACGGGGGGCAGTGGACCGCCACTGGACAGCTACAAGACAACCAAAGACAACACTTGTCTCAGCAGGGGGACTCACAGGGAGATGCATTTAGGAACGGGCGACAAACTCTGACCTGCTTCGGGTTGTGGGTCTCCAGGAGTGTGTGGCTGGGCTCCAGCTGAACTGGACTGATCACGTGACGTCCAGCACCACCCTTGGCAGAGGCGATGGTGTCACACAGGATCTGCTGGTTGTATTTGACACCTG
>NC_024327.1:2015944-2021215 GCF_000523025.1 Cynoglossus semilaevis
CCTTTGTCACCGGTTCTGTTCATTATTTTCATGGACAGAATTTCTAGGCGCAGCCAGGTGTCGGGTGGGGTCCAGTTCGGTAGCCACCGGATTTCATCTCTGCTTTTTGCAGATGATGTGGTGTTGTTGGCTTCTTCGAACCAGGACCTGCAGCATGCACTGGGGCGGTTTGCAGTAGAGTGTAACGCAGCTGGGATGAAAATTAGCACCTCTAAGTCCGAGGCCATGGTTCTCGACCGGAAAAAGGTGGTATGCACCCTTCGGGTCGGGGATGAAGTCCTGCCTCAGGTGGAGGAGTTCAAATATCTGGGGGTCTTGTTCACGAGTGACGGTAGAATCGAGCGTGAGATTGACAGGCGGATCGGTGCTGCGGCCGCAGTAATGCGGTCGCTGTATCGGTCCGTTGTGGTGAAGAAGGAGCTGAGCCGAAAAGCGAAGCTCTCAATTTACCGGTCAATCTACGTTCCTACCCTCACCTATGGTCATGAGTTGTGGGTCATGACCGAAAGAACGAGATCAAGGATTCAAGCGGCTGAAATGAGCTTTCTCCGCAGGGTGGCAGAGCGCTCCCTTAGAGATAGGGTGAGGAGCTCTGTCACGCGGGAGGAGCTCGAAGTAGAGCCGCTGCTCCTCCACATCGAGAGGAGTCAGCTGAGGTGGCTTGGGCATTTACATCGCATGCCCCCCGGACGCCTCCCTCGGGAGGTGCTCGGGTGCCGTCCCTCTGGGAAGAGACCTAGGGGAAGACCTAGGACATGCTGGAGCGACTACGTTGCTCGGCTGGCCTGGGAACGCCTTGGGGTCCCCCCAGAAGAGCTGGAGGAAGTGTCGAGGGAGAGGGAAGTCTGGGTATCCCTGCTCAGACTGTTGCCCCCGCGACCCGGCCCCGGATAAGCGGTTGAAGATGGATGGATGGATGGATAATTTTCGGGAAAACTGTCAGCATTAGGGGTGTCCAATATTAACTTTTTTCCGATATTGTCCAAACACTCAATTTCCAATTCCGATATCTACCGATAAAGTCTAGTTGCTGGCAACAACATTCTGCACACGATCGCCTGATTATTAAAACTGATTAAATTTTTTAGCTGCAATGCTGCCATCTAGTGGCTTTCACTTTAATATACAGCTGTTTATCCCCAAAACTATTTTTAGTGCACACATCATTTGGAAACCCAGGCGTTGCGTTATTGGGTTTTCATTATCGGAGGAACAACCGATAACGATTTTTTTACGGATAATACATAATTATGCTAATATGGGTTCGATAATATCGGAAACGCACAACTGTAAAGTACAATCAGTACAGTCTACGTAGACCACACTGGTAAGAAAATACCGATATATTCGCCGTATATCGTATCTTTGCCCCCCGTATCGTGATATATATCGTATTTTTGCTTATATTGTCACTTCTTGGTGACAAAGTTATAACCTAGTTCACAGTAATGGTTTGATTTAAAACGAACCACCGTTATAATGGGAATGTACTTAGCGCCACCTACAGCGCAGTGAAGGATTAATCGAGGTCTTTGAACCCGTCACCCAGCTGTGACTGGGACTCGGTGTTGGTGTTGTACCTGGCACAGGCGTCTGTGGCTGCAGATGCAAAGAATCTTCCGGTAAACTCTGGTCTGTCTGCTCTTCCGGGTCTGATGTTAAAATCTAAGAAAGATGAGAATTTATTACGTGACACAAAACTTCAAGTTGTGTAAGAACATTCCGGAAAACTCAAATCCTACGACAACCTAGAAGAAGAAATTCTACTACAAATATAATTACGATGCCGGCGTCAGAACTCTATTGCTGTTGTACATCGCAGATGTAACGATACATGCAAGTCACGACACAATTTTATCACAACTTTTTTTTAGACAAACTGAACTCCAGACAAGAGCTTGAGGCACCTGACGTCTTGGTTTAATAGTCAGTCACAACCAGCATTTTTAGGCGCATAGCGCCACCTAGTGTACTCGGTCTAGTCCTTACACCTTGATACGTGATTTGTTTTTTTTATTTCAACTGATGTGAATTTCAGAATCGCATTCGTATCGAATCTTTAACCGTCTGTCGTTCATGGAGCCTCCCAGTGGAGCAACAGGATATTGTTGACCCGACCGGGAGTTCTGGCTCCACCCTACCTGTCTGACGGCAGTGAGGCTGGTCAGCGTCCCCAAGCTGCTGCTATCTGTGATGACCATGGCCTGGGACAGCAGACTGGACGGATGGTACTGGGGCGAGTCCGACTTGCCGTACACTGAGAAGAAGGACGAATGGTACGTGAGTCGTGTCTGGAGCTGATACCCGACAAAATGTGGTCACGCATCCGTTGTCTTACTGTGACACGGCAGCTGCGTCATGGTGGCCATGAAGGGATTGGCTCCCATGTGACTCTGAAGCTGCTGCGCGATTGGCTGCTGCGGAGACCCGTGACGCTGCTGCTGAAACGAGATCGGCTGAAGCGTGGTGAAGCTGGCCCCTACGTTGTTTATGACCGTCTGTGGCTGCGTGGAGGCCAGACCTGTTGGACAACAACGGCACGTCATCTGCATGTATACGAACGCCGTCATTTTAAAAAAACCTGTGGAGATCAGGTTACCGATCAGCAGCGAGGACTCCCCCAGACTCATTACACTGGGCAGGGACGCCATGATGAGCCGCTGTGAGGATGCGGTGGAGCAGGACAGGTTGTGTAGGGAGGTCGGAGTGCTTACGGGGGGCAGTGGACCGCCGCTGGACAGCTACAAGACAACCAAAGACAACACTCATCTCAGCAGCGGGACTCACAGGGAGACGCATTTAGAAACGGGCGACAAACTCTGACCTGCTTCGGGTTGTGGGTCTCCAGGAGTGTGTGGCTGGGCTCCAGCTGAACTGGACTTATCACGTGACGTCCAGCACCACCCTTGGCAGAGGCGATGGTGTCACACAGGATCTGCTGGTTGTATTTGACACCTGAAGCAGAAACAGTCGGTAAATCTGTCAGCGGCCGTTTGGCCGTTGGTGACGCATACGTTTTTTTTTAGCGGTTCCGAGATTCGTTACCGTGCTCGGGGCTGGACTGAAGGTTGAGGTTGACGGATGAAGCTGATTGGTTGCCGAAGAGCGTGTCGAGGGCCAGCTTCTGACGAAAGGCCTCTTCTTTCCTGCGGTTGGCGAACCAGTTGTAGACCCGGACTTCGGTCACCAGGTTGGCGCCCTGTCCGGCTAGCTGACAGGGGGACACTCCCCTCTGGAAACACTCTGCCCTGAGAAAGGAAGGCAACGGTGAAATCCACAGGACCTTATAAGGTTGGGTGCCCCCCCACCCTCTCAGACCCCCCCAACTGAATTGGTAATTACACCTCACTATTTTGCCTTGAACTACCTAATAAGATGTGGATTGGTGATTCTCGAACTATCGTGCACTAAAGGAGGTACTTGGACTCCCCTGGTGCTGATCAGTTTTTTTTTTCAAACTCCATTTCTATTGACTACATAAGTTTCTGGATCCATTTGGAGAGTTCTCAGAGTGTTCGATGTGGACCAAAGGTCACCAACGGTTTTGGGGTTTCAGATCGCAAAACATCTTGACAAGAAAAAAAAGGGAACCGATAGAAGAACAGATGTGAAGAGCGGACGGCGTCCTGGTCGGTGAGCATCACTCACCTGTTACATTCTTCCACCAGCCCTTCTCTCTCCTCTTTGCTGGGATTCTTCTGTCGTTCGTAGGCCTGGAACAGGATCTGCAGCGACGCCGGACCCCACTTGAATCGGTTCCTCCGTCCTTTTCTGTCCTGTTCTTCGAGCGACGCCAGGCCGTGTTTGGCATTGGTGAATTCTAGAAGGAAACGGTGCCGTATTTTTTTTTTCCCTGCGGAACTGGTTAGTCCTCGGGACTAACTCTGGCGATACGATACATATCGCGATATAGCGGCAACAGTTGCGATAACACCCCTACTCCTGAGTAGAAATGTGTGTGAAATGCGAAGGGTATGTGAAAGCCCCCATCTGCCCCCGATCTATACTCACGCTGGCTGATCTCGCACCGCTTCTTGAAATACCAGCTGTACAGGGCAGCTCTCTTCTGGTTTTTCATGGGCGTGCCTTTGTTGAGGTGCTGCGAGAGGTGGGACTGGTTCAGACCCATGGACTCCACCACCTCTCTCTGGGGGAGGTTGTGCTGCTGCATGTAGGTTTTCACCTTTTTCGCCATGTGCCAGGGATCCTCCCTGCGATAAGACGACAAGTCAGTGACACGTCAACACACGCCAGAGCGGTAGATCTACAGGTGAAACTCTCGAGAGTCGCTCCCGATTACCCGCAAATTAATAAATAAAACAATCCCGGAATCTGGAGCGAGCAAGAATGTGCATCTGAAGAGGATACACACAAAAGTACTATAAAAGTACCCGATAAAACCCAACAAGTGTGTGAAAATTCTGATCGGTTGAAACAAAATGAATCGTGCATCGCGGTGTAAGCAGTCGGCCGCGTTAGCTCAAAAAAGGCCACTGATCGTATCAGGACGCTACACCCTCTAGTACAGTAGGTGGCGGTATGCTGTCCTTTACCAGTTGCGGCATTTGTAGTACTACTTCATCGTACTGTGTGTGTCTTTTTAGGACTAAATAATCTTCACATACCGGTCTGTGCTGCTGTGCCCTACTGGCAGAGGCGGGTATGGCGGGTATTTCCGGATAATCGGTTCATTCGAAGTTCGTGACTGAAACTGAAGCTTGGTTTTATTTTGTTTATCTTTTTTTATATTAATTTTTGTTTTTCTGCTCCCCCGAGAGAGAGCGACGGTTTCGCAGACGTTGGACGTGAGACGGAAGTACAGAGAGACGTATTGACACGAGGAGATAAGAGACAACAAACAGGGTCAAAGTCCAGTCCGGTCACAGACACCAGTGGAAAAAAAGGCTTTTATTTTTTTACCTCATTAAACACCAAATCAAAACCCAAGTCCAGTTCAATCGTACAACGGGTATTTCTCAAATACGCCAAATACGCGGTTTAAACATTAGCCGTGTATTTTCTTTTATTATTAGCGTTACTGCGTGTATTATGACAGTTTGTTAATCCCAGCATTTCACGCATAAATAGCGAGACGCGCCGTTAGCTCTCACTCGGTGTGTCCACCTAAACGTACACGTTCGGCCGCGCTCTATTAATCTTTACCTCCGCGTGTAACTTATTTATTAAGAAATGACCACAGAATAATGATGGAGTGGGGTAATTAGTAACTAGCAAAGGAGGAACTCGATTTAAATTAGCCCGAGACGCCAG
>NC_024327.1:2021523-2023848 GCF_000523025.1 Cynoglossus semilaevis
CCGTCTCTCTCCCGCTCCAGCTCCCCCATGGCTTGGACCAGGATGTCCCAGGACAGGCCGGACTCGAGCAGAGCCCAAATCAGCTGCTGCTGCAGGGGGGTCAGAGCGCCGGGCCGGGCCTCGTCCTCTCTCTCCATGACACGCACCGTGTCTTACCTCGAGCGGCCGCCTGGTCAACAGAGCCCTGCTGTCATGTGCACGAGCGCGCGCCCAGACCGCAGCCGGACCGTCAGTGTCGGGCCTCATTATAGCTGCGTTTATCACTTCATTTTCCCTCGGTGCGACTTCGGAGCTGCCCCTTGTTTTAGCTCTCCACCTGCTGTTTTCCTTTCAAAGGTCAATTTTCTTTTTTTTCTCTTTTTTTTTCATTCTTCCTCCTCTTTTCCTCCCTCCCCCTCACATGTGCTCGGTGAACTTTGTCCCTACTCTGTCTGTCCCCGACAGTGGCCAAAGTACAACACACACACACAATGTGAATGAACCCTTTTTTTTTACTGTAAATCACATCCTCAGAAATTGTGTTTAAATTTATTTAATGTTATTTTTGAAAAGTGCACTGCGCGCGCGCACCTACAAACACACGATCACGACGTTCACCGGATGTCACAGGTTCGATTCGGAAACTTCAAAATAAAAATTTCCAATCTTTAAAAACGGTCACAGAACGGATGTGGAGTAATGTTTACTGTGTGTGTAGATATTTTCGTTCTCTTCCGGTCGCGGGTTCGTATAGTTCCGGGTTTTATTTGAGCGGTGACGAATCTGCTGTTTGAGGTCAAAGTAATTTCCCATTTTTGAGTTAAAGGTATGGGGTGAAAAAAACAACCTAATTCTTCAGATTTGGTGCGGGGAAAACATGACGTGACCTAACTTTTACCGCTTGAGGGCGCTATTGTTCCGCGTACAAACGAGAGCAGCCGGAAATGGACCAAACCTGTATGATATTTCAGAGTTACAGGATTTAACAAAAATTATAGGAATAACAGATAGAATACTTTTATTGGTCAGGATTTAAAATATATATTAAAAAAACATAAAATGTAACAAAAATCAATCGCACAAACACATTTAAACGAGAAACGTCTGCTTTTAGCCGTTTCGCCACAGAGAAACACTTCAAACCAACCGTCGCCGAGTTCTTTTCATGGAGTTCGCGAATGTTCTATGAAGTCTTTTTTCCAAAAAAAAAAAAAACATTTTTAAAACTTTTTTTTTGTTTGTTTGTATTTTTTTAGACCAGTTGCACCCGCTGGTAGTTACACTGTTACTCTGTAACACCAGTGTAACAGAGTGACATCAGAACCCTCGGCCTGATGTGCTAAATGCTAATGCTAAATGGTCGCTATTTATACATCAATCCTTTTTAAATAAAAAAATCAAATCAAAATAAAACCTGGATAAAATAATTAAAAATTAAATTTATAATTTATTTAATGTAATTTATTTTTATCCAGGTTTTATTTTGAAGTACCAGAGGACGTGTCCAGTTCCAGGTGGTACACGGACCGGTGGAGTCAACGTCGTTACTTCCTTAAGTACTTTGTTCCTCTGGTCGGCTCACCTAATACCCTACACCTTATCCCCAGGTCCGGTCTTTCTGCACCTTTTTTGTGTGTGGAGCTAGTGTTACCCCACCTTTGGGAAGATGACATTATAATGTACACTCACCGGCCACTTTATTAGGTACACCTGTCCAACTGCTCGTTAACACTTAATTTCTAATCAGCCAATCACATGGCGGCAACTCAGTGCATTTAGGCATGTAGACATGGTCAAGACAATCTCCTGCAGTTCAAACCGAGCATCAGTATGGGGAAGAAAGGTGATTTGAGTGACTTTGAACGTGGCATGGTTGTTGGTGCCAGAAGGGCTGGTCTGAGTATTTCAGAAACTGCTGATCTACTGGGATTTTCACGCACAACCATCTCTAGGGTTTACAGAGAATGGTCCGAAAAAGAAAAAATATCCAGTGAGCGGCAGTTCTGTGGGCGGAAATGCCTTGTTGATGCCAGAGGTCAGAGGAGAATGGCCAGACTGGTTCGAGCTGATAGAAAGGCAACAGTGACTCAAATAACCACCCGTTACAACCAAGGTAGGCAGAAGAGCATCTCTGAACGCACAGTACGTCGAACTTTGAGGCAGATGGGCTACAGCAGCAGAAGACCACACCGGGTGCCACTCCTTTCAGCTAAGAACAGGAAACTGAGGCTACAATTTGCACAAGCTCATCGAAATTGGACAATAGAAGATTGGAAAAACGTTGCCTGGTCTGATGAGTCTCGATTTCTGCTGCGACATTCGGATGGTAGGCTCAGAATTTGGCGT
>NC_024327.1:2024396-2028910 GCF_000523025.1 Cynoglossus semilaevis
CAGCCTCGTCTCACACTAGTAAAAAAAGAATATTAAAAAAAAACAACAACAATACTTGTGCGTTATCGGAAAGAGTTTTTAAAATGTCGTTAAATTCCACGCGAATTTTTTATAAACGTGACACTAACACTTTATTTTCAGTTCAAAGACTTCGTGCTCGTCACCGTCCGACTTTCATCCTTTCAGAATACAATGTGAATATATTTCTAAATAAATTATCGGATACGTTTCGTGATAAAGAAATCACAACACGGGGGTCGTCTCTTTCTTTTTTTTCAACTTTTAGGCGTAGAAAGACACGTCGAGTTGGTCGAAATGATTCAGACTATGACCGGAAGTCGCCTTCAAAATAATGGCTGAAGGTTCGTCACAGAGTTTTGCGATTTTTTTTTCTTCTTCGGGGTTTGTAGCGATGCTAACTGTATGTTTAATACGATGTGATTTTGTATAGGTAAGCTACATAGCATAAAAAAGTGCGTTGTATTCAAATCTGCATAATACCGTTTGTAATCCTACGTCAAGATTTTATAGTAAATACTGAACCGTTCAGATAAAACTCCGGTTGTGATGTTTGTTTTAACGTGTGAAGATACATTAAGGACTGGGGCTTTATTATTATTATTTTTATTCGGCGGTTTGGTTTAGCTTTTAGCATTTAGCTACATGCTGCTAACCAGCGGTTCTCACAGATTTTGGCCAAATATTACATTATATTCCCGAAATATTCGTCTCCTCTAAGGTTTAAAACCTCCCCGTGAATCACCAGATATTTGTGTACTGTAGTTTGAGAACTTTTTAAGGTTTTGTTGTATTTTTTTCGGCGGCGCTTTTACTTTGAAAAGCGACGGCGGGAAACAGACTTCAGATGATGTCCGCTTTGACTGGCTGACTGAGAGAGAGACAGAGAGAGAGACCACCGCTACGGCGGAGACGTGAGGGAGAAAGAGAGGAGGAGGAGGCGGAGGTGGAGGAGGAGTTTGCCCCAGCTGCATCTGGCCCCGCTCCCCTCTGTCACCCTGGACCAAACCCGCCCATCTCCTCTCACACACACTCACTCACTCACAGAGAGAGAACACACGGAATGGAGACAGAAGGCAGCCAGAGCAGCCTGCCCACGGCAGACTCACCCCACGACCCCTGGTAACGGAAACGGAACAAACTTTTTTTTATTTACTTTTTTTCATTTACCCTTTCGTTTCTTTACGCGTTCGCACCTCCGTTGTTCACGTACCTGTAATTCTGCGAGCGGACCGTGACCACACACGCACGCTCTATACACTGTGCGAGCCTTCAAGTTGACACGCGCACATCAGCAGCTTTTTTTTTACCCGTTCACCTGTGAAAACTGGAGTTTTAAAAAAAATAAAAGTTCCGTAATGTTCCTTTAATGATGATCTGACTTTGTTTCCTACTTCTCCACAGCAAGATGTTCATTGGAGGACTCAGCTGGCAGACGACACAAGGTGAGTGTGTGTGTCACTCCATCTCCCGGTCATAAAATGCTACTTCTTCGTGTCGGAAAGTTTTTTTTGGAACTTTACGACAATAGTTTAAAATTTCGTCCCGTTTAAAATTCAGGATTTAAAATTTGGTGATTTTTAAAATTTTTTTCCCTCCAAATAAATTAAATTATTTATTATATTTAAATCAGTGATTTTATTTATTTTTATTTATTTATTTTTCCTGAGTTGCTTCAGTCGGGAACTGTTGCTCCGGGGACTGGGTTCCTCGCTGAAAGAACTCTCTGTGGGACTATAGGTTTCCGCCTGCAGCCCAGGCGTGTCCAGTTTTTTTATTTTTTTTGGGTCCGGGGACCAGACCTGTCACAGCACATGATACACACACGATAGCGTCTGTCCTAGAATCCCTTTTCTCAGCCAATCACACACCTGGGAAATACGATATTGAGGATTTTTTTAAAAAATATTTTGTAAAAAAAAAAAAATCAAATCGAAGTTTCCTGCTGTGATTTTCAGCTCCAAACTTTTTCATGTTTTTTAAAAAAATTTTTTAATTTATTTCCGGGCAGAAAGAGTGATTATTTTTTAAATATTTTTAACTAAATTGTACTTTTGTGCTGTTTTTTTTCCTCCTGTGAAGTATTTTTTTTTTTTGGCCTTGACTTTTTTGGTGAAAAAAAAAATCTGTTTCAAAGTTGATCGACGATTTTCTTTCTCTAACATCAAATAAAGTTTTTTTTAAACAAATTTTTACGAGATTTCATGCGAACGTAGTTGAAGTATCTGCACGTACTTTTAAAAAAAACTCTGAACTCCTCCCAAACCTTTTCATTTCAAATGTTAGCCTAATTCCTTGAGTCATCGGATTATGTTTTATTTTCACCTCCTTCTCTGTTTTTTTTTTTGCCCCAGAGGGGCTGAAGGAGTACTTCTGTAAGTATGGCGAGGTGAAGGAGTGTATGGTGATGAGAGATCCGGTTACCAAACGCTCAAGGTGAGGGAGCCCTGCGACCTGAAAATTTATACGACCTCCATGATTCCTCTACGGCTCATAACATATCATTACATGTCCCCCCTCCATCCTCCCCCCCCGTCCCCTTTGCCACCCTTCTCTGACGTCTGCAGAGGGTTCGGATTTGTCACCTTTGTTGACCAGGCCGGCGTGGACAAAGTTTTGGCCCAAACCAGGCACGAGTTGGACTCCAAAACAGTGAGTCGTGCATGTGTGTGTGTAATCGCGGTTTCCGATAATCTGTAAAGAAGTTCGTTCTCTCTGACATTCCTGTTGGTATCCCCCCCCCCCCCGGGGGGGGGGGGGGGGTTAAGTGATCAACTGAAGTGCGTTAGGGTCAGGGATGAGGGCTAGCTTCAAAGGTTTGAATGAAATTTTTAGAGAATGTAACGATCAGGATACGACGACGACGACAACAACAACGACACTGACCTCCTCTCTCCGTCAGAACTGGGTCAAATCCCATCACCGACTGAAATGGTCTGTGAACCTAGTCAACTGACACTGTTCTGGTTGACCTGGTTGACTGTCAATATATGAAACAACAACAACAGAAGAAGAAGAGAAAAAACAGGAAGTGGAAAGAACAAGTTCTTCCCACGTTCTGTTCCGACACCTGAACGTCTCCTAGCCTACGTAGGAACCTGACGTCTGGGTTTAACAGTGGGTTATGACCAATGTTATTAGTAAATACTGCCACCTACTGTACTGGAGTGTGTAATGTCATGGTACGACCAGCGATTTCTTTTTTTTTTTTAAATCGATGCTATTCGTCAATTCTTGACGTATCGTTACATCCCTATCGGTTAACGACATGTGGTGTAGTGTAAACATTCAAACGTGTCACTTTCGTACTGGACAGTGAGTCTGTGTGAAGTCTCTGACGTTTGTGAGATCCAATATGGCTGTTCCGGGTCACCGGAGGTCAGCGGCGGGCGTGTACAGAAATTTGCAAAGATTTGTTTTTTTCAGGATTCTGTCTCTACGTGATTATTCAGGGTTGATTCAGGGTGGTCACCATGACGACGGGTTGTACGAACCTATTTCAGCCATGACAGCTATGACAAGTAACACTGTCATGGTTGGACGCCGCTAACGTGCTGTGGGGTTTGTCTCCATAGTGATTCCACCCCCTTGCCCCCCCCACCCCCGAACCCTAGGCTTGAAAAATGGATCTGTCACAAATGGAAAAGCGGAAGATAACGGTGATCATTATTTATCATCAGGTCTTTGATTGGACGAGACTCCCTGACACTGGTGGTGTTTCTGATCGGTTCTTGGTTCTAGTTCTGGTTCCGTACGCGGACCGACACCAACTCCGGTTTGACTCCAGTCAGAACTGAGTCTCAGAAACGACATGAGTCCAACGCTGACGGAAACTTCCGGACTCGCAGATGATGTCATGACATTTTCTCGTCCTTATCTTTTTTCGACTTTGTTTTTTTTCCGACACATTTGTTGCGATGTTTCGTCAAAGAAACAAAGAAAAACAGTAACAACCGCTGAACGACTGCTGACGACCGTCCGCTGGATACAGGATGACGACAGCATTAGCCGCCTAGCACGTAGCTTGTAAATGGCACGGGGTGTATAAAAGTTACGTTAGCGCTTAGCATCTTGTGTTTACTTTGAAAGTCGATCTAAGGACCTGCGGCCTCGCTTTTTTATTTTTTGGTCTTTAGCAGAAGTTCTAAGTCTTTTAAGTGTCATTACTGCCACCTACTGGCTCTATTTACGACTGATAAATATTTCATGTAGAGGTCGCCCTGATTATGGGCTACAGAGAGTAAAAAGAAGAAGATACTGAAAAACCGAATACTCTGGGGTGAAATTTTAAATTTTTTGTTTTTATTTTTATGACTGGTTTGTTAGCGTGGCCCGATCGTTTGGTTTTGTCTACGATCTTTGTCAAATCAAACCCCAGTGAGCTCCATGTGAACGGGTCCACTCCATTCGTGCCAGTGGAACTCCACGTGGGCTAACGGTTTGTGGCCTCAGAGAGTGTGTGGACCCTTTTGAATCACCCCCCCCGCCCGTCCCCC
>NC_024327.1:2030723-2035497 GCF_000523025.1 Cynoglossus semilaevis
TCACCACCCTGCTCCTTTCTCACACTGACAGGTCATCCTGTTAAAGAGGGGAGATAGAAAAGTTCTCCAGTGGCAACAGAAAGAATGCGGCCCTGCGTGAGCGGCTCCGGCGGCCGGGTTAGCGGCGTTAGTGGAGTTAGCGGAGCTGGGAGTGCAAACAGTTCTGCGTTTATTGGTACTCATTGTGTTGAAGGACAGATTTGAACTGTGAAGAAGGGAAGTTTTACTTTGATTTATGTAACCGCCCGCCCCCTCACTGACGGCCGATGTAAAACTGCACCTTTGTGCGAAAGTTTCTATTCAACGCAGCCTCAGTACGGATGTGTTGCTGTTTGCAAAGTGGCTAGCAGGCATATATGTCTGCCCCCCCTTCGTCGTCCACCCCCCGCCCCCGCGTCACCTGGTTTCATCTGTTCCATACGAAGGTGGTTGGAAAGAAAAAGGGGGGGGGGGGGGCAGAATAAGCCCATCTGTGATTTGTATGGCTCTCCTCACTAATAGGATTGAGTCAACAAGCTTGAGTTGTTCCTCAGAGAGGGGGGAGGTGAGGGGGGGTCCGACCCAGTTGGCCTGTAGTGGGGAGTGTGCGTCCAGGCCCGGCTGTGACGGGCGGTGCTCTCAGCCAACTGTTGCATGGCGGGGATGGAGCTCCTCAAAGTGGATTGGCCTCGTTTCGTAAACCTCTCAGGGAATTATTTTCTCGCCCTGCTGCAAGGGCAAAAAGTGTTGGAGGGCAAAAGATTTAAAGATTTGTTCAAGGAAGAAAAAAAAACGCTCCTGTGGTCTCCTGTGTTTGAGGAGTTTTTCAAACTTCTCGGCTGTGAGTTCCCACCTGGATGCTGATTGGCTGTTGACCTGATTGTCGTCTTGTTCCTGTCGGTTGTTCCAGGGGTCGTTCTGTGGTTTTGATAAACATCTGAAGATCATTCTCATCGACATCAATCTACAGTGGACTCTTTTACAGAGTGGCAGCCAGTCCCATTTTGGAAACATTTACTGTACTCTGTTGTACTTAAATACAACATAATATAAACATATACTTTATACTGCAGTTTGATGCAAACTGGTGTGACTGTTGACAACCTCAGTCTGTAGGGGGCGATCTGCGAGCTGTAAATTTGTGACTTTTCTCTAACTACAAAAACACATTGTTTTCCCCTGTGCTGGTTGTCTGTGTAGATGCCTGATCATAAATAAATACAAAAAATACCAAAAAATGTTTTTGTTTTCACGGCCGCAGACGCAGCGGCTCCTGTGCTTCTCCTCTGTTTGTTTGCTCATGTGTGTCGTGTCTGTTTGTTGTCTTGAATGTACACAGGAGGTTTGGACAGCGGGCAGGTCGGTGACCGGAGGTGACTATCAGACTAGTCTAGCCAACCATAGCAACTAAACAGTAGACTCTGTATCTTATCCTCCAAGTCTTTAGCTTCTAGTCTTCTCACTCTGCTCTACACGCACAAAAGTGACAACTCGTGGTTCAAAGTGGCGTTGACGTCAACTTTGAGTAGAAATCAAATCTTTGGTTTTTTTTTTTTGCCTCACTCTGGTAAAAATACAAAAAATACCAAAAAATGTTTTTGTTTTCACGGCCGCAGACGCAGCGGCTCCTGTGGTTTCCCTCTGGTTGTTTGGTGCTGTTGGGTGTGTCTGTTTTTTTTTTTGTAGTTTATTTGCTCATGTGTGTCGTGTCTGTTTGTTGTCTTGAATGTACACAGGAGGTTTGGACAGCGGGCAGGTCGGTGACCGGAGGTGACTATCAGACTAGTCTAGCCAACCATAGCAACTAAACAGTAGACTCTGTATCTTATCCTCCAAGTCTTTAGCTTCTAGTCTTCTCACTCTGCTCTACACGCACAAAAGTGACAACTCGTGGTTCAAAGTGGCGTTGACGTCAACTTTGAGTAGAAATCAAATCTTTGGTTTTTTTTTTTTGCCTCACTCTGGTAAACGCATGTGGTTGAACCGTAGAGGCCGTAGTCTCTGCCGTAGTGACCTCTGCCGTCTCGTGGTTCCGGACTAATCTGTAGCGCTGTACCTTCTCACCGTCGGCGGCTGTACCCGCAGCACAGCGTGGAGTAGTCTAGCTGAGCGTAGACTAATATAGAGGCGGTCTGAGACCACAGACTGACATCTTCATGGCATGGTGTGCTTCTCTCTCCAGTGCTAACTTTGGTGACACCTAGTGGCACCAGTCAGATTATTATGATTCATTCTCTGGTGGTTTATTTTAGGGTGAAACGACACAAAACAGAGAATGAGCTTTTTATTTATTTATTTATTTAACTAGTTTGATGACCATCATATAAAGTGGACCGGAGGTGGGCAAACGTTTGGCTCTCGGCCCAAAACGAGGTCCAAAATTTGACTGGCGGGCGCAATAATTTAAATAAAATGTACGAGAACAAATCCTGAACTTTCAAAGGTAATTCGGCTTGCTCAGATCTGTAGTAGATTAATCGACGATATTAATTCGTCAGTGGCTGCGAACGCACAGTTACCAACTTTTTGAACAGTTGGAACAATTTGGTCCAATCATGAGGTCTGATTGACAATGAAGCAGTCGAAAAGCAGCGACTCTACGTTCCCTAACGCTAACCTAGAGTCCCGAGAGAACTGTGGGTCGTGACCCGGAAAAACCAGATCTCAAATACGGTCATCGACAGTGGGGTTTTTTTTTTTCTGCAGCTAGCGTCAGCCTCATAGATAGACGCGAAAGCTCGGATGTCCCTCTTGCTCCTCCGCAGTCAGGACGCCCCCTGGAGGTCAGTCATAGGGGAAGACTCTGAAGCAGATCCTGGTTTGCATGGATCCTCCAAGATGAATTGATGAGAAAAGACAACTGGTCCTCCCCGCACAGACTCCCTGGTGCCCCCTGGTGGCCTCGAGAAGAAAACGAAGAAAGACGAGATTGTTTTATTTAACAAACAGATCCAGTAAAGTGAGGGCGTGAGTGTGTGGTGGAGACAGCAGGTGTCTCTCTCTCTGACGTCGCTGCTCTGATTTGAAGTAGGCATGGTGGACACGCGGTCCCAGGGGAGGAGACCGGGATCCACCTGGGTCGGTTACACCTTGGTGGTTGAGTCATTATATTAAAGAGGAAGCTGTGATGTCACAGAAGATGGGAGAAACCTGATAGGTTGTTGATGCATCTGCATCACCACGCAGCTCTAACCGGCGCTCTCTCCCCTCTTCTCCCCCTCCTCCTCTTCAGATCGATCCCAAGGTCGCATTCCCACGTCGAGCTCAGCCCAAGGTAAGAACCTGTCTGTTCTGTTGTTCTGTGTGTGTGTGAGTTGGTCCCAACGTCTACTTTATAGTGTAAGTGTAAAGGTCATCGAGGTCAAACTGGGCCTCATTGAACTGTCCCGTCGTCCCTGTGACCTTTTTATTTTTTAAAGAAGCAGAACTAAAACCTTTCATTTTGAAGAGACTTTTCACCAGTCCTTAGGTGTTTTGTGAGATGATTTTATTTTGTAAAAAAAAGACTAAATTGGTCATTTTTCAAAATAAAAAAAATCTTTCACTGATTATCTGTGAAATACATTATTTTTTAATAATATAATTTAATAGCATGATTAGCAACATTATATTTATATTCTAAAGAACAGAATTGAATAATAAACTAAATAATAATGACTTATGGCCTGGTTCTGGTCCTGGTCCTGGTCCCTAACTCTAACCCTAACTAAAAAGTGAAGCATTTTCAGATTAGTGATTAAAACAGCTTACATGATTAAAATATGTAAAAAAAAACCAAAAAGATTTAACAATATATAGACTTAATATACATAATTTGCTAATATATAGACTTCATCAGAGTATCCTTTAGGAGTTCATATAACGGTTATAATTGTTATTTTTCTTTCTTTGTTGTGATTCGTGTACAGGTTGATAAAAGGTGTACTGGCGTTTGAGTTTGAGAGCTATGGAAGTGAACGGTTTTCCTTACCTTTATTTCTGCGTTCAGCTAATAATTACAATAGTTATATAAACATATATGTATTAACTTTGAGAAGTTTGAAACTGAGTCATAAAACGGATATATTTTTTCTCTTTATTACGACAGCGTTTCTGCGGTGGTTATGTTTTAGCCGCTGCGGAGCTAGGCTAATTTTAAGCGCGCCGGAGCTAGGCTAATTTTAGGCGCTGCGGAGCTAGGCTAATTTTAGGCACAGCGGAGCTAGGCTAATTTTAGCTGCGGCTGAGCTAGGCTAATTTTAGTCTAGCAGCCTGTGGAACGTAACTTTTTGCCGTCGACAGACGGTTAAACCATTCTAATTATTATTATTATTACTATTAATGAATTATTGAGACATTCGACATTAGAGGACGAACGACGTAAAAATGTTCAAACGTTCACGTCGTTTGTGTCGTTTCTCTTTGTCCAGTTGGTGACTCGAACCAAGAAGATCTTTGTGGGGGGTCTGTCGGTGAACACCACCATCGAGGATGTCAAGCAGTACTTCGACCAGTTTGGAAAGGTGAGTGTTGACCGGGGGAGGGTCGGTGGGGGTCACGAAAATCAAGTCCAGTTATGGTGCGTTCATGGACCTGGTAGTGACGGCCAACCAGGACTCCACTTTGAGAGAAGCGACTGCCTGGAAGTGAAGGAGTTACTGTGGAGAGGGGGGAGAGGGGGAGTGTGGACTGGAGGGGACGGGGGGCAGAGAGTAAGAAAGGATGGAGAGAAAAGGCTTGGAGAGAGAGAAGGGAGGGAAAAATAACAAGGCTCAGAAAAACAGCAGGCAAAGTTTGGGGGGGGGCAAGAAGAGGG
>NC_024327.1:2035887-2037328 GCF_000523025.1 Cynoglossus semilaevis
GGGGGAGAAATGTGGGGGCGGGGACCGGCGGTGTACTGACAAAGGCACTGACAAGTGCGATAGAGGCTGATGGAGGGCGGCGGAGGAGTGGGCAGTGGGGCGAAGACAGGCTTTAACTGTCGGACGGCCGTTGAGAGAGAGAAAAAAAAACCTGAAAAATGTTTTTCTTTTTTTATTTGAGACTTAAAAGAAAAGAATAATAATTCAAAGGAACCAGATATCCCTAGTGGCGCCTCCTGTGGCAGCCTGTAGTAACTGCAAAGACTCAAACTGTTATTATTTATTATTATTATTAATACATTTTTATTTTTTTAATATATTTACCTTTATCTGTGATGTAAAAAATAATTCTATGATATGAAAAAAAAATTCTGTTTCTTCACAAGACTAAATTACGAATTTATAAAATCATCAACATTTTATTTATAATTGATCAAAGTCAGTATTTTATTTATTTTTTATTTTTTTGGTCTTCTCCGCCCGGGCCCTCTGGCCTCATGACACTTCAGTTCTCGGTCCAAAGGTGGCGCTTCAGCCACTCCCCGTGCTCCCCGTCCAATCATAACCAGTCCAGATGAGTTTCCACCACGGAAACATCCAGGGACAGAGGCTGAGATGTGGACTCCAGCTATCCATACGAGTTTCCGATTAGAGCGCCTCACCGGAGCTTTAGAGTCCGCCGTGGTTCAGGCAATGGAGAGTGGAGAGGGATGGACGGGGCGGAACGGGGGCTGAGGGTAGGGGAGTGATGGGCGATGGAAGTGGGAGAGGAGTTAGAGGGAAGGTTGTCTGTAGGTGTGTCATCCTGAAGCGGTGGTTTACTGTGTTTGAGGTTATTCCTTTTCACTGATGTTGAAAAAATTCACTAAGGTCGCATCTAGTGATTCCAAATGTAGATTTTTTTTGGAAAATAAAAAAGAGAAACAAAATGTCCAACAAACATTGTAAAGTAAGTAAAGTCGTAAACAACGTCTCCATAAAGTTGTTTTCGACTCCGTCGTGTTTTTGTTTTTGTTTTTGTTTTTCCTTGTTGTTGTTGATGCCGTCGTCGTTTCTTTAAAAATAAAACTTCTCTGGGTTCAAACCTCGTCCCGTCGACACGCGCTCTCCGTGTGTTTTTTTTTTCTTCTCGTACGAAAACCTGCAAGAAAAACCCTGACGCCGCGTTTCAAGGTTGGACAAATGTCAGGGTGGAACAGGTCTGCTTTCAACTGACACTCTGCTGTCACCTTTGACCTTTCCGTGGGCTAACTGCCCTCGGGGGCTCACACACACACACACACTCACACAGTGTGTGTGTGTGATAATGTGACTATGAAAAATGAATCAGTGAAGTTGGTCCAGAGACTTATTTTAGCTCAGATTAATTTACCGGGAAGTTGATTTGACGTCTGTCTGCTGACTGGACATCAGCTCGTTGGCCTGAGGTTAGAGAGGAGGA
>NC_024327.1:2037943-2038441 GCF_000523025.1 Cynoglossus semilaevis
CGCCCCCTCACCCCCTCCCCTCCAGGTGGACGACGCCATGCTCATGTTCGACAAGACCACCAACAGACACAGAGGTGAGAAGAACCCGTCCTCACCCGTCCTCACTTCACCACTTCATGACAGCCTATTGACCCACGCCCCACCCTTTGGGCCTCCTCCTTCCTGGGGCCTGAGCTGTTGGAGCTGAGTCTCATTAGCCCGTCTCCTAATCAGGATCAGGATGAAACCTTTCCTAAGTCCCTCCTTCCCAACCCAGGACTGATCGATTATGACAGCTAGGGGGTGAGGGGTGGGGGGGTAAGTGCAATATGTTAGGAACAGAAGGGGGAGGAGGGGGCAAAGCATCAATTACAGTGCTGATTACTGTAGATTATTAGCCGTGTGCTGCACGGAAAACCCGGAGCCGTGAATCCACCGTCCCGCTGCCGCGAAAAAAAAAAAAAAAATTTAAATTTTTTTCCTTTAGGCTTTGGTCTCTTCAAGCTTGTCAACACACAG
>NC_024327.1:2038652-2050701 GCF_000523025.1 Cynoglossus semilaevis
TGAACCCCCCGTCCACCTACAGCGAAAAAAAAAAAAATTTCAACTTCTTTCCTTTAGGCTTCGGCTTCGTAACGTTCGAGAACGAAGACGTGGTGGAGAAGGTCTGTGAGATTCACTTCCACGAAATCAACAGCAAAATGGTGAGCAGCGCCTCCTGTCTGTGGTCATCGGAGAAACTTTTTTCTTTTCTTTTCTTGGATTTATCGATCTGTCTGTCGTCAAACAGGTAGAGTGCAAAAAGGCTCAGCCCAAGGAGGTGATGTCCCCAACAGGCTCAGCCAGGGGGCGCTCTCGCGTGATGCCCTATGGGATGGATGCCTTCATGCTGGGCATCGGTATGCTGGGTAAGGTGGTATCGATCTAGACAGGAAGGATGTGGCAAAAAAAAAAAAAACTTGACGCCTGACTGGGACGAAGAGGTGCTGCGACCCTAAAGGTCACGAGGTTCCTCATTAGCAGGGAGGGAGGGGGGAGAAAAGGGGGGAGACAGAGAGAGAGGAGGGACAGCTTCAGTCTGGTTTTACAGGTGATGATAATGTTGATTATTCTCGTAAATTCATTAGAAAAAAACCAAAAGTTTGTTTGATGCTGAAGAATCACTTTCTGCTCAGACAAAGAACCGGAAAAAGAAAATGGCGGAAAAAACGGGAGTGAACGTCGGCACCTGCCGTTAGCTGCGGTTCAGTCTGGAAACAAACATTAAAAAAAGACTCCATTTACACATAAAACGACAAAAAAATGTTTATTTTTTTTCTTAAATTAAACTTTTTTCTCTATTATTTATTTATTGAGAATTCTTGATCTAAACGGCGCAAGAAAAGCAACAATACTACCGTTGAACTCGTGCTAACCGGAGTTAGCCGAACAGCAACAGTGTGAGGGAACAGTCTCAATGACTGAAGTATTCGTTTTTCAAAGTCTACTTCACAGCGGCCACGGCTTAACATCTGAAACACTGCTCCCTCCTACTGTTCAGTAAGACGAAATACACCTCACAACAGATGAGATGAACGCCGCGACATGAACCACAAAAACACGCAATAACCGTAGAAGAAAACATTAATCTGAATATATACACATTTGTTTTATATATATATATATATATATAAATATATATATATAAACATATAACATATATATGTGTTGTGTGTCCTGTGGTGACGTTGTTCCCTCAGGTTATCCCAGCTTCCAGACGGCGACCTACACCAGTCGAAGCTACGCTGGTATCACCCCTGGATACACCTACCAGTTCCCCGGTAATTACGACGTCACATTGTCTTACTGTCACCGTAACGGCTGCTTGTAAACATCAGGGAGAGACTTAAAACAGTCGGTACCGTAGTATTGTGCACGGGGCGGTAACAGTTCCCGACCTACAGTAGGTGAGGAAGGTTGTATGTATGTCAGTGACCCACGTGGGCCAACATGCCCTGGCCTGCTTGTTGCTGTCCTTGAACCTGTGTGTGTGAGTTTGTGTCTGTCGACGTGCATGTGTACTGTGTTGCCACACGGTGGCGGCGGCGTGTCTCAACAGCATTCTGATGTTTCTGTTTTAGAGTTCCACTTAGAGAGGACCCCCCTCCTGACTTCACCCCACCCCCCTGAGCTCACAGGTCAGTCGCTTCCTCCTCTGGACTTTACAAGCAGCTTGTGATCACTCTGCTACGCACCAACGTGTCAGCACGCACACGTGTGCACGCGCTACATGTTTGTGTGTCTTCAGTTTCGCATTGTTTTGTTATATCTGAAATCAGTCGCATCAATAATCAGATCAATTAATCAGAGGCACGATAAACACATTTTTGAAAAAAATTGGTTGACAGTGTCATAGCTGTTGTAGCTAAAGTTAGCTCTGGTGTCAGTACCAGGACTGTTGTAGCTAATGTTAGCTCTGGTGTCCGTACCAGGATTGTCGTAGCGAATGTTAGCTCTGGTGTCTGTACCAGGACTGTTGTAGCTAACGTTAGCTCTGGTGTCCGTACCAGGATTGTCGTAGCGAACGTTAGCTCTGGTGTCTGTACCAGGACTGTCGTAGCTAACGTTAGCTCTGGTGTCTGTACCAGGACTGTCGTAGCTAACGTTAGCTCTGGTGTCTGTACCAGGACTGTCGTAGCTAACGTTAGCTCTGGTGTCTGTACCAGGACTGTTGTAGCTAACGTTAGCTCTGGTGTCTGTACCAGGACTGTTGTAGCTAACGTTAGCTCTGGTGTCTGTACCAGGACTGTTGTAGCTAACATTAGCTCTGGTGTCCGTACCATTTTTTTCTATTTTTCCTCCTGCAGCCATTCCTCTCACAGCGTACGGACCAATGGCAGCAGCAGCGGCAGCAGCAGTTGTCATCGGTACAAAAATGAAAACACAGATTTTTTTTTTCTGCTTCTCTAAAGTGAACATGAACATAATCTGAACACTGAAACGTCCAGGTTCTACTCCGTCCCGCTCAGCTGGATTTCTGGGAACCACCAGCCCAGGTCCAATGGCAGATCTGTATGGAACAGCCAGTCAGGAGTCGGCTGTCAGCAGCTACCTGAGTGCTGCAAGCCCCGCCCCCAGCACTGGATTCAGCCACAGTTTGGGGGTGAGAGAAAAAAACTGCTCTGTGTTTACTCTACAATGAAACAAAGTCAGAAAACTGAACTGTGTGCTGCCCCCTACAGGGCCCTTTGATCGCTACGGCCTTCACTAATGGATATCACTGAGTGTCAGTGTCTGGACGTCGGCTGTTGTCCCCCCTTTTCCCCCTCCTTCCCCGGCCTCCAGTGTCAACCTGATTCTCCTGATGACTAACCAAACTAAACTCCGCCTCCTCCAGATGACATCAGAGTAAGTTTTTTTTACCAGGACTGTAAACTTTTATCACAGAAACATCCGGACAAACCGTCGATGCTGACGATTCACTGTACATTTTTCTTTTTCTTTTGTGTTTTTTAATGATTGCATGTCTTTATGTGTTTGCTCCGTGTTCTGTTGGATTTTTTTTTGTTGGAATTTTTCACTGTCTCTCCGAGATGAGAGGATCACCACCTGCAGGTGATGAGCTGTATATTTGTTTAGCTGTCTCATAATAATAGTTCACTTTGAATTTTAACACACACAAAAAAAAGTGATGAATTCCGTTTCTGGAGAACAGGTACGTTTTTAACAAGGACTCGTTTTACTAATAACGTTCGGTCGACTCGTTTAGTCACGAGGAGCCGAACGGGTTTGTGAGATAATGTAAATATGACGTTGTGTCTGGGAGAACTTGACTGTTACTGTCACTCCGACTGTTGCAGGAAGATTCGACTGTTACTGTCAGTCAGAACTCCGACTGTGTCCTGTTGTCTTAAAATGTTGAATTTCTGTAGGACGTAATGTAGTTAGGAGTGGACACCAGCAGAGGGCGACAGTCTTACTTACTACGGATCCTACCCTACCCATAATTCCCAGTGTGCATCAGTCCGTTCTGGTTGGTGACGTGTCGTGGTGTCAAGCTCTCGCCGTCCATCTGACAGGTTAGAATTTTTCCCCGAGCTGGACACAGTCGGGTAGCATGAACCGATGATTGAGCCAACTGTGATGACAGCCAATGGAAAAACAACGAGAGGCTGGGACACAGGAAGTAGAGTCAGAAGACAGCAGGAAGTGAAAGAATATCAGAACAAGGACGGTATGAAGTGGGAGGGAGAGAGGAGACGGGGGAGAGGGGGGAGGAGGAGGAGCAGGGTCTGTGGACTGTTGGATGAAGGTCAGAGGTCAGAGGTGGATGTCTTCATTTGTCTTTAGGCTTTGCCCGATCCTGAAGTCTGTAATGATGATGATAAAGATGATGATCGTCATCGTCAGTCTTTTCAGTTGCACTAGTGTTGTCTGCTCTTCATCACCGACACCGTCACTGTCTGTGATGCACTGCTGACCCCTAGCTGACCTTCCCGCCATGTCGGATCAAATTTTTTTTTTATTTGCCACTGAAGACAAACAAAAAAAACCAACCCTTTTTTGGGTTCAAAATGTTAACTTTAGGCCACCTAGTGGTCTTCAAAAGAAAGGCGCGATAACGACACCATGTGACGTTACCACTAAAATGTCGCTCCATGCTAATAGCGTAGCTCGGATTCTGCGTACAAACACACTGATTTAGCTTCTTCCTGGAAGTGTTTAACTGCTGTCAGAGCTGAAGGCCTGGTACGTCCAGCCAGGTCAAAGGTCACGTCTGGAACACTTGACTTTGTTGGATGTTAAAGAGGAGACGCTGTTGTTTTTTTTTATTCTACTGCCGTTCTGACCGTTTTACTTCATCTTGTTGTTGTAACTGTGATTTTAATGTTTGTGCTTTTATTGTGAAGAGAAAATGAAGGATGGGTCAGTGCGCATGCGCACGTGTGTTACGTACTGTCACCATGAAGGTTGTTCGGGGCCTGGGCTGTTACTTCTTACTGGAGGTTTAGTTAATGGTCACATCTCAATGGCTCCCTCAAGATGTAGGTACCATGTCGTCCTGCAGGGGGCAGGGGCGCTCCAAGCAGCTTACCCTTTGGATCTTGCTGTATGTTTTTTTAACTAGTTAATCTGATTAAATCAACACGACAGAGAAGAGTCCTGTTCACTGAAGGAACTGATTATTAACAAGAGGAATGTTCTAGATCTCTCTAAAGTTCGAACCTAAATCTGTAAAAAGTGACAGCCCTAACTGGCGCCTGATTGAAAATGTGAAGTTTGAATCGGAATTTTATTTTATTTTTTTTAATTTTTATGATGGTACTACATGAACATCTGTGTCAAAGTTTGGACGATTACTGTAAAGCACTCTGGGACAGTGTGTGTGTGTGGGGGGCGGGGTCTTCTTCACGTCCATCACTCACCTGTCACTCAAGGTCACTTTTTGTAGTAGTGTGATGAATATGTTTAGACCAAAACGACCACGTTCGGACGACGATGTTGCACAGTCCATTCTAAACACGAGAAATATGTTTTTTTGTTTTTAAAAATAAATAAATGTTTCCTTTAAGAACGAAGCAATTTTTTTAAAATAAATGTTTCCTTTAAGAACGAAGCACTCCAGTTCCACAAGATGGAGGTTTGACATTTCGATACGTTTGGTATCCACGTTACCACGGAAGTTGATGCTGTTTTCACGTGAAAACAACAATATTGTAAACACTAACTTTTTTTCCGATTGTCTTTTTTTTCCTGTTGAGAAGAAAACTTTTTAAAATTCATAATAAATTATTTAAAACATTCCACTTCTGTGTCCTGTGTCAATGTTTTTCATATTGTATTTTAATTTTTCCTGCTTCCGTTGAAATTCCTAATGTCTTCCACATTTTCAGTAACAAACGTCAACTCTATTTTCTTCTCGAATGTTCAACTGGACCGAAGTGAACTGAACATTTTATTCATTTATTCAAACTTTGTTTGAGTAGAGTTTTTTCGTGGTGACGAAGGCAACAATAATGGAGTCCGGTTCGCAACAAATGACTCGAAAATAAACTGAACGGTACCAAAAGACGAACAACTTTCAACGTAAATGACGATTTTATTTATAATTATTAGAAACAAGTGGTTAAACACTTTCTTTTTTTAATCAGTATGACTAATTTAAATCTAAATTAAAAAACTCAAACCAGTTTGCCGGCGGCGGAATAGGAGAGGAGAGAATATTTTCCCAGGATGACCAGGACCTTTAACCAATCAACCAACGAAGACTACCTGTATCGACCAATCAGAGGGAAGGAGGGCGGGTCATATGGTCCTGGTGTTGTTAACGGAAACAGCAGACGGACAAACTCGATATTTCGATTTCTCGGACGGAGACACGACCAACAGGAGGGAGAGTGAATTAAAAAACAAAACAAAAAAACATTTTATAATCGAATACAAACTACATTTCGAACAAAACCACATTCTGAAACCGAAAAACAAACCAACCGTGGCTTATAAAAAAGCGGACCTGGACAAACGTGCGCGAAGTCGGTGGTGTCGAGGCGGAAGAGGTTTGTTGTTTGATTTTACACACGTGCACGAGCACGTACACGGTTGTTGTTATTTTTTTTTTGTTCCCCAAAAGGACAAAAACGTCGGTCATTTTTTTTAAGAGACACCTGGCGGACTAACAGTCAACTATAGTTTTGAATGGAGACGCGGGGAAACGTCGGAGTCTTCTGTTGTTTCAGTCGGAGTTTCAACAGTGACCGTTTAGTCCAAGAAGAAACGACGACGAACGATCGAAGATACGGAAACAAATGACCAGGACTCTAGAGGGCAGTGTTTGAACGACGAGTCTGCAGCAGACCGGACTGGTCCAAACAGAACCAGGTGAGCGGCTTTATTCAGTCTTTCTCATTGTCCCCCCCCCCCCCCCCCCCCTAGCTTTATTCAGTCTTTCTCATTGTTTTTCCCTCCCTGGTTAGTCTTCTAGTGACAAGCGGTACCGGGGGTTCTCAAACTGTGGTCTGCATACCTCAGGTGGTACATATTCTCCCTTATTTAACCATTGGATCTCATACTATCAATCGAGTAGAGAGTATGGTTTATTTACTAATAATTTTTTTTTCTGTGTGATTTTTACCAGGATGGGGAACAGCAGCAGTGACAGGACCAGCGGGGGGCAGCCTGGAGGCAAAGAAGCCCGCTCTAACATCCTGATCGACAGCAGTGAGGACGCAGATCTGTTCCAGAGGGAGGACTCAAAGGTGTCTGCTCCGTTATTTAAACTTGTTTATGGAAAATGTTGTTACGCAGATGTTGAAATGTGTCATTTTATTAGGTTAGTATCAATGAAATAATTTTGTTTTTGTTTTAAATTTGGGGAATGTAGCGGCGCATCGTTAATCGGTTAAAAATCACTAAAAATGTGTTACAATTCGCATCGGTTGAAGTAAAAAATCAGGGCATAAGGAGTAGACTGAGTTACTGGTCATACCATGAGACTACACACTCCAATACAGTAGGTGAGAGAACGTCGGCTGTGTAAAATGTTGAAGTGAAACAGCGACCCCAACTGTTCTGTCCAGGCTCTGCAGGAGATCCAGGAGTTCCTGGCCTGGCAGCAGGACCTGGAGAGCGACAGCAAGAGTCCAACGCAGGCCCGCCCGACCGTCTTCAGATGGACGGGGGCGCTAAAGAAGTCTTTGTGTCTTTGTGTTCCCCACAGGAACCAGTGTCACCCCTGTGTTTACACTCCCTCAGGCCGTGATGACGTCTAAAACTAGGACCGTCAACAACGTCATCCAGGTGAGGAGAACGGACTTTGAAGTGTTCGATGCCCTCAAGGTGGACTCGCAGGACTCGGCTGACCTCTCAGGTAGGAGCGCCCTCTACTGGTTATTCAAGAAATGACCATTAGAACCACTGTTAGATAGTTGTACTGGTTAAGGTGTGTTGGAAGTGTGGTGGAGGAGTGGTTTGGACCCTGGCCTTACATTAGGATGATCACAGTTTAATTCCCTTGAACTTTCTGTGAGAATGGGTCTGGGTCACACACTGAAATATCGCAACATTTTCTTTCACGATATCGTCTCTATATATTGGCATGGCTATAGTATTGCAATATATCACAATATATATATTGTGTACAGTAAATACAGTAAAACGGTTTTAACTAGGGATGTCTGATATTATCGCCCCGATATTAGCATAATTATGTAATATTTGGCCAAATTTGCTGGAATCGCTTGTAGGGCCCTAAGACGTTTACGACGGTTTTTGGATGCAAACAGCGGCATATATCGGTATCGGTTGATATCGGATATAAGTGTTTGAATAATTCTGGACATCCCTACTTATTAACGTCTAACGACTAAAGCGCTAACTTGTCGTGTCCTGTCATTGGTGCCGCTCAGACCTGTCCAGTTCTCCTCCGGGCCCCTACCAACAGGACGGGTACGTGGTCAAATCGGAGGACAAACTCAAACACCCCCCCATCCTGCCCCCGCACCTGCTGCAGGTGCTGCTCAACAAGGACACGGGTATCTCTGTAAGTACACACCCGGACTCCGGGTCCGATCCACCATGGAACCAGTTCAAACCAGTTACACGCTCTAACATCCTGCTGCTCCGTTAGTGTGACCCCACGCTGCTCCCGGAGCCCAACCACATAATGTTGAACCACCTGTACGCCCTGTCCATCAAGGTAACGCACTGTCCGTCACCACGGTCATCCGTCGGCCTAACTTGATAAATATGTCCGAACGTTTTTCTCAGGATGGCGTGATAGTTCTCAGCGCGACGCACAGATACAAGAAGAAGTACGTGACCACGCTGCTGTACAAACCCATCTGACGCCCCAGTGACCTTTGACCTGTGGAGCTTTCTGAGGAGACAACTGAACCTAAAGTGAAGCTAACGAATCGTCTTATTTTTTTGTTTTAATCTTAAACGTAATTGAAGCTGTCGTCGTTTTAAAATTCCCGTATCTTTCCGTTGCTGCACTCGTACGGTTTAGACCAATGAGCTGTGAGAAAATCGTCAGGTGATCTGTGTAACAATATCCATTTTCACCTAATTTCATTTCATTTGCCGCAAATGATTCGTTTTCGCCCGTCTGTGCCCCAGTGACAGGCAGAACAATTCAATTCTCTCTTCCACTAGGGGGCAGCAGAAGGCTGTTTAAAAACTTGAATTTAAAAATAGAGACTTGGAAGTGGTGTTCCTTTCTTTAATTTCTGTGAGTATATCAGCTCTGTGTTCAACTAAACAGGACTTTGCAATAAAGATGATTTCAAGTGTACGTATTTGAGTATGACTTTCTCAAACCAGGCGTTAGCAGCAACATAAACGGTACCTTCAACTTTGGTTACGGAAGAAGATGGACATTA
The DNA here is from genome assembly GCF_000523025.1 of Cynoglossus semilaevis. Classification (NCBI taxonomy): domain Eukaryota; kingdom Metazoa; phylum Chordata; class Actinopteri; order Pleuronectiformes; family Cynoglossidae; genus Cynoglossus; species Cynoglossus semilaevis. The sequence continues at coordinate 2,047,448 of NC_024327.1, forward strand.
TAGATGTATTGATGTATTGCGACAAATGTTTGAGATTCAAACTGGTTTATTGGTCAGTACAGGGACGGCCATTGACCGCAGTGGACGTCTGGGTCCAGGTTCTTGTTCTCCAGGTTGTACGTGTTCCGGGCGACGCAGTGAGCCGCCACACAGTCGCACTCGCACACAGCAGCCTGGCACTGGTCGTTGGTCGCTGTAGGAACGAGAGGAGACCGACGTGATGCAGATGGTACTAGGAGGGGGGGTGACCCTCCCACACCTTGGCCCCAGTGTCCCTACATAAGGCACAACATTGGAGTAATGTTCTGTCTGTGCGCTCTAGCTAACGGTGCGTTCAAGTTGCACATGAATGTCGGAATTTCCAGCGTTAAATGTCATTCTTTCTTATTTAGACATAAAAAAAATCCAAGTACACGACACCCATATAAAAACATAAATACTTAATATATATAAAACTACGGGCATATATATGTGTGCATGTGTATATATGTGTGTTATTATATTATATTATAGAGTGGTTTTGCTGACAGTCTGCCCCCTGCAGGTTGTTGTCACTCGGATACATTTTTTAAATGTTTTTAAACGAACTGCAAAAAAATAATAAACGTCACAATCTTGATTTTGTTCTCGGTGATGCAACACCGCCCCCTAATGGTACTTGATCAAATCTGATTCCTTTTGAGATCGAAGAGTCCCTTAGTAAACCAGAAAACTCAGAACTTCAGAGGTCAGAGTTCAGAGTAAACCCAGGCCACTCAGTCCTGAATCAGGAAAAAAAACTGGCGGAAGTAGGAATTAGCATAAATCAATAAAAAAAGAATGTGAGTTCCTCAGTCTTACCTGAACACGCCACCTGCCGGTTGGAGCAGGTAAAGTCATAATCGATGACGTAAGGAAGGTCGGCGACCCCCGAGCACCCGGGTATCTTCCTGCTGGCTTCGTAGCAGTGGTCGTGGAGTTTACAGCACCTGTGGAGAAAGTCACCGTCTGTGAGGGACCGACCTCTGACCCCCAGAGTCCCCCGCGGAGACACCTACTTGTCTAAGTCGTCCTGAGGAGTCCCCTGTCCACCGAAGCCACACCAGCAGCCGTAGTTGTTGTACATCAGTGGGTTGACGCCCGGCTGGGCGCACACGATCATCGTCCCAAAGTGCCACATGGCTTTGGGCGGCAGGGCGCCACCTGCCAGGCAAGCTAGGGGGAGACGGAGAAGAAGAGTGAGAGGTCAGAGGTCACACACGTGTCACGGTGACGATGTTCTGTCAGTGCGGTGGATCAGTGGCACCTGTGAGCAGCAGCAGCAGCAGCAGCAGAGGCTTCGTCAGAGGCATGACTTCAGGCAGAGAAACCCACTGAAGCCCACTGCTGGGCTGCAGCCCACTCTTATAGCAGTGACGTGGGACAAAAGTGGAGATAATAGGGAAAAGAAAGCTGCTGTAACCAACGGACCCGGAACATCACGTACGCCGCCCGACCGCCACGCCACGCCATGACATCACTGCGTTTTCATTGAGCTCCTAGTGACACTTGTTAGACTGGAGACTTTTTTTTTTTTTTAAACCTTGTTGGTACTTTCTAACAGTTTTACTGAGTGACTGTACTGCAGTACACACAGCCTGAGAAGTTTCCACTTAAACCACGTGTGGCAGCGACGAGCTTCGGTCACGTGACCGCAGTGATAAGAAGAACAAACTCGCACACTGCTTACACAACGTTGCTGCAGTAAAACACACAGCTGTTGGTTGTATGAATGTGGACCAAAAAAGAACGTACTTCCTCCGTCTTCTTCTGGTACCGATTTACTCAGAACTGACTCCCGAGCCTGTTCAGTTTAACACGGCAACAATAAACTAACAGGAATTGAAGAAAGACACTCCTTTAACAGATGTTAGTTTCTCTATCTTTTTTATTTTTTTAGCCATCTGGTGCCACCTAGTGGGATAGAATTAAGTGTCACATGGAGCAAAAGCAAATTATTTTCAGTGAATGAAATAATAATATGAGATGAAACTTGATTATTTCCCAGGGTGCACCTGGAAAAATGGCTTTCATGTTTGTGCAGTTCCCGGTCCTACCACTGAAGGCAGTGGATGCGATTTGGTCAGTCCTTTTAGAGCGTACTTCCGGTAGCTAAGTAAGGCAGAAGTGATAATGACGGCTCTCGGACGCATGGCTAGCTCCTTGCTGAGGTCTTCTACCACTCAGACCCGGCGTCGAATTTCCGCCTCTGCGAGTCATGACGACCAAAGTAATTATAAAAAACCCTCGAAAACTCAGACGCTATTTGTTTTCTTCGTATCTTCGTTTAACAGTTAATTATTTAACAGTGACCTTGCGGCGCTAGTGTTAGCTCTGTTAGCACTAGCGGTAGCGTCACCTAACCTATGGAATACGCTGCTGTGACTTTTTCAGCACTTGTACGCTCGTGTTTCGGCCTATAACTCCAACCAGTCGCGTATAAATGTTTGAATTAAATCGGTATAAGTCGTGTTAATGTATAAAGTATATAGAACAAACAATATGAGCTGTTTTTGTGAACCGTAAGCAGAACAACATGGCAACATAGCGGCTAATACAGTCACTTAAGGTCGCGGTGAAATGCAGTTGTACTTTTTTTATTTTGCCACAGAATATGATGATATACATTTAACAAATGTAATTTTTGAATTATATATTTATATAGTCTGAAAACAACAGAACGTTGTAGCCGTTTGTTTTCTCTGCTAAACTCTACTAAAAACCTGGCGAACGTCTTCAGTTGCTTTGCTAATTTAGCTACAGCTTCGTAGACATTGACTTTGACTAAACGCGAGTTTTTAGCTGAAAATGTTCACATAATATTTGAGTCTGGTCCAGTGACGGACAGCTGACCTGTTTTGTCCACTTATGGTTTTTGCTACTACGTCACAACTGAACCAGTGTTGTTCCTCCAGTGACCTTTTATTTCCGTTATCACTGTTGTTTTTTTTCACGACAAATTCTAAAATTCTACAAATAATTTAACTTTATTTACATAATTTTAACTTAATTTTTCCCACATTAAATTAAGCAGCATTATCTATAACCATTATTATTAATTATAATATAATAATATATATACTTTAAAAAATCTGCTTTATTGATTTAATAATATGTTTTGCATTTCTATTTTTTTTCTTTCTTGCAGCTAACAAATGGAAGATGCTCAGTTACTTCGTTGCCCTCCCTGGTGTGGCAGTGTGCATGCTCAACGTGTACCTGAAGCACCAGGAGCA
>NC_024327.1:2051137-2052059 GCF_000523025.1 Cynoglossus semilaevis
ACACAAACACCTTTCCTTCTTCTGGACCAGTTGAACAAAATCTCTACTTGACCTAAAGTAACATAAATAAAAAGTTAATATGTCAATTCAGGATTTTGTCTTTTTTTTATGTATTTTTAAGGTAAGTCATAACATTTACATGGAGTTTTCAATATGTCAATATTTTTTCTAAAACTGATGATGTTCCATTGTTTTTCAATTACACTTTTCCAAAATGTCCAAAAAGTCTTTGTAGAGCTTGAAAATTAGGGAAAAAAAGCTTTCAAAATAAGAGTTTCAGTTGTATATACATTTTTTGGATCAAATTACATTTTAAATTATCCAATTTTTTTTGTTTTAAAATTGTTTCTTAGGATCGAATAACAAAGGCTAAATAACAATTTTGAACATAAAATATCTAAAGTGAAGTATTTCCGAGCAGTAGAGGGCAGTCTGTGTAGTAAACATCCCAGCAGCTATTACTGATTCTTTTTAATTAAATTCAGGCAGATTTTTATTAATTTTTTTGTGACATTTTTAAATGAAACGTAACTGTATTGTTGCATGCATATGTATCGACCAGTAGGGGGCAGTCTTTGTAGTAAATATCCCAGCAGCTATTACTGATTCTTTTAATTAAATTCAGGCAGATTTTTAAAAAAATGTGACATTTTTAAATGAAAAGTAACTGTAATGTTGCATGCATATGTATCGACCGGTAGGGGGCAGTCTAGCCGCTCTGTGTCGGGGTTTGGATTATTGGACGTGAGATGTTTTTCTCATTTCATAATCACTTGTCACAAAGAGTACTTTTTGAATAACCGTCGACACGTATTAGTCCTATGATAGGGAGGGGGGTAAGTACCAGTGACCTATTTGGTGTCACCCTTCCCAGCCCCCGTTTTTTCTCCCCCCTGCACATTCATACAGAAGCAGGAATCAA
>NC_024327.1:2052208-2059567 GCF_000523025.1 Cynoglossus semilaevis
TGGACCGACGGTCCGCCGGCTGCTCCACGGCTCGGTGTCCCGGGTGTCGACGCTCACCGACTTACTGTTGCTTGAGCCGTTGCTTCCGATTTGATTAGACAATCTAGCATTGATACATCTCGGATTACCGTGCACGGCTGCACCGCCGCCGAGGGGAGACGAATCGAACACCGAGCCGCGGATCGCAGTCATGAACTTTGACGCAGGTGAAGGAAAAGCATTTTAATCAGCGTCAGTCTGTCACCGCGGTTCGAGTCCGACACTGGGATTAAAATGTTGTGTTTTTACAGATTTTCACATGATCAGGAAACAGGAGAGGGCGCACTTCTTCAGCACCAGGGAGCAGGCGATGATCATCAGGTTGTACGAGGAGGAGAGGGAGATCCTGACAGCCAAGTCCAACACCACCAGTGCTTCCAAACTGAGGGAGGAGGCCTGGCAGAGGATCGCTGACAAGATAAACGCGTAAGAAAAAAAAACCTGAAACTTTGAACCAGAAGAGTTGACGCTCTCACTGCTACACGTGTTTGTCCACAGGGTGTCAGACAGTGGCTGCAAGAGGACCTGGCAGCAGGTTAAGATCAAGCACAAGAACATCGTACAAACAGGTAATACTGCAAAGTACTGCGTGTATCTGTGACCACAAAAAAAAAAAAAAATACAGCAAATAAGCAGTTTTGAACCTTCAACCTTCACGTTGATGTTTACGCAGCAAAAAGGAAACGCGTGGAGGCCATGAGGAGCTACGGGGAGTCGGCCACCCCGTCGCTGACCTCCGCGGAGGACGACGTTCTGCAGCACAAAGACGGTCGCCTCAGGGTGGAGGTCATCCCCGGAGGAGCCTGTATCGACCCACTGGGAGCCGACAGTTCGTTCATCGGAGGTTAGTGTCACTGACGGTTTCCTGATTAACATCCTGCTGAGGTTCACCGTGACGCTGACCGGCTCCTCCGCCAACACAGTGTCCGGCCACCCTGTCCTCCTGCTGCCGGTGACCAAGACGGAGCCGGAGAGTCTGAGCGGCGACGAGACGGACATGAGCGACGCTCATTACGAAGGCGTAAGTCTGTGCGCACAGGTGGATGAACCGGGTACTGCAGTTTAAATATTTAAATACATGTAGTACCTGCAGATACTAATATTGGATCATGCAGTACCTGCAGATACTAATACTGGAACATGTAGTACTTGCAGATACTATTATTGGATCATGTAGTACCTGCAGATACTAATACTTTAACCTGTAGTACCTGGCAGTACTAATTCTGTTACGTGTAGTACCTGCAGATACTAATACTGTAACATGTAGTATCTGCAGATACTAATACTGTAACGTGTAGTATCTGCAGATACTAATACTGTAACCTGTAGTACCTGCAGATACTAATACTGTAACCTGGAATCTTTATTGATGTATTTATTTTTGTAGGTCCTGCACAGCAGCAGCTTCAAAGAAATTCCCAAGTCAGCCACTGGAGGCAGACGTGCAGAGGTGACGTTGGTTGTTGTCGTTGTTGTCATTGTCATCGTTGTCGTTGTCGTGACCTGTTGCTGACGTTGTTTCTTTCCCAGGTGGAGGACATCAAGACTCTTTACTGCTGCTACCTGAAAAAAGAGATGGAGGTTCTGTAACCTGTAGAACCTGCAGATACTAATACTATAATGTGTAGTGTCTGCAGATACTAATACTGTAACATGTAGTACCTGCAGATACTAATACTGTAACATGTAGTACCTGCAGATACTAATACTGTAACATGTAGTACCTGCAGATACTAATACTGGAACATGTAGTACCTGCAGATACCAATACTGTAACGTGTAGTACCTGCAGATACTAATACGTAGTTCCTGTAGATACTAATACTGGAACATGTAGTACCTGCAGATACTAATACTGTAACCTGGAATCTTTATTGATGTATTTATTTTTGTAGGTCCTGCACAGCAGCAGCTTCAAAGAAATTCCCAAGTCAGCCACTGGAGGCAGACGTGCAGAGGTGACGTTGGTTGTTGTCGTTGTTGTCATTGTCATCGTTGTCGTTGTCGTGACCTGTTGCTGACGTTGTTTCTTTCCCAGGTGGAGGACATCAAGACTCTTTACTGCTGCTACCTGAAAAAAGAGATGGAGAACCGCGACCAGCAGATGGCGTACAGAGAACTCAAAATGAGGAAGTTGGAAAAAGAAATTTTGTTACTGGACAAGCAGCTGGGATGACTGTGTCAACGTTTCCCAGACTGTTTCCTCCGTGTCCCCTCTCTACAACTGAAACACTAACTTCGCCACAGCACGCGCTCAGTCTGGACCTGGTCCGGATGGTCGGCCCCCAGGGCCGGAGTTTGAGACTACCCGGTACCTGTCAGCCGTAGATGAAAGCCTCTGGTTCTATTTACGGTCCGATCGGTTCCGTCCTCCGTGCACTTCCTGCTGTCTTCCTTCTACGCTCATGTCATATTTATCGAGGCCGAGATGCGGCGGCGTATGCTTTACGGCGCCGTGCAAAAGTCTTAGGCAGGTCTTAACATTTACTCTCCCTCCTAACGACCATTCTCCACCCTCCACTCCAGCCACTCTGGAATAAAGGTGTAGAAATGTAGACGTATTTTTAGCCCTGTCTGGAAGAGCGCCCTCTGCTGACAAATGTTGAAAATGACCTTTTTTTTTTTTACATTTGCTAAATTCTTGAAAAATGAAATGTTAAAAAAATGGTTGAGGGAGAGTTGAACACCTGGAGCAGCATAGATCTTACAGACTGTAGACCACCTGTCTTCCATAGACCACCTGCTCTGTAGACCGCCTGTGTTCTGTAGACCACCTGCGTTCAGTAGACCACCTGTCTTCCATAGACCACCTGTGTTCAGTAGACCACCTGAGTTCTGTAGACCACCTCTGTTCCGTAGACCACCTGTCTTCCATAGACCACCTGCGTTCAGTAGACCACCTTAATTCTGTAGACCACCTGTTCCGTAGACCACCTGAGTTCTGTAGACCACCTGTGTTCCGTAGACCACCTATGTTCCGTAGACCACCTAAGTTCCGTAGACCACCGGTGTTGCGTAGACCACCTGAGTTCTGTAGACCACCTGAGTTTTGTAGACCACCTGTGTTCTGGTGCAGACTCTTCGGACTCTTGTTTCCCGCTTCACCCGTCGTTAGCTCCAGAACAGCAGGAGAAAATGTTCCGATATTTTTTTATTGTGTCGTATTTATTTAAACTTCTTCTTAGATTTTTATCCGAAGCCTAGACTAGTTTAACCCACTAACCAGATCATAACCCAGTCTTCTGTCTGTCTTCATTCTTTACGTTATAGTGTAGCTAATAATTTAAATTATTGTGATTGACTCCTGTGTTATTTATTTTGTTTATGGTTGGGCGATTAATTATTGGTGAATTATTTAAAAAGATGACGTGATTGTTCTGATGACAGCCGAAGAAGGCCCGCGGTCCGTGACGGTTAGTGAACTCTCGATAAACTGATGAATAAAACCAGTTCGGTTCATCAACCCTGTCTCACGGTCTCCATTTCTACAACACTGGCCGTGAAATATATCGAAATACGCGATGTGTATAAAAGATAAATGTTGAATATTTGTGGTTGTGTGTTAGCCGAATGTGCTAAAAATATCGTGTATTTACTGTGTCACTCGATCATTTTTAAACGGATCCTCCGTTAAAATCTGTAGCACGCAGCACGAAAGTGTCATTGTAACAGTGAAGTGTTGACCCCGTGACCGAGCGGACACGATTCAGACCGAATCGAGTCGCTTTAAATGGTCGTTTTTTTTTAGTTCAGATCGAAGACAATGTGTGTCCGTTGTCCCCGCTGGACGGATATTGTTTATATATATATATTTTAAAAACCCGTTGATAGTATTTTTGAAACCCTTAAACGTGTACTTTAACTCGCCGCTCGAATATTTTCCTCCGGGGTTTTCGCGTATGATCAAGATCTGTCCCAGCTCAGTCGCCGTCCTTTCACGTGACTCCTGCCGCTTGTGATTGACCGCATTCCTTCAGGTGGCCGCGTCTCCGTCACTGATTCGCCGAACGAGCTCAGTGTTGTGATCTGTCACGGTTTGTTCCACTTGTCGGTTGTTGTGTCGGTTCGTTTTTCACACGGTCGCTGCGGAGCTGCGGGGGAAAGTTCCTCCTCCTCCCCGGGTGAGTCAGACCGAAGAGGAGCGGAGAGTTAGCGGAGGGTCGATGGGTGAGAGCTGACCGAGGAGGTGCTGCCGTTCTCCGGGCTGGACTGTGTTATGGATGCGGACTCTGTCAGAAGGTGATTCCAACGAACACTTTTACTTCGCTAAAATGGAAAGTTCGGAGCCGACCACGGGCGGTGCTAGCCGTTTGGAGGCTAAACGTTGGCTGGAAACCCCGAAGAATTGAACATATTGATAATATAAAAATAAATGTTTATATTTTAAATAATAATAAAATAATGTTAATTATGATCTTTATAATTAGCAACATTTTATCGGCACCAAAACGATATTAAAAATAAAACGATATGTTAGCATTTCAGTTTTTCACTCGACAGTGAACATGTTGTTGGCGTCACTCCAGTATAAACCAGTTGGACCAGCCTAACAAACCCAGTGGACCGTGTCTGGACTGCGCCCCTTATGTTGACCCTCCCTGGTTCAGACCCTTTTATTTGAGCCTCTTTTTTTTGCAGGTGTAGTTATTTCTTCCTCTACGATGGATCTAAAGTGAGGGGCGAGGGCGACCCCACACGGGACAGAATCTGCTACTTCTACCCTGAGGAGGTTTGTTACCCTGTTAGCCTGTTAGCCTCCGCCCGTTGCCCGGTGTCACCTGTGTCCTCTTCAGACCCCCGTAGATAAACAGGAGCTGCTGTGTGGACAGCTGGCCGGGGTTGGACGCTGCGTCTCCGAGCTGTCCTCGTCTCCGGTGCGGGTTCTCAGGCTGCACCGCCACAAGTACGCCATCCACATGAGGGATGACTTCTTCTGGGTGAGTCCTCCTCCCCCCTACCTCCCTCTGCTTCTCACACTCTGTCTCTCTTACTCTGTGTCTGTCCCCTCTCTGTTTTGTGCTCCCCTTTCCTCTCTCCCCCTCTCTCTCTGCTTCACTCCCTCTCTCCTCCCCTCTCTCCCCACTCACTCCCTCTCTCCTCCCCTCTCTCTCCCCCTCTTCTCTCCCTAAACCCCTTGAATCGTAAAATCCTCATAATCGTCTTCATATTCTTACCTAACCCACGACTGATCACTGACTACGACCCCTTGTTTCTCACCGTCCCGTCCCCCCCTCACCCCCCTCCTCACCCCCAGGCTCTGGTCTGTTCAGCTGAGGTTCCCACCGCGGGTGTGTGCGAGCTCCTCCGTCAGCTCATAAATGTCTTTTGTTTCTTCAACGGCTCTGTGTGTCAGAACTACCAGGTACGATTTTACATCTGCATCGGGACAAAGACCAGCGTTTAACAACAATTACCATGTGTAAAAAGATCGGATTCACTCTAACGTTTACGGTTTATATTATGACAGCAGTACACACAGTACTGTGTAGAAGTACTGGGTGTTTTATTAATGAGCGGAGCCCCCCCCCCCGATTACGTCCTGTGACTTGTTGGTGGCCGTACCACTCACGGTCCGCCACCCATATGTTTGTGTTTTATTTAAATCTTGTATTGTTGACAGTGATCTGTGGGTTTTTTTTATTGAAATACCGCAGTTAAAAATAGGCCACAGGAGGGGGTTAGAGAGTGAGTGTCCACCCCCCCCAGCCACCGCTTCGTTTCTTCCTTCCTTCAGTTGCTAACGTTTCTCGCTCTCGTCTTTTAGCTGAACAGTCCGGAGACGTTGGCGACCAGGTGGGCTCGGTACCTGTCGTACCTGTGGCCGGAATCGTCCGAGCTGCACCAGGTCTTCAGCTGTGTGAGGACCATCGACTCCACTAACGTACGTGCACTGGTACAGGATGTGAGTGTGTCGACACGACACGTCGCTCACCACAGACGTGCGAAGACAACTTCCTCATATTTATTAAAACCTAAAAAAAAAAAAAATTCTCTGCGTCACTGAAGTGGAGCTGTGAACCAGCGGTTGATCACCGATCACCGTCTGATCAGTGGGCGTCAACAGATCTCCTCCTTACTCTCGTTGCTCCTCAGGTTGACCATCTCCTGCTGCTGAAGGCTGCCCTCATTCTTCAGGCCTGTCAACACTGCCCTCTAGTGTCAGCGGGCTGCATCCTCTTCCGAGGGAGGTAAAAAATTTTTTTTTTTACGATTCCTGGTTCTCCATCTCCAGTGTTCGGTGCGCGTTCACTCTCGGAGTTGACATGTTGCTTTTCTCCTGCAGAGTTGTCAGCACTCAGATGTGTCCGGAGCTCACAGTGAAGGTCATGGTCCACGAGCGTGACACGTATACCAAGGTAGGAAGGTCTGAGTCAAATGTCCTAAAACACTGGATATTTAATGAAATAATCTCATCGAAACCATATTCCCGACAACCCCAATGTGGCTCAAACTGTGGTCCCTGTCCCTCTGTTGGGGGAGGAATTGGCAAAAATGTAGCGATGCGATACGTATCACGAAACAATATTTTGTTGTTGTTTTTACCCCTTCAGCGTTGATGTGTTGAAGGATCTGGATTGTTCAGGTTCATGGTACAGGTAGATGGCGCCGTAGCGCACCTCACCGGTCCAGGTGCAGCCGTCCGACCCGGTCCAAGAACAGATGTGAAGCTAGTAGAAGTCAGAAATGTCTTTCTAGATAAAGTACCGACAAACGTTTGACCCCACGTGCTGGTACTTTATCTGAACCTGGGGCCGATCAAACTCTGTGGACCAGAGTTTGAACCACCATCACACACACACACGACAGGATGTAAATGTTTTTCTGTTTTGTCTAAAGTCTCAGAGTCCAGACGTAGCCTCCTCCTCCAACTCCGACTCCGATCCCATCAGCTTCACCCCTGTCTTCCTGACCCGCTCTGAACTCCAGGACCTTCACTCTGCTCCCGTCCACAGACACCTCAGGTAACCTCTGGCGCAGCACTGCCCCCTGCTGTGTGATTAACTGCACTGGATTGATGATAAACTGTTTTCTTTTTTTTTTAAATTGAACTCCACACAGAGATTGTTACTCCAAGAAGACCCGGGTCTTCGGGACTCCGTCTCAGGTTCCGTCTTTTGATTCGGAGTCGTCCGAGCTGAACTTCTCCCTGAGTCACGACACGTCGGAATCAGAACTCTCTGTCTTCAGCCCGACCACTGATCCACCCAACACCCGGGGTCACTCCTCGGGATCTCCACTTTTCAATGGTCGACGTTCTCCCGGAGCTCAGGAGAACGTCCCGGAGGAGTCCGACGTCGGGAACCCCCGCAGCCGCGC
>NC_024327.1:2060724-2061932 GCF_000523025.1 Cynoglossus semilaevis
AATTCTACAGTATCGCAATATATCGTATTGTTGCCACTGTATCGTGATACGTATCGTAACGCCAGGTTCTTGCCAATATACACTCCTAGTTATTTAACTCAAAAACTTGTGACAACAAATAATAAAAAAAAAAATCTATTTCAGTCTGCGGTCTTCTTCTGTGCATTACCCAGATCAGAGCCCAAAGAACCTGGAGATGTTCTGCTCCCCACCTGGGTCGGTCCAGGTCGGTATCGGACCCTCAGGTTCGGTTCATCTGAATTTGGGTCAAAGTTTGTTTTCATTATTTTTTTACGTTGTATTTAACTTGAATTTGCAGGTTTTCAAACGACCTCCGTCCCCCGCCTGGGCCTCATGCCTTACCTTTGCCACCACAAGCCGTCACTGCTCCCCCCCTCCCTACCACCAACTGTAGGGTGTGGAGCCCCGGTGTGGTTTGAACGGGATTTTCTCTAAAATCGATGACCCCAGCTGAACCACATGTGACGTCATCAGCCGCTGCCGAGGGGGGGCAGATGTCCCTAAAATGTCCCGAGCTCTGGTTTCTACGTGTGTTGCAAATGAGATCTGAGGCTAATTACGAGTCATTAGCCGACAGTTGAATGTAAATGTGAATGGACGCAGGCAGCGCTGTTCGGGGCGCCTCATTATGCAGCGGCGTTAAAAGAACGCCGCGGGGGGTAAATGGGTGGTAAGAGGTGGCAACAAAAGAGCGACAGGGCTGAGAAGGAGGGTCATTATTCAAATTCGGGGAGAGCTGAGCTGCCGCCATTGTCAGAGGGTTTTAAAACAGAGGCGGAGACCCGGGACTGGAGAGCAGTGCAGCGGGAGTCAGTCAGTCAGGGTGCGACCACGATCTGGATCTGCGGATTGTACCGACATGGCCTCCGCCGTGAAGTGTTTCGGAGTTTCTCTATTTCTTCTGTCTTTGCACGGCGGCGCGGGGGTGTCCGGACGCGCCGTGGCCGCGCTGGGATTCCCGCGGAGAACCGGCGGCGAGAAACGTACGACGTTCGAACCGCTTTTACGCTCGGAGCGAAGGAGGTGGCGCCGGGACAGTACGGAGGACACGCGCCGGGATCGGTGCGCGGAGCTGGGAGCGGCGTGGATGGAGAACGCGCGGCACGCCGAGGAGGAGGATAAAGCGATGGTTCTTCGGCTCTGGGGTCGACTTTTTTCCCCCGCGGACGCCTCTCGGGGTCTCCTGT
>NC_024327.1:2061990-2063007 GCF_000523025.1 Cynoglossus semilaevis
GGGGGGGTCTGCAGCAGCGTCAAGGGGATCCAAGGCCGCATGAGAGGAGGCAAGTATTCAGTATTCACACCCGTGTATTCAGACCGTGTACTGGTCGTGTATTTGCGAGAAAAAAATTCAAAAACTACACTAAAAAATCATTTTCTCTTCGTATTTAATTTGTGTAACGTGTTTGTTGTTGTGTCAAATTCTCCTTTTTACTCAAACACAAATTATAAACATTAGAAAACCAATACAAGAAATACTGCCCCCTGGTGTCTGCATATGCCCTTTTATTATCGTTTTTTTTTTTGTCTTATTTTTGAAGTTACATGCACACGACGTTCCTCGGTGTTCTGAGGTGACGTAGAACCACCGACGAACACGGGGGAGCAGTTCTGTGTGTCAGACACGAACTCGTTTTTGACTCAAAGTCTCGTCTTCTCTTCCCTGCCTCCAGACAGAAACGTGGAGTTCCTCCTCTCCGGAGACGTTTTGTCGTTAGCGGTGACGAGGGCGGAGCTTCACCTGCATATCTTCACCCCGCTCCACCTGGACGTTCGGCCCGTGCTGCCGTCCAGGGCGGAAGACGGTCTTCCCACCAGGTGACGATTCATTCGATTTTCATGAGACTTAAACATCACAGTCCAGAGAAGACCGCCCCCTTGTGGAGGCGGAGCTACGTCCTCAGTGCTAGTCCTTCTTCGTCTGTTTTAAAACTGTTCTCTTCCCTCCTTCAGGTACAGTCTGTGGTCAGAGGGAACACGAGCGGAGCTCCGGGTGGACTTGCTGTTCCTCCTCCGCGGCCTGCAGGGGGCAGCAGGCGGCGCCAGCGGAGGAGGGGGTCACAGTGTGGTGAACATGCGGCGGATGGCCTTCATCCAGAAGCCCGCTTCGCTCGCTCTTCAGGAGGCCCGAGGTCAGACACGGGGGGGCCGTGTCCTCACCAAACTGCCTGACCTGGAGCTAGGTGTGGTCCTGAGCTGCAGCCACGGTGGGGCAGCGGTGTCCTGCGGAAGCGGCGGGGGGCGACTCCCC
>NC_024327.1:2063627-2071570 GCF_000523025.1 Cynoglossus semilaevis
GCTGACCCCTCTCCGTCACTTTACGTGGCCTACCACTTCGTGGCTGAGTTGCTGTTGTTCCCAAACGCTTCCATTTTGTTATAATAGAGCTGACAGTTGACTGTGGAATATTTAGGAGCGAGGAAATTTCACGACTGGATTTGTTGCACAGGTGGCATCCTATGACAGTTCCACGCTGGAATTCACTGAGCTCCTGAGAGCGGCCCATTCTTTCACAAATGTCTTGTTTCACAGTCTGCATGCCTGAGTGCTTGATTTTATACACCTGTGGCCAGGCCAAGGGATTAGGACACCTGATTCTGATCATTTGAATGGGTGAGCGAATACTTTTGGTAATATAGTGTATGTATGTATTATAAGGACGAGTCAGTATATTTGGAAACACATGTTGATTAAAAAAAAAAATCCTGCTGTTGAGCTTCAGTCATTTTCAAATTATTTTTTTAATTTTGTAAAATGTTCTTGAAATTTAAAAAAATTAAATTAAATTTTTAAAAAAATGTAAATTGTTTAATTTCGAATTTTTAAATTTATAATTTTTGAATTTTTATGTTTAATTTTTTTTTTCATTTTTTCAGGTTTTAAATATCTTTTTCTATAAAAAAAAACCTCAAAATGCCCTAATTTGATGAGAAACATGAAGCAAAAATACATTTTTTAAAAAGATTTTCACAAATTCATCAAAAATGTTTCACCATCTCACCACAACACGCAAAATCTGGACTTTGGAATTTGGAATTCCCCAAAGAATATATTTTTTTTAGAAATGCTCTTATTTAATGAGAAACTTGCAGAAAATATAACATTTTGTATTTTTTAATTTTCACCATTTGATGACTTAAACTTTGATGACAAAATTAAGATTTTATAGATAAATTCCCCCAATTTTCAAAATATATTTTATATATATTAAAATTCTTTGAAAACGCTATATTTTGATGACAAACATGCAAAAGAGAAAAAGAAGAAAAGAAAAATTGGAATTTTTCGCCAATCCCTAATTTTTGCTGTTGAAAATATTTTTAGTATAAAAATATTTTCAAATGTTTTCTTTTAGAAAAACATTTTTGGGAAAGAAAATTTAGAAAAAAAATGTTTTGGGCAATTGGCAAGACACCCAATAAAGGAGTGGTTCTGCAGGTGGTGACCACAGACCACTTCTCAGTTCCGATGCTTTCTGGCTGATGTTTTGGTCACTTTTGAATGCTGGCGGTGCTTTCACTCTCGTGGTAGCATGAGACAGAGTCTACAACCCACACAAGTGGCTCAGATATTGCAGCTCATCCAGGATGGGACATCAATGCGAGCTGTGCCAGAAGGTTTGCTGTGTCTGTCAGCGTAGTGTCCAGAGCATGGAGGCACTACCAGGAGACAGGCCAGTACATCAGGAGACGTGGAGGAGGCCATGGGAGGGCAACAACCCAGCAGCAGGACCGCTACCTCCTTCTTTGTGCAAGGAGGAACAGGAGGAGTACTGCCAGAGCCCTGCAAAATTAGCTCCAGCAGGCCACAAATGTGCATATCTGCTCAAACAGTCAGAAACAGACTCCATGAGGGTGGTATGAGGGCCCGACGTCCACAGGTGGGGGCAGTAATGGTGTGGGGTGGCATTTTTTTGGAGGGACGCACAGCGGCAAATTCACCACTGGTGCCCTGTGCTCTTCACAGATGAAAGCAGGTTCACACTGAGCACATGTGACAGACGTGACAGATTCTGGGGGCGCCATGGAGAACGTTCTGCTGCCTGCAACATCCTCCAGCATGACCGGTTTGGCAGTGGGTCAGTAATGGTGTTGGGTGGCATTTCTTTGGAGGGCCGCACAGCCAGAGGTAGCCTGACTGCCATTAGGTACCGAGATGAGATCCTCAGACCCCTTGTGAGACCATATGCTGGTGCGGTTGGCCCTGGGTTCCTCCTAATGCAAGATGATGCTAGACCTCATGTGGCTAGAGTGTGTCAAGTTGCACCACAGACTGTCCAGGAGTTGGCGGATGCTTTAGTCCAGGTCTGGGAGGAGATCCCACAGGAGAACATCCGCCGCCTCATCAGCATGCCCAGGCGTTGTAGGGAGGTCATACAGGCATGCGGAGGCCACACACACTACTGAGCCTCATTTTGACTTGTTTAAAGGACATTACATCAAAGTTGGATCAGCCTGTAGTGTTTTTCCACTTTAATTTTGAGTATAACTCCAAATCCAAACCTCCATGGGTTGATACATTTGATCTACAGATCTACAACGTGTTACTTTAGTGTTCCCTTTAGGGTCTGTGTATATATACATATACACATATATATGTATGTATAAGATCTTTAGTCATAACGTAAAGAGTAAAGTTCATGCACAAAACAATTATGTTAGTTGTTTAAATTGCTGGTGGTTTAGAGAATGAAGATGCAGTAGCCTCTACTCAAGGGGCTTCGGCCCATTCTTTGCCTGAAAAAATACCATTTTCAAGATATGACCCAGGATGTTTCAGAGCCCTGTTGTTTAAAAAAAAAAAGAAACCAGACATGCAAAAAAATCTCAGAATTCACCTCAGGCAAATGTCCACACCACAGAGGAAGAATGGAAAGAAGCATTAGCACCACAAGAGTCAGACGCTGCTCTTTTTATTTCTACTGTTTGTTTAACGTAAACATTTAATGGCAGCAGAAGAACAGCAAAAAATGTCTGGCCTTTCTTTTCAATTGAATATTCAATTGATAGTTGGGAACTAAACACTACAGTGGAGCATAGAGAAATGTGGAGTAATAGTCAGCAGGACTCCGCTGACGTTATTTCAAATGTAGGCACTCGTGGCTCTCGAACAGTGCACAGCAACGTGTTTTTTTTTCTTTAGTTAAAACAAATAGATTTGACAGACTTCCACAGAAACGTTACCTGTTCCATGGCTTGCATGGTTACATATTGTGTCATGGTTGACACTGAGCAACTCATGGTCTCAAAACCTTCAGATCTCTATCTACAGCATCTGATAACCATGTTTGGTTATTATGATAACATTTACCAATCTCAAGGCCTGTAGATTAGTGTTTTGTCTCTAAATGGCAACTTAAATTTCTAATACATGATCACAATTGGGAACAATGGCAGATATTTTTCTGTTAATGATGCATCAACAACATAGTTTTGAAAAGTCCACAGTCTTTGGTGCCTGATGTTATAGAAAACTGAACAGAATCACAAAAGTAGAATCCACACTTGTTTGGCACTAGGGTTGTCACTTCCTCCTAAAAACAAAAGGTCTAATGAATTAGATGCAGCATGTTGACCACCAGGAGAAATTAAAACATCTGTCATATCCCTTGTACTATTTTTAGCAGTGTCCTATTTGTGTCTTTTAGCATTTCTGGTATTTGTGTATGCTTAGACAGAAGTGTACACTAAAAAAAGGCCTGGTAAAAAGGCTTTAAATTTTAGGTTGTGTTTCAGCCGTTCTTACTTTCAGCACAGGAGCAACTGTCTGGTTAAGCAGTGTGCTTTACTGAATGCACTGAATGCTGGTGGTAGCACCAACTCTTTTTTTGAAAAACTTGTTTTAAGTCATGTTGCGGTCGATAGTTCACTACTGTTCAAAGTAGTAAGTAAGCAAACCAGTATGCAAGAATGGAAACAACTTGTTCTATTTGTCTGACCAAGAGCACTTATTAGCTTTCTTGCTAAATAAAAGAGACAACAAAAATCAATGCCTTTATTGATTGTAACTGAGGGATACTGTTACTAAGCTGCACTAAGGGTGCTCTGCTGAATGAACCCAGACTAAACTACTTTAGACCTCCTGAGAATTCTTAAAAACTTTTAAAACTCAAAATTAGCCCTAATTCTTCTTATTATTCACAAATGACAAAAAGTGACAGCCCTATTTGGCATTATTTTCAATTGCATTGAAATATGAATGTGAACAATAGACATGGTTTTAAACAAAGGACTGTTTGTATTTCAGAACAGAACAAACAATACACACCTATCATGTAAAGTATGGCTATACACAGATCCTTCACACTCCCAAGACTAATTTGTGTGTTTCAGCCTCTTATTCTTGCCTCTGACTCTGTTTGACCACTGCCCCTGAGATGGACCAACTGTCTTCACACCTAATGTGAACTAATATTTTCATTAGAACTGCACAGTAATTAGGGTATCTCTTTGCTTGGATATACATTATAAGTTACATTGTTATGGTGCGGATGGAGCGGACATTTAAACCCTCTTTTTTTGGAGTGACTTTAGTGATCCCCAGAAAGCCTGAGGAGCATGTTTCAAGAGAGCAGAGAGACAGAGATGTAATCGGTCTGCAGAGCTGAGGGCAACAGCCTGGAGGCACAAGGTGACTCATAAAGAGACACTTGTTTCACTGCAGCCTGTGACGGGGCCCTTCCCTGTAAGGGACAGATCGCCAACTGATCACTTCAAATGTTTTTTTCTTTTCTTTTCTTTTTTTGTTAGATGGGAATGTTGAAGGGAGTGAGCACAAATCTGCAGTGATTAGTGGAGATCTGCTTCAGCTGAATTTTGACTAGACCAGCCAGCCCCAGGTCTGCCCTCTTCTGTTGTAATTAGTCATAATCCTAAGAAGGCAGAGGCCTGACAGAAACTCAGTTGTTGTCAAAAGAGTCCCAGTGGTAAAAAGTCTACCAAATGCAGTGCATCCTGTGAGTTGGAAACTGCTTTGTTTTATTGCAGTATGAAGCCAGGTTGTGGGGCAATGCGTGGTGGGGGCCTCTGTGGAACAGAAGGGGGATACTGTGGCATGCAATGGCTGGGATAACCAGAGGAGACACCAGGGAAGGGCTGGCCTGTTCTGGGTGGAATGGGTGGATAAGGTGATACTGTATAGAAGACAGATGGCTGAGGGGCAGTGGTGGAGGATGGGTCTGAATTTAGAATCGGGGCTGGCTGGGATGGAGGAGGTTGTGGTTTTCTTCTGGGCTGGGGAACAGGAGAGGAACCGTTGCTAGAGTTGTCCAGGAGGGAGGCTGATGCGGACACGTCTTGCGATCGGGAAGTGGGGACAGACACCTGGGGCAGTGTCTGGACCTTCAGCACCATCTCCTGAAGTTTTTCAATTTTCACTCTTCTCAAGTGAGCCAGTTTTCTTTGACTCTGATAGGTGTCGATGAAGGCGTCCAGTGTCATGTCCCCATCCAGGAATGAATCAGCTATATTCTGTTGACCGATAAAAGAGTGAGAACTTTCAGATGTAAATACCATCCAAGGAAATTAAGATGAACACAAGCACTGAATCTCATTAACCTCAGAGGGGTTTTAAGTATAATAACTGTTTCCAAACTGATTTATGTAACCAAAAGTTCCCATAGTGATTTCAATTTACGTGTTTGGGCAGGACTTTTTATTCTTCAAAGTCTTCAAATAAATAAATAATTAAAAACTGTATGAATAACAAATAATTCACTTCGAACAGGTGTCTTCAGTTCAAGGCTCCAGTCCTACACCTTTCCCACTTTTAAAAAGGTCAATATTGATGGTGGTCCCCTTATGTCATATACTATAATATGCGTTTATTGTCTTTCTGTCTATAATCTATAATGATTTGGTCCATTTTTATTATATTAAACTTTGGGATATTGTAGCTCTAGATGTTTGTGGTGTGTACATACCTGTTGCCCTGATGGATGTTGAGACAAAAATGGAACATGTGATGAGTAATCTTTTTCTTTTCATAAAATCACTTTAAAATAACAAAAATTTTACTAAACTGCTGTTTAAACAACAACTTCTCAATAACGCATCAATGTATTATTGAGTGTTATTATACAGTAATGAAGGTGTCTAAGTGATTAAAAACAGCTCCACATCTGCAGAAACGACTTTTGAAGAGTTTAGGGGTCATAACAAGAACACTTAGTGAAGTTCAGTGCAGTCAATAAAACTCAATGGCATTCAATGCAATGTTGTAAGATTTAGCTAAATTAAGAGCTAAGATTTCAGTTATGCTCACTATTCTTCTCCTCATCATCTCTGTCAAAGCATGTAATTCATAATTAAAAACAAAAAAATTAAATTCACAATTTATACTTGATACTCTTGATAGATTTATAGTGTGGTTTGCTGAGTGGACAGGTAGCCTCTACAGCCATCTGTCTCCTGTTGCTCACAGGCTTCAAAGAAAGACTAATATAAACTCTGAAGTAGTGAAATATCAAGGCCATACAGAATACATAGTTTCCATACAGCTGGTTTTACTGATGGGACGTGATGTCATCCATGGAGAGAGAGCAGGAGAAAGCTTACCTCTGTCTCCTCCTCTATCTTAGCTCCTTCAGTCTGCAGCAGGGCCAGTAGTGTGTCCAGAGAAGTATTTCCTGACTTGTGGTCTGTTCAAAGAGACAACAATTTGAACATATTTCATGCCCTTTAATATATACATTTATGTATGTATTATGTATGTAACTGCAGTCCACAGTGTTGGAGGTGAGTTCAAGTCAACAAAGTACAGTTCTATTTCAATACAAACTTACTGTATTTGCCCAGTGTCCACAACAAGCTTATTTAGTTAGGGCTAAAAGAGCCCTTCCCTGTATCTGAGTTGTAACCAATAGCATGTAACCAATAACAACGTTTATCAAGCATGTCAAAGAAGCCTGTAGGAAATCTTACAGTTAGTCAAACTGCCGTAACAGCTCTGTTTGCTGTGAACTTGTGAACAAAGTCCAACTCAGTGAAGTGAAACCAACTTCTTTTGCTCTTTCGTGTTTCGAAAGAGCAAAAGGGGTTGGTTTCGCTTCACTGAGTTCAAAGGCTGTTTTGTTCAAGTTCATAAGTAGAAGTAAAATCACAGGAAAAAAGACTTGGTGTCACAGACAAAAAAGGTCATGACCTGCCAGCCATCTCCACCACAATCCACACCACATAACAGAACAACTCAGGTTACACATTATCATGATTTTATTTTGACGACTCTGCTGTACACACCAACCCAGTCTACACAATCCAAACAAGACAACTAAACAGTTGACCTGAGTTTATCATGGGTCAACAATGTCAGAAATTAAGGTTAGCAGGGAATGTCCTAATAGTTTACAAATTACAGTAGAGCAGTATAGATAAGGTCTAAACTATAGAATATTCTGGCCTTATATGAATTTGGCCAACTTTTACACTGACATAATTTAAGGATACATTTTTCCTTAAATCCCAACATCATATTTATTACCTACTAATTCTGAATATTTTATCTTTTGACTTTTAAGAGATTTTTGCTAATAATATATAATTGAAGGCTGCCCAATAATAAATTAGAGGAGTGATGGTAGAGCATGAAAAAATAAAACAAAAACAATTCTAATACAATCATAATTCTATAGTGTGTAGTAGTGAGCATATACTGTAAGAACTTAATCATATGGTGCCATACAGCTACAGTGGTATGAAAAAGTTTGGGCACCCCTGATCATTTTCAAGATTTTCCTTTATGTATCATTGGTTGTTCGGAACAGCAATTTCAATTAAATATATCATATAGCAAACAAACACAGTGATATTTAAGAAGTGAAATGAAGTTTATAGGATTTACAGAAAGTGTGCAATAATTACTTATACAAAAGTAGGCAGGTGCATACATTTGGGCACCCTTGTTGTTTTATTGATTTGAATACCTTTAGCACTAATTATTGGAACACAACATTTGTTTGGTAAGCTCATTGACCCTTGACTTACATACACAGATGAAGTCAATCATGAGAAAGGGTATTTAAGGTGGACAGTTGCAAGTTGTTCTTCCCTTTGCATCTTCTCTGAAGGCTGGCAACATGGGAGCCTCAAAACAACTGTCAAATGACCTGAAAACAAAGATTGTTCAACATCATGGTTTAGGGGAAGGATACAAAAAGCTAGCTCAGGGATTTCAGCTGTCAGTTTCCACTGTGAGGAACATAGTGAGGAAATGGAAGACCACAGGCACAGTTCTAGTTAAGGCCC
>NC_024327.1:2071725-2078110 GCF_000523025.1 Cynoglossus semilaevis
ATTTGGACAAGCCAGCTTCATTTTGGAATAAGGTGCTGTGGACTGATGAAACTAAAATTGAGTTATTTGGACATAACAAGGGGCAGTATGCATGGCGGAAGAAGAACACAGCATTCCAAGACAAACACTTGCTAACCACTGTTAAATTTGGTGGTGGTTCCATCATGCTGTGGGGCTGTGTGGCCAGTGCAGGTACTGGCAATCTTGTTAAAGTTGAAGGTCGCATGAATTCCAGTCAGTATCAGCAAATTCTTGCGAACAATGTTCAAGAATCAGTGACAAAGTTGAAGTTGCGCTGGGGCTGGATACTTCAACAAGACAACGACCCTAAACACCGCTCAAATTCTACCAAAGCATTCATGCAGAGGAAGAAGTACAACGTTCTGGAATGGCCATCCCAGTCCCATGCTCAGAAACCATCAAACCTGACTGAACTGGAGATGTTTTGTAAAGAAGAATGGTCAAAAATACCTTCAACCACAATCCAGACCCTCATTGGAAGCATTTAGAGGCTGTTATTTCTGCAAAAGGAGGATCTACTAAATATTGATGTAATTTTTCTGTTGGGGTGCCCAAATTTATGCACCTGCCTACTTTTGTTTAAGTAATTATTGCACACTTTCTGTAAATCCTATAAACTTCATTTCACTTCTTAAATATCACTGTGTTTGTTTGCTATATGATATATGTAATTGAAATTGCTGTTCCGAACAACCAATGATCCATAAAGGAAAATCTTGAAAATGATCAGGGGTGCCCAAACCTTTTCATACCACTGTATGTGAGTTTGATCAGTAATCCAACATATAATGTATATAGAAAGTATGTTCAGTTTATACGAGGAAAAATTGTTCTAGTTCTGAAAAGGTTATATGATTTACAGTGCCAAGAATGAGAAGTGATGGGGCAGTAAAGTCTTTTACTACCTTACTAAAACAATTATTTGTCATAATCATAAGAGCATCCATTGTGTCTTCACTAACATACATTTCTAATGATGTAACCTTGTCTGTTACAACAACTGTCAACACTACATTCTTAGTCACAGGTTGGGGTGTGGTCACTGCTGAGATAGCTGATGTCACCAATTGCCCTCTGTGAATTTTATCTGGGTAAAGAACACTCAATGGACCCAAGAAGGGATGTCATGAGAGCGTAAAAAAGGCCAACAGAATAATACAAGAACCAACAACAAGAAATTATGTTACTATAGATGCACCAATCAACCAGCAAGTATCAGTGATATGAACACTGTCTTTTAACCCTCCGTTACATCAAGTACAGTTTGTGTTTCCCCAAAATTAAAAAGGTAGGAAGGGAAGGAAATCTGCCTTTACATGACCTACAGCAATTACTACCAGTGATGACACTAATCAAGTATTCAGGTTGCACAGCTAGAGTTTCACACATTTTTATAACCCTGGTGTGACACTTCTAGCTTATTCTAGATTTCTCTTAGAGTAGAGAATTTGAGTGTATTTTGAAACCAAATCTCTGATTTACGGATACCAGTTCTTCAACATACCAAAGTCACTTAATAAAGGACCCAAACCTAAACTTCAGGTTTTGGAGAATAAGCTTAAGAAGACACCCGTGCCCAATTTTGGTTATCAGTTGTAGTGGTTCCTAAAGAAGGAGGCAGTGCAATTGATTCTTTAGGAGTCAGATCTTTAGATCTGGTTTACATATTTATATCTACAACGTCTTTTGGAGATATTGTAATTCTGTGGCCAACCTGCAGAGTGCAAACTACAGCCAGTTTAGACCTGGAGGCTGTAAGACCACCACTTTATCAGTTTGACCTCTGCTGTGAGCCTGAAGGTTTTCTTAGTGTTGTCTTTTTTAGTCTCAGCATCATCATTAACCATTCAAACTGTACCACTCAGCTACAGGGACTGATTACAGCTTGCCTTGCAGGGTCTCTGTGTGTGTCTCCAAGGAGATTAATTAAACACATTACTTCAATACACATCAAAATCTTGACAGTAGGGTAGTTCAGGTGTGTTGAAGGGTTGTTTTTTGCCCAACTCACACACTCACACTGGAACTGTTTTTAACATTATCTGCACTCTCATCTAAGTGGGATCACATTTAGCCAATTTGGCATCAACTTGTATTAAAAGAGAGACATGAAAATTACTGTGAACCTGCTGTATGCAGGAAACATTTAATGTTACATTTATTCAAGGAACAAGTTGTATCTAGCAGGGATGCCTTGATCCTATACTCAGGATCAGTATTGGTCCGATACTGGTCAATATTTTAGGATTTAAGATCAATAAAAACAACTGTAGCCCATCTGATCTGATACCTAAGAGCAAATGCTCAACTTAACTTTGCGCGTCATGCCATAAAATGGGAAACTATCACCTCAGCAACTAAAGCCCAGGGCAGCTGGAGGATAAAATAAAGTCAGGTTTTATATCGGTATAGGCAGATATTCCAAGTTGCACTATCAGTATCAGACATGAAAAAGCTGTATTGAGGTATTCCTAATAGCCAGCAAACTCACAAAAACCTAGGTTGACTATTGTACACAGGTGTGTTATGGTAAATGTAGATAGTTTAAGAAAATTAGCTTCAAATGTCTGATAATTTCCCACCCTGGTTAAAAAATGTTTTCACTTGTGTTATTTATGTGAGTCATACAACTATAGATGGTGAAAATGGCTTCACAGCTTCTCACACTTCATGTTATAGCAGCAGAAAGTTTCATAGTTTATTTTTCATTATTTATTTAGTACCATGGTAAAAATGTCTGTGTGATAACAGTGATTATATAACTATTTTCTGTGGGAGTGTACTTCACTACAACAATAATTACCGAGGTGTCAGTGACGTCTGTGCCTGTTTGTGTTTTTCCACTTTGTTTGTTCTCCTTCTCTGTTAACACATGCTGGAGGGACCTGTTTCACTAGTTCCCACATTTTCCACTACTGTACTGTAAAGCCTTGTTACTGGACTTCCTGCTTCGGTCATCACTGATCTGCTTCAGCAGGGCTCAGAGGTTCTGAACGCTTTTCAGGTTTAACAAGTTCAAGATTTGATTTACATCTCTACTGTGGGATACAGAGCTGTAATATCCCTCTGTGACACACCTTCTCTCCATTTCCTACTGTGTGTAAGAGACAAAGTGACAAAACTTGAGTGTGTTGACGCAGTGGTTGCCAAGCAGCGAGCTGCTACTGGGTGAGAAGCATGCCCCTCAGTGCCCGCCACAAAGCCCCCGAACACCCAGAGGGGAACCTCAGGTAATGGGTCAAACCCCCACCGGGGCTTAAATAACCTCCCATAACGGCTGCGCCGAACTTCGTCGCCAACAGCTGGCTGTAGAACCACCTCTGCGGCCGGACCTGTAAAAGAACTCCCGGCCTGTGAGGGCACAGGTCGAAACCTGGAAGGGGGGTGACCCCGACGGGGAACCTGGGCCGGAAAAACCGCCTTGCCAGCGACCATGTGCGCCGGTTTCAGTCTGTCCAACGTCACCCACTCCTTACGCCCCCCCCCCACATCGAGCACGGAAATTTTATCTCCCGCCTCCAACACCCTGAACGGGCCATCGTATAGGGGCTTAAGGGGCGAACGGTGAGCGCCATGACACATGACACAAAACGAGTGCCAGCGAGGTTCACCGGCACAAATGAACGCGGAAAACAGTGATGCACAGGCAACGGCATAAAACCCGACTCAGGAGAGAAATGACGCGCTGCGGGAAACAAGCCTGGGGCAGCACTCTCCGGCAAGAACTCACCCGGAACGCGGAGTGGCAGGCCTAGGACCAACTCAGCAGGGGAAGCATCTAGATCCTCCTTAGGAGCCGAACGTAGCCCTAACATCACCCAAGGCTGCCTATCCACCCAGTTACCATCCACGAGCGCGGCGTGCAGGGCTGCCTTGAGTGAACGATGAAACCGCTCACACAAGCCGTTAGCCTGGGGATGATACACGGTAGTACGGTGAACCTGCATGCTCAGAGACCCAGCTAGCTCTGTCCACAGCTCAGAAATAAACTGGGGTCCCCTGTCAGAGGTGATGTTCGATGGGGTTCGGAAACACGCGATGGGGTTCGGAAACGCGTATATGGTGTGCGGAAACGCACACCATATACGCGCGAGTCATGTCTGCGGCTGACGTGGACGACAGAGGAATGGCCAGTCAGCAGGTGCGAAGGGGGCAAGGGGCCCACCAAGTCCATGTGCACGTGATCGAACCGCCTAGCAGGAATCGCAAATGCTTGGAGTGGTGCTTTAGTGTGCTGGTGAACTTTAGCGCGCTGAGACGCCACACATGCAGCCGCCCACTCTTTGACCTCCTTTTGCAGGCCAGGCCATACAAATTTGGAGCTGACGAGTTTCACAGACGCTTTAACTCCCGTGTGCGAGAGGGAGTGCACTGAATTGAACACTCAACGGCGCCACGCCACAGGCACCACAGGGCGGGGGCAACCTGTAGAGACGTCACAAACGATTGTTGGGCCACCATCGCACAGAGCCGTGTCCTCGAGCTGCAGGGCCGTATCTGCGGTTGTAAGGGCCCGGATATCTGGATCGCCTGGCTGGTCTGCAACCATGGACGAAAAATCTATCCTGAGGAACACGAGACAGCTCTCCACGCGTGACAAAAAATCAGTGACGGAGTTAGCTTTCCCGGCTACGTGCTGAATGACAGTGGTAAACTCCAAGACTGCCGCTAAGTGTCGCTGCTGACGAGCAGACCACGGCTCGGTTACTTTTGACATCACGAACGTCAACGGTTTATGGTCGACATGCGCGGTAAAAGACGGGCCCTCGAGCAGGAAACGAAAATGTTGTGCAATGCGTGCTGCTAAGTATAACGCCAGCAACTCCCGGTCGTAGCTTAGGGCTGAAGAGTCGATCAGGTCGCTGGCCTTTTTCTGTCTCAGGGCCCCGTACAGCGGCTGCAGGAGCTGGGCTGCGTGAGATAGGAAACGGTTATAAAAATTCACCATTCCCAAAACATCCTTGACGGAGGCCAGGCAGGGGAAATCTGTCACAGTCTGCACTTTGGAGCAACGGAACCGCACCGAGCGCTGAAAATCTGATTTCAGGTGTGACCGGTGCGCATCAGTCGACGGGCTGGTGACCAGGATGTCGTCGCGATAAGTAGTCGAGATCTCGCAACACCGAGTCCATCTGCCTCTGAAATGTCTGCGCCGCGCCTTTAAGGCCGAAAGGCATGCGTAAAAACTCAAAAAGCCCAGAAGGAGTGATCACTGCGGTTTTAGGCACGTCCTCCGCACGCACAGGTGATATCCACGCACCAGGTCTACCTTGGAAAAAACTGACATTTCCGCAAGGCGAGCGGAAAAGTCCTGGATGTGTGGGATGGGGTAGCGGTCGTGTGCGGTGTTGTTGTTTAACCGCCAAAAACCGCCACACGCCCGCCACAACCACCACGACCCATCCACCTTAGGCATATGCAAGGGTGAAGCCCATGGGCTGTTGGAACGATGCACTATGCCCAAGCGCTCTATGTTAACTCCTCCTTAGCAATAGCCGACTTCACCGCGTCGCTCCGGCGAACCGTCTGTGGGAATTAAATGCTCCACCCCGTGCTTCGTGACCGCGGTCGACAAAACGGGAGTAGTTAGCGAGGGAAACTGCGACAGTAAACGCTGAAACACATTTCCCGATGTGGAGAAACTAGCGTGTGTCAATGGCCCAGGCCCCCCGTCTGACAAGCGAATGTAGCAAAAGACACAACATCAATAAGACGGCGATTAGCAACATCAACTAGCAACCCGTTAGCACACAGAAATTCTGCACCTAATATGGGAGCAGTAATAGCAGCAATCACAAAGTCCCACTGAAACTGGCGTCCGCTGAAACAAACAGTCATAGACCTGGTACCAAATGTCCCCTCAGCCACAGACTGAGTGCTGCTGGACGAAAAGGTCCAAGTCTGTCGGGGGAAGGAGGCTCTTCTGCGAACCAGAGTCCACCAGGAAACGACGGCCAGACAGGCTGTCCTTGATAAACAGCAGCTCCTCTTGTTCGCCGGCACCCTCCGCTGCTACTGCGTGCCGGCGTTGGCATTTCCCGACGCTGCGAATGTACGGAGGAGTGCAGCGCCTTGTTTCCGAAACGCCGGTGGAAGAAACACAGCTTACTGCTGCGCTGTCCTCGGGTGGAAACTCCAGCGACGACCACCGTCCCCGCATCCTCCTTCCGGATTCCGCCAGCTGTGGGGACTCTGATTCCACGCTCTGCACGGAGAAACGTCTGGTAGCCAGCAAGACCCGATCGTCCTCTTCCACCAAACCACGATGATTGCCGGCGAGGAGGCACGGGGAGTTGGCCAAAGCAGCGCGCACCGTAGGCGGGAGCAGTCGCAGGAACAGGTGCGGGGCCAGAAAATCGCCGTC
>NC_024327.1:2078369-2082350 GCF_000523025.1 Cynoglossus semilaevis
TGGCGTGGCCGCTCTGTGAGAACTCGGGCAGCTTGACCGTGGCGGCTGCCCCGGCCGGTTGATGGACCTGGGTCGACATGGTGGTTGAGGAGACGCCGGACTGTGCTGCCTCAAACATGTTCTAAAATGGGGTCACCAATGTGGCAGTTGAAGGATGACTCTGATACCTTACTGATGTGGATGAAATGTATTCATATTTTATAGAAGTATGCAACATACATAATCATGTTTTAAAAAGATCATAAGAGATGTGCTAAAACATATAATCAGCTTGAACATAAAATGCTGCTTAAAGCTAGAACTGAAAACATGCAGATGTAGAGAAGGAGCTGCGAGGTTGAGATAAAACCAAGGTTGGTTGTGAAAAGAGGAGTACTTGGTGTGGTGGGAAACAAACTTTTAGAATACAATTTGACAATGGCTGGATTCATAGTTAGAACACAAGGCCCCAACAGCAGCACCTGGGCGCGATAAGAACAGGATGAGAAACTAACGGTGTAGATGCAGTTGCCAAAAAGAATGTAGGACTGTGTGCAGAACAAATGAAGTCTGTATTGCTTGATATGTACCACCCCTGGATATGTGTGTCAATAAAACGAGCCTGAGTTTGTGGAGAGAGCAGGATTCAGCAGTCGACCCCCTGACTCTCCGCTGGACCCTCCCTGTGCACAGGCGAACTCGAGCAACGACTTTTGTCTTTTCTTTATACTTTGTGAAAGTTCTTGATCAACGAATCCGGGGTGGTAAAACCTTACCACAACACTGATAATAGAAACCTTATATGTACAATACAAACCAAGTAGTCAGACAAAAAAAAAAGGACTTTAGCCTGTCTTTAAGATTCCATTTACAGCCTTCAGAAAATGAGGCTCATGGTGAAAGACTTTGGCCGATCACAGGACACTTGGAAGGTCAATGCATAAGTGGTTACAATGGTTGTATAAAATGCCTGTTTTATGACAATTGCCCCACGTAACGTTTGCTCTGTGTCCACATTATTATATGTAACAGTCAATGCTTTTATGAATTAATGATTCTAACTATTCAAGGACAGTGAATCATTAAAAATGTAAGCAACTGAAGATAAATTACCATATTTTCCTGAGTATAAGTCGCAAACCCATCCAAAACAGAAAAAAGTGTGACTTATAGTCTGGAATATACGGTAATCACAAAAGAATTAGAGCCCTGTTGGCTCTGTTGCCCTACCGAAGGAGGATTTGCGTAGCTGATAGGACTCAAAGCTCTCCTGAAGACAGGTGTAGCACTGAGTGAGCTGCTCTTTCTTGTGCTCCAGTTCAAGCTGCAGGTCCAGGTTCTGCTCAGCCAGGGTTCGGTTGTTGGCCAGAGTTTTCTCTTTGCTCTGCTGGACATCCTGCATCTGGAAGAAATATAATAATGACTTCTGTTTACCAAGTACACCATAGATTTTATGTGATATTTTTATTGCATTTGATAGAAAGTGTTCCAACTTTATTATAACTAATTATTGCATCATTGTTATTATGAGAGACATAAAACAAAAAGGCAGAAGTCAGTAGAAATACAATTTCAAATAACACTTCAGCAAAAAGGAACATGTATGATATCAGTGTTATAATACTTTTTCTACAAGTCACACTTGTATGTTACAAATGTGACTCTGGTATTTCCTTCTACAATTAAGAACATTACTTACTAAAAGCAAACAAGTCAACATTGGCGGGGCGTAATTGGAAGTTCACATTTAAACAATGTAAATGTAAGAAAATTAGATGTAAATAAGAACAATGTATACATTAGTGGTGGGGCAGTGGTGGCTTAGTGGTTAAGGAAGCGGACTTGGGTCCGGAGGGTTTCAGATAAAAAAAATATGGCTGAAATTAGATATTTCACACAACCAACACATTTCAAGTGTAAATAGTTTCATAAAAAACAAGCAAAAACGTGTAGGTAAATGCTAAACATACAGTATAACAAAGAATGTTTTGACCAAGGCACTCATCGTGTGGTATGACTTCAAACTGCATGGGAAAAACATCACCATGCATTTACATCAAATCAAACTAATAACCATGACACCTATAGCCATTATATCCTGTGGTGAACTTATGCTCTCTTTTGTTACTATTTCTTAAGAAAACGTCACAGTATTTTGATATACACGATATGATTTTTGCACTACATAGCCCAGCCTTAGTCAAGTTCTTGTGTCACCAGAGCAAAGCAACAGTTTAGATATGAACCGAGAGCGCAAGTGCTTGGGGAGTTCCTGTGGTGAACTTATGGCAGGACCAGGTGAGCCCATTAAATGTAAGCCCAAATTTAAATGGCATCCATAGCTACAAGCTGGTGTAATTATACCAAACACGTAATTGTCTGCGGCTTGGCGGTAATGATCTCCAGTGTTCCACAAGCTCTATAAAGGACAGTAATAATCAGAAGAATGCAGGTTATGAGCTAGGACCACAGACCTGCAGATCTGGAAATCTGGGCCAGTAAACCACAATTAGACTGAGATCTTTATAAACTATACCCACAGGAGGTTTGAAGGGAAATTGTTATAAAAGGAAGAAAACCTGAAAATGTAGGCAAAGGCAACTCTTGAAAAGACTTGATCCTTAACACATGATAAAGGAGTAGGTTAGACCATAAAGTAGTTAATTTAAAGAGGTCTCAATCAATATTTTAAGTCATTTTGAATTGTGTCAAGTGCAAAGACATCAAAGTAGTACATCTGTACATGAATAACTAATATTTTATAATATTTATTATGATGTGAGATAAAAACTACATGATGTGCAGTCTTCTACTGACATTGTAGCAGGGCGAAGAAAGCGCAGGAGACGGGAGTGAGTTTACTCTATATTCCAAAAGCGCAGATCAACTGACTTCAACAACTCAGCGTGCCAAAACATAGGCACCGTAAACCACGCCCCCAGCCCACAGTCCTGTAGGGTGAGAGGCATCCCTTGCAGTGCATGCCACACAGCCCCCCCCGAACACCCAGAAGGGACTCCCAAGACAGAAATCAGTTATCTAGCACAGGCTTAATCAGTCTGCCATAACGGCTGAATTTTAACTTAGGGCCTCCTGCAGGTGAAAAAACAAGAAAGAAAGAAAAAACCTGGGCCGGAAACATAACTTCGTCTGCTACCATGTGTGCTGGTTTGAGTCTATCTACCGTAACCCGTTCTCTACGTCCACCCATATCCAGGACAAAATGCTTAGAGCCTGTCTCTAGAACGCGAAAAGGTCCGTCATAAGGAGGTTGTAGGGGAGAGCGGTGAGAATCGTGACGTACAAAAACAAACCTAGCCGACTTGAGCTCCGCAGGGACGAACGATTTCGGAAAACAGTGGTGCACAGGACCCGGAGTGAGACCATTTTCGAACAAAACCGGCTTTGTAACCGGTGGCCGTTGCGGAACTGAACCTTCAGGTAAGAACTCGCACGGGACCCGCAGCGGCTGACCAAAGACCAACTCTGCCGGGGAGGCATTTAGGTCCTCTTTGGGGGCCGAACGCAAACCGAGCATCACCCAATGCAAACGATCCGCCCAACCACTCCCGGACAACGCCGCCCGCAATGCCGCTTTGAGTGAGCGGTGAAAACGTTCACACAAACCGTTAGCTTGAGGATGGTACGCGGTGGTACGGTGGACCTGAACACCCAAGGACACCGCCAATGCTGACCACAATTCGGACACAAATTGAGGACCCCTGTCGGATGTGATATCTGACGGCGTACCGAAACGTGAAACCCAGGCTGAAAGAAACGCGCGCGCCACATCCGCAGATGTCGTGGAAGACAGAGGGACTGCCTCTGGCCACCTGGTGGTACAATCCACCATGGTAAGCAGATGCGTAAAACCGCGTGAAGGCGGGAGAGGGCCCACTAGATCCACGTGCACATGGTCAAAACGCCTGTTTGGAATTAGAAAAGGTTCGAGGGGAGCCTTGGTGTGTCGGTGGACCTTGGCCCGCTGACATGCAACACAGG
>NC_024327.1:2083045-2083255 GCF_000523025.1 Cynoglossus semilaevis
GCTGGCAAGCAGACCATGGCTCAGTAACCTTGGACATCGCAAACGTTAACAGCTTATGATACGCAGCGAAAGAGCGACTTTCAAGTAGGAACCGGAAGTGGCGGGTGGCGAGGTACAACGCCAACAACTCCCGGTCAAAAACACAGTACTTGCGTTCGCTATCTCGAAGCTTGCGGCTGAAAAACGCAAGAGGCTGCCACACACCCGCCA
>NC_024327.1:2085338-2088584 GCF_000523025.1 Cynoglossus semilaevis
ACAGCTGCTGAAGGGCGTCGTATTTCCCGTGTAGTGGTGGGGACCGCAACAACTGCATGACCCGGCGTGTAGACTGTTGGTCGAGGGTTGCGACAACCATGTAGTACCTCGGTTCGTCCGCGGTAATTCCACGCAGGTGAAACAGTGCTTCTACGTGTTGGAACCACGAAGCCGGGTCGTTCTGCCAAAATTCAGGAAGCTTCACGGCCGCAGCAAAAGCGACTGGCTGTGAATGTTCCGCTGACATGCCTGAAGAGGAGACACGATCCTCTGCAGCTTCGAACATGTTCAATTCGGGGTCACCAATGTAGCAGGAAGAAAGCGCAGGAGACGGGAGTGAGTTTACTCTTTATTCCAAAAGCGCAGAACAACTGACTTCAACAACTCAGCGCGCCAAAACATAGGCACCGTAAACCACGCCCCCAGCCCACAGTCCTGTAGTGTGAGAGGCATCCCTTGCAGTGCCTGCCACAACATAAATGATAACAATAAGCAGCTTTGTGTGTTAGCATCATAGTAAAAAAAAAAACCTAAACATTTGAGAGGACAAGATAGTAGGTGTGGATGCCTCAACAATTCAGCTGAATTATTTTGTACTAACTGAAGTGTTGAATCCAGTCTTATGTTGTTTTTACTTTAGGTTTGATTTAAAAACTTCCTCACATCTGTGATTATGTTCACACTGTGAGCTCATGATTATCACACTTTAGTTAAATGATCAAAATTTCAACCACAAGAATGTAATATGCACAAATGTAATGTGATGATGGACTGATGAAACAAATCATGTGACACAAAGACGCAGACACATTTCTGTTTTCATGAAACAAAATCCAGAACTTTGGACGTCATCCATACAACTGCATTGTTCAAACCACTTGTTTCAGCACAAGACCAAATGCCAGGTCATTCAAGCCACATTATCAATTATCTAAGCTGTGTTTCAACTGCACATCAGCAGAAACTTAGTACAAGGATCATCTTTAGAAACTTAACACTACTTGCTTACAATGGCTGCCATTATTTGTACATGGTTACAGTCCTATAAAGACTCTGATAATTAGCCCCTCAATACAGTATGTTAGAAAAGTAGCTTTAACTGTGTCCAGGGCTAGCGCAATGCTACTTCATTATTAATGGACAAATGGACCGACTTGATTGTCCATCAGTAAGTCTTCATGGATAAAGTATTTTTATTTATTTATTTACTGATTCTTTATAGTGTAAATTGCAACTGAAATAAAGTAATGCAAGTAGTTCTAGTAAAATTAGGATCTGGAGAACAGACACTTATTTGTGCTACTTACACTACCTAAGCTTGTAAACTCATTCCTTCTCAATTTCTTGAGTTTCACTCAGTCCCTCATGACACCCACCTCCTTTGTCTATTCCCTGTGTGGTACTCAGAAAGAATCCAGAGGACAGCTC
The DNA here is from genome assembly GCF_000523025.1 of Cynoglossus semilaevis. Lineage (NCBI taxonomy): Eukaryota > Metazoa > Chordata > Actinopteri > Pleuronectiformes > Cynoglossidae > Cynoglossus > Cynoglossus semilaevis. The sequence continues at coordinate 2,086,767 of NC_024327.1, forward strand.
AACCTATAGATGATGTGTTCACTTGGCTCCTTCCACCTCTAAAACAGCCTTGTGACTAAGTCAAGTCAACAACTGCTATATCACGGCAATAAACAGTTCCCTCCCTTTCTGTGACTTAAGACGAAAACGAGACCATGGAGACAATCAGACAGGGTGTGGATCTGAAGCAGAGTTGACAGGACAAAGGGCTGCTTAATAGAGACACAGCAAGCACCAAAAAGCTAAAAATACCATTTTTTTTCTCCAAAGGAGAAAGCATCTCTTATGCACATACAGAAGATTATACAGTTTCTCACATGGCTCTCAAGAGGCTTCTTTTCTTTTTACTTCAAATCCAAATGAGAGCACATGAATCCTCACTTCAGTGAGCGAAAACCACAGTGCCACGACAGCAGACAAAACGAATCCTGCCACTGGACAATGAGTTTAATGTTTGTAATTACTGATCCATGCGAACTTCCAGGTGAACTTCTTGACGTGCCGGTACTTTACAGCAGATTACTTAAGACACGGGATGTATGGTCACAGCTCCAGTAGGACATTGACCAAGATTAAGGCCTATAAAATACTCCACCTGACACAAGCTTCTGTCTTTTTTTTGGTTTGAAATCAGCACTAGAAGGACACAGACTGTAGACCTTCTAATAACCTTGTTTTAAGACCAAATTTCTGCAGAAAATAAAAATGTCATAACTCAATAAAAGACCATGCTTTTTAATTTTCAACACAGATGATTTTTGTTTAATAAAACCACCTTAACTGCACATGCCACTTTGGCTCTCTTTATGTAGTAGATGGCATCATAAAATGTAATTTGTAGTCCTAACCTTTGTTTACTGAAACAGATGTTTACTGTTACCTTAACAAAACAATACATGTTTTTATGCAGGAGGCAGCACTTTGAGTATATTTTCTCACTACATGCGTGAAGTATTTCAAGCTTTGTTTTATATTTGCACATGCAGTCTTAGATAAAATCCCTGTGAGATTAGAAATACGTGACTTTGCTCTCTTTTGTTACCATTTCTTAAGAAAATGTCACAGTATTTTGATATACCGATATGATTTTTGCACTACATAGCCCAGCCTTAATCAATTTCTTGTGTTACCAGAGCAAAGCAACAGTTTAGATATGAACCGAGAGCGCAAGTGCTTGAGAGTTCCAAAAAACACTGGGGGTCCTCGGTTTACGACGTCCTCGACCAATGGCGTTTCATATGCCACCATCTCCCATAAATTTATTAAGAAAGTCTTGCTCCATCATTCCAATGTACAGCCTTAAAATGCTACTTGCCAACTAGTTCCCGTAATTAGTTGGGAAGCAGTGGAGAAATGCAAGGTTACACAGAGCGATACGTGGAAGATGGCTTTGTTTACATGGTTGGTTGGTACATGGCTGGTTGTACAGTGGCCATACAGTGGGTACAGAAAGTATTCAGACCCCGTTAAATTTTTCTCTGTTATATTACAGCCATTTAAATATTCAAGTTTATTTATTTTTTTCTTTATTAATGTACACACAGCATCCTATATTGAAAGAAAATCACAGAATGGTTGACATTTTTGCAGATGTATTACAAAAGAAAAACTAAAATATCACATGGTCATAAGTATTCAGACCCTTTACTCAGTATTTAGTAGAAGCACCCTTTTGAGCTAATACAGCCATAATCTTTCTGGGAATGATGCAACACATTTTTCACACCTGGAATTGGGAATTCTCTGCCATTCCTCATTGCAGATCCTCTCCAGTTTTGTCAGGTTGGATGGTGAACGTTGGTGGACAGCCATTTTCAGGTCTCTCCAGAGATGCTCAAT
>NC_024327.1:2088888-2090471 GCF_000523025.1 Cynoglossus semilaevis
TTTCTCCACACATACCGCTTAGAATTAAGGCCAAAAAGTTCTACCTTGGTCTCATCAGACTAAAGAATCTTATTTCTCACCATCTTGGAGTCCTTCAAGTGTTCTTTAGCAAACTCCATGCGGTCTTTCATATGTCTTGCACTTGCACATGAGGCTTCCCCGACTGGTGGAGGGCTGCAGTGATGGTTGACTTTCTACAACTTTCTCCCATCTCCCGACTGCATCTCTAGAGCTCAGCCAAAGTGATCTTTGGGTTCTTCTTTACCTCTCTCACCAAGGCTGTTCTCCCCCGATTTCTCAGTTTGGCCAGACTGCCAGCTCTAAGACTGGTTCTGGTCCTCCCAAACGTCTTCCATTTAAGGATTATGGAGGCCACTGTGCTCTTAGGAACCTTAAGTGCAGCAGAATTTTTTTTTTTTTTTTTTAAACCTTGTCCAGATCTGTGCCTTGCCACAATTCTGTCTCTGAGCTCTTCAGGCAGTTCACCATTCACCTGATGATTGTCATTTGCTCTGACATGCACTGTGAGCTGTAAGGTCTTATATAGACAGGTGTATGGCTTTCCTAATCAAGTCCAATCAGTATAATCAAACACAGCTGGACTCCAATGAAGGTGTAGAACCAACCAAAAATGGACAGCACCTGAGTTAAGGTGTTGGAACTGTTTTGTGTTATATTCATGCAGCCTGATAGAGGGCACCAGAAGTAATTGTGGTGATATATTTAACCAGTAGGTGGCCAGAGAAAAATAATTAGTTCAAATAAAGACGAACAGTCCATCAGGTGTTCTTTTGTACAATCAATTGAGCGTGTTTTGTTGTTCTATATCAATTTGCGCTTAAAAAGAAACTGAGCTTTAGACTGGCGTTTGTTCAGTGACGTTTGCTGCAGAGTCTGACCAACGTGTAAGCAAGGTCAATACTTTAAAACATCTTATTTCCTGATCGGGACTTTGGTTTAGTACTGTCATTATATTGTTCCTAAAGTATTTATCATACACTGTTGAGCCTCTGATATCTATCAAAGAACAATTAAATTGATAGGAAATCACTCAAACTGAGAAACCACCATGTTAAAAAACTTAAGACAATGCTTCCAAACGCTGCGTTCCAAGGTTAATGATTTCTAAAGCTTCAGAGACATTTGACATTGGTTATGTTCGCATGTACTGCAAAAGGTACTAATAGCACGAAGAAATAGATTTTGTAACATTTCTTTAAGGTACGTTTGAAAGAGGGCAACAAAGGGCTGAGAACAAATAGTTCGCGGGGAGAAAATAGTCAATAGGTAACAGTGGACAAAAACACAAAAGCCGACAAAGCTCCACGTACCTCGTCCATTTTGTTTACCATTTTCGTCAGTTTATTGTCGTCTTCCAGGATTTCGTTGAGCTGCGTCATCGTGTAGCCGTCAAACTTGTTGGAAAAACTGGACATTTTGCTTGTGTGCTATCTCTCCTCTGTCCTGTGGCTATTATTTCCGTGTTCTTCTCCTTTCAGACTGTGACAGCTGACTGAGCAGCGCTAACAGGAACTAACACACAACTGTAGTGATGTGTCGCGAGTGATTCGTTCAAAATGAAC
>NC_024327.1:2090571-2091821 GCF_000523025.1 Cynoglossus semilaevis
AAGAGTCGGTCTTCCCATCACTACACAACTGACTAAATCAGGCTATAGGCCTCGTGCCGTGTTCATGAACATCACGGCCAAAACGATATTACCGAAAACGTAGTTTAAGACCATAGAGTAATTTATATTTTATTTATATGTTATAATTTATATTTTTATTAATTCTGACTACCTTTTAACAATAAGGGTTAATTCAAATTAATATTTATACTAATTCCTTAGTAATTTTAACTAATGAAACCTACTTCTGCTATTTTGTAATTCAAATAAACATTTTCCTTGCTTCACATTTGACATTCAATCAACCCTTTATTGCAGTATTTCAGTGTTGTATATCATGGGGTATTTTGTTTTTTCCATCCATTACAGTGATGTGCCTTATAATTAAAACTTTCACAAGAGATGATCAAATCTTCCTCACTGAAAAGATCTTCAATGTCCCTGTGCTCATCTGAACACACAAATACTCTTCAGAAATAACAGTCAAAAATGCTCATACAACTTGAAAAACATGAGAAAAGCTGAGAGGATATTTAGACCATAAACACAGCATTTGGCATGACTCCAGCATATGAGAAACCATGACGGAATTGAGTCAGTACAGTACATGTATACACTTCTTCAACACATTTTTATTGTTCCCTTTACATCCATCAGTGCAGTCACAATTGAAGATGTGCAGTATTTTTGATTTACTTTCATCAGTTACAATCATAGATCTCCTTTATGCAGTCCAATCTACAAATCAAGACACTTTATCTCTGTTCTCAGTAGTGTTTTTAAAAGTTATAGAACAACATTAAACTGACATGGTTTTCTACTGTTTGTGCACACAAATAAATAAAAACAACAAAAACAAACGCCAAGAAATATTACAACAAAGCAGCAAAAAGGATGAGGTAAAACTTACAAGAGTACATACAGTGACATTTCAAGTTTTATTTAATAATGATTGCATATTCTCACCAATATATTTTTTATCTACTATAGAACTGGACTCACTCTCAGTACCGAACATTGCCCTCAGACTCGCTGGTGCTGCTGCTCTTTCTTTTCCTCTGATGATCATCTTCAGCCCTCCAGTTGAGCACATCATATAGTTTCAAAAACTCCTCCTCTTCCTGTAAACTGTGGATAAAATATATTCATGTGTTCATAGTTTATAGAAGTATGCAACATATATAATCATGTTTTAAAAAGATCATAAGAGATGTGCTAAAACATATAACCAGCTTGAACATAAAATGCTG
>NC_024327.1:2094607-2109276 GCF_000523025.1 Cynoglossus semilaevis
TACCTGTTCTACATTGATTAAAACTCCTCCGCACACATTATCAGACGAAACAATAACAGTAGTGGGCTTCTCTGGGGAAAAGCAGACTCTGCCAATCACCGTACCTATTGTCACCCAGCTGGGTGGACAAAAAGTGACACATTCATATGTTCATTCGCCCACTGTGCCTTTGAATTTACTGGGAAGGGATCTCCTGATAAAACTAGGGGCATCCATTCTGTGCAGCCCAGATGGACTAAGAGTGACTCTGCCTGACGGCACCGAACTCCAGTGTGACGGTGTAGCCACAAGTGGGCAGTACCTGATGCAACCGATTGAAGAGACATATGCTGACATCTACTGGGGAACGCTACAACCAGAGACTGTTGAGACGCCTGGTATTCTCTCTGCGTACCTGCAGTGGAAGCCCTGGATCGCCCAAATCGAACCATATGTCTCTCCACCCGATCCTCCTCATGTAACTCTCTTCTATGATAGATTACAAACAGATTGGTACCTTGACAAATTCCAAGACCAATTGGAAGGAAACTCGTGGGAAATTAAAACACAAAACATTTATGTGGCTCCGGAGGGTGTTGCAGCCGGTGTAGACCTGACTCCTGATCAATTGGATTGGTACATGATGGGCGATGAAGCAGCTCCACATGTTTCTTTAGCTTTACATCCACGACATCAGGCTAAAGAATTAGGAGGCATGGTGAAAAGAGCATTGGCACAAACTGATTGGCAATTAACACAAATACCTCAAGTTCATTTCTCACCCACCACCAACACCTATAGAATCATGTTGTGTGCTGTTAACACAGCCACCCTAGAACATGAACAAATCGCTCGACATCATGGGAGAGAGAAAACAGATCATGAGGGAGCTAAAGCTATGCTTAACACTTTACCTGACCATTTATGGGCAGACGATCCGACAGATGTGGGTCTCACTGATTGCCCACCTGTAAAATTTTCAGTCAACACAGACACTCCAATATGGATCCGACAATATCCACACAAACCTCAGGCAGAAGCGGGGATACATGACACAATCACAGGCTTATTGGAAAAGGGGGTGTTGGAACCCTCACATTCAGCCTGGAACACTCCCATCTTACCTGTAGAGAAGAAAGGGACAGGTAAATACCGCATGGCACATGATCTCAGGGCCATTAATAATATCCTGGTCACCCCAACTGTACCAGTCCCGAATCCTTATGTTGCCCTGGCCAACCTCGACCCCTCCCAAAGTTGGTTCACGTGCATTGATTTAGCAAATGCATTCTTCTGTCTGCCCCTGGCTCCAGAATGTAGGGACATATTTTCATTTACGTTTAGAGGACAACAACTAAGATACACCAGACTGCCACAAGGTTTTGCTCTCTCCCCAGGATTATTTAACCAAGTCCTGAAGCAGGTGTTAAGCGACTGCACACTTCCTGAAAACACGACTCTTGTACAGTATGTAGACGATTTACTGATTGCGGCACCCACTGCAGACGCGTGTCTAGCGGCGACTCACTCAGTGCTTCAACATGTGGCGAACAAGGGCTTTAAGGTCAGCAAGGTCAAGCTACAGGTAGCCAGGAAGCAGGTCTCATTCTTAGGACGTCTGATATCCCAAAAGGGGGTCAGTATGTCTCCAACACACAGATCTGCGATCTTACATCACAACAAACCTGTTAAAGTTAAAGACATGCTCTCATTTCTTGGACTAACAGGCTACAGCCGTAATTATGTAGCAAACTACACAGGATTGACCCAGCCTTTGCGCGAACTGGTCAGACAACAGGGCATGCGAAATCTCACAGCCAAACTTGAATGGACACAAGATGCAGAAACTGCTTTTATCACATTAAAACAATCATTGGCTACTGCTGCAGAATTAGCAACACCAAACTACCATTTGCCTTTCTACCTGGATGTCTCTGGAACAGTATCATGCGTTAATGGCATTCTGTTCCAGAGAAAAGGGGGAGAGAGAGTAATACTGATGTACCTAAGCGTAATGCTAGATGGTATGGAAAAACGACACCCACAGTGCACACAACATGCAGCAGGGATAGCAAAGCTAATACAAAAAACTGCACACATTGTAATGGGACACCAACTAAACATTCTGACAACACATAGTGTGGTGGCTTACGTAAATTCAGAAACTTTCACACTTACAACATTGAGACAGAGAAGACTGAGCAAGATTCTGGAAGCACCAAACATCTCATTTACACATGAAGGCATCAATATGGCGGATCACATAGGGACAGGGGAGCCACACACGTGTGCAGACAGAGTGGTGAAAGAAGAGAAGGTGAGAACAGACTTACAGGCCACACCGATTGCAGGAGCGAGAGACTTATTTACTGATGGATGCTGTTTCAGACATGAGACAGATGGTCTCAGGGCAGCGTATGCAGTAGTGGAAGAAAAGGATGGACTATTGGTAACACAGAAAGCAGAGAGACTAGGGGGACAGCAATCAGCACAAAGAGCAGAAGTGGTGGCAGTAATTGAGGCCCTCAAGATAGGGAAAGGACAGGAAGTGAACATTTACACAGACTCAGCATATGCAGTAGGAGCAGTGCATGTTGAATTAGGGCAATGGATGAGAGTTGGATTTCTGACGGCAGGTAACAAACCCATTAGACATGAGACTGAGATGAAAGAACTAGCAGAAGCATTACTACTACCAAAGAGAGTAGCAGTCATAAAATGTAAAGGACATGACACAGGGACAGACAAAGTGACAAAGGGAAACAACGCAGCCGACCAAGCAGCGAAACAGACGGCAGGGTACCTAGACAGAATGATACTCATGTGTTCAGAGACCGAAATGCAACCTACAATGACTATGGACGGACTGATCCAGTTACAAAACAAAGCGTCTCCACAAGAGAAAACTCTGTGGAAAGCAAGGGGAGCCACTGAGACGGACGGACTTTGGAGAGGACCTGATGGTAGGCCTATCCTACCCCCAGGACTAAGACAAACAGCAATGGAAGAGGCACATGGGGTAGGACATGTAGGGGTAGCACAAATGCTAAGAAATCTTGACCATTGGTGGCACCCTTTTCTCAAAGACATGGCTCAGTACCTGACTAAGACATGTGAACAATGTACCAAATTTAACACCAGACCTACCATCAGACCAGAACCAGGAAGGTATCCATTGGAAACAAAACCAGGAAAAGAGATCATCATTGACTACACAGACATGGTAGATTCGGTTCGAGGGTACAGGTACGTTTTGATGTGTGTAGATGCGTACACAGGGTGGCCAGAAGCCTGGCCTACGAAGAAAGAGGATGGTAAGTCGGTAATAAAATTCCTGGTAAACCACTATATACCAAGGTATGGATTCCCAGAAAAAGTAAGATCAGACAACGGGACTCATTTTAAGAACAATGACCTCCAACAGGTGGAGGCGATGTTGGGACTAAAACACTCTTTTGGTACAGTCTATCATCCTCAGTCACAGGGCAAAGTTGAAAGAATGAATCAAACGGTAAAAAACAAATTGGCTAAAATCTGTGCACAGACCAAAATGAATTGGCTAGACGCCCTACCGTTAGCCTTAATGTCAATAAGAAGTTCAGTCAACCACTCCACAGGGTTCACACCACATGAGTTACAAACAGGGAGAGCGTTTCCCGGCCCACACTCCAAACTCCCTCTCACCCAAAATGATGATCAAGATCTAACTTCTAAAGCTTATTTCCACGAACTGCAGGGTTTGGTGTCTACATTTTCAAAACAGGTGAAGGACCAGCAGACCGCAGGAAAAGGCACAACACCTCCAGAGGCAGAGTGGGTTCTGCTCCGAGTCATCAAAAGAAAGTGGTCGGAACCACGCTGGACAGGTCCATTCCAGGTAACTGAAAGAACAACCCACGCAGTACGCCTGAAAGGAAAAGGAGACACTTGGTTTCATTGGAGCCAGTGTGCAGCAGCTGAGGAACCACAACGCTCCCTGATCGACATTCAGAGAAACCTCCAAGAACAGAACACCGAGTCGGCTGACTCGGAGACAGATCCTACCGACAAAGGGGCAGAATAATCCCCTGGTAGTGATCCAAGACTCCAGGGTAGTCCACCCCTGGAGTCCGAAGAGAAGAACTCCATCCGGGAGGAGGTGAAATAGCGCTCCTCTCCTACATGTAGCGTGCCAAGCTACCACCTCAAGAAAGAAGACATCTCCCAGATGAACCTTATCAAATTAACATTGTGTATTGCATGCTGGTTTATTTTTCTTGTCATTTTTGCATGGGCCTTGTGTAAACTAGCTATCACAGGGACAACGCGCTTTTAAAGAATATAAGAACGCAAAACCATATTCATGCTACCGCTTAAGTATGAGGCCTTATTCATATTTTCACTAATAATCATCGTTTATGCAATTCTATGGTTCTACTGCGATCTCCCCACTCAGAGTTGTAATATATAACATAGCCACGGAACCCGAGGAGCTCGAACACTATCAGCTCGAAAATCTAGAAGCATACTTCTATGGTAATGTTGAACTCTGAAGAGAGTTCAAAAGGGGGAATTGTGGATAAAATATATTCATGTGTTCATAGTTTATAGAAGTATGCAACATATATAATCATGTTTTAAAAAGATCATAAGAGATGTGCTAAAACATATAACCAGCTTGAACATAAAATGCTGCTTAAAGCTAGAACTGAAAACATGCAGATGTAGAGAAGGAGCTGCGAGGTTGAGATAAAACCAAGGTTTGTTGTGAAAAGAGGAGTACTTGGTGTGATGGGAAACAGAAACTTTTAGAATACAATTTGACAATGGCTGGATTCATAGTTAGAACACAAGGTCCCAACAACAGCACCTGGGCGCGATAAGAACAGGATGAGAAACCAACGGTGTAGATGCAGTTGCCAAAAAGAATGTATGTCTGTGTGTAGAACAAATTAAGTCTGTATCGCTTGAGATGTACCCCCTGGATGTGGGAGAGAATAAAACGAGCCTGAGTTTGTGGAGAGAGCAGGATTCAGCAGTCAACCCCCTGACTCTCCGCTGGACCCTCCCTGTGCACAGGCGAACTTGAGCAACGACTTTTGTCTTTTCTTTATACTTTGTGAAAGTTCTTGATCAACGAATCCGGGGTGGTAAAACCTTACCACAACAAAACCCAGGATCTGCCTCTGCACCAGCTGGTTGTAGAGCCCCCTTCTGGTCATCAGTTCACTGTGCGTGCCCTGTTCAACTACTTGGCCCCATGATGTTGTTGTTCGCCTTCTCTACTGTACTCAACGACCAGCACTGTGTGCTCCTGCATGATATTGTTCAGAGCCTGATGAAACTTTTTTGGTGTGAGAAGATTTAGGGCATGTTCATTACACAGTTTGGACAACACTAAAGAAAAAGCCCTATCTCTTCTTGGATATCAAATGTAAAAAAGACTATTTTGAAGACAACAACACAACAAGCTAAGGTTGGAGAGTGAGTTTTTAAGGACATTTAAAATCTAATTTAAAAACAACTTAATTGTTAAAAAGTCAGACAGTTCAGGTAGAAATAGGCATTCTATAGTTCTGACATCTCTAAAATTATATTATTTGCTCTCAAAAAGCAAAACTTAAAAAGAGAAAAATTGAATTATTACTTTGTTGCACTCATGGTGTAAACTCACCTGGCTAAGGCTAGTACTGCCAGTATGATGACAGGTTTTCCAAAGTGCTCCATGCTTTTATAATCCATGATGTTGCCAATGGCTTTGCCATAGTACAACGGAATAAATGTTTCATCTGGAAGTAAAAAAAAGCAGTCACTGTGATTCAAAGTTGTCCACAGAGTTCTTCAGAGTAAAATAACCAAGGAACATAAATGTTCCTTGGTTATAAAAATCTTTAAGTGAAATTATCCCCTTTCCATGCCAAATCCGAAAAGTTAAATCAATAGAAGAGGGCAGGAACAGATGATTGTTTACAGTGGGGGCAAAATCAGAAGTCCTGTGCAGTCCTAGGCTGGGTTAGAAGTAAAGTTGGAGGCAGTTAAGGGAAGCTGGGTGCAAACCAAGGAGTGAAGAGAGATTTTAGAGGATACATGCTCCATATTCACCCATGCCAGCCGCATGTCCTCTGATATGTTATTGGTCCAATATAGAAGTTTATTGATGTTGCATGACCAATAATAGTGTACAAAGTTTGGTAATGCAAGGCCCCCAAAAGCCTTGGAAAAGTTGCAGCACCGATCTTCTAATATGTGGATTTATGTTGCCCCAGAGAAAGGAACCAATTAGTTGATCCAGTGGCTTAAAAAAGTGTTTTTAATAAAAATAGGTATATGAGGAAAAAGGTTTAAAAACTTAGGTAAGACAACCATTTCCATTTCCATTTCCATTTACATCCGCTTATCCGTTACCGGGTCGCGGGGGCAGCAGCCACCACCCAAATCACATTGCACCGTGGTAAGACAACCATTTTAACCAAATTCACACAACCTATGAGGGCCAAAGGGAGGTTACTCGATCTGGCAAAATCCTGTTTACACCTCTTGAGGAGAGGTGAGTAATTTCTTGAAAAAAGATGGTTAGCTGAATTAGTTGAAACCGTCACTAGCATATCTGAATGGGAAAAAAGCCTTGGGTATGTTTTTGGCTAAAGAATTAATGGGGTAAAGTTCACTTTTTTGAAGGTTCCGTTTATATCCAGAAAAGGATCCAAATTTATTAAGAATACTTTGAATCACAGGGAATGAGGTGATCGGATTGGATATGTACAGAAGGAGGCCATCTGCATATAAGGACAATTTATGAGTCTTTCCCGCTCGGGTAATGCCCTGCCTCCTGACACAACCAGATACTGTAGCTAGGGGTTCCACCGCCAAAGCAAAAAGAAGTGGGGAGAGAGGACAACTTTGCCTAGTTCCCCAATACAGTCGAAAAGGGGCAAACTGAAGTCCATTTGTGTATATTGACGCTACTGGGTGAGCATAAAGCAGTTTGATCCAGGATATAAATTCTGGACCAAAACCAAACTTCTGCAGAACAAAGAAAGGATAGTTCCACTCAACTCTGTTGAAGGCCTTCTCCGCATCCAGTGAGACAACCACCTCAGGAGAACCTAAACCAGGAGAGTTAATGATATTTAAGAGTCTCCTTGTATTATGGAATGAATGTCTCCCAAGCCTGAATCCTGTTTGATCCAATGGTATTATACTAGATAGGACCCATTGTAGGTGTAGGGCTAAGATCTTTGATAAGATCTTTAAGTCAACATTTAAGAGAGAGATTGGCCGATAACTTGCACAAAGAAGAGGGTCTTTATCAGCCTTAAGGAGAAGAGTGATTAGGGCTTGTGACAGGCTGGGGGGCAGGCTGTCTCCAGCAAAGGACTCATTGTACATTTTTTGAAGGGCAGGTGTAATGTTAGCAGAAAACAGCAGAAAAAACTCAACAGTGAATCCGTCTGAGCCTGGAGTTTTACCATTTGGGAGTGACATGATTGCCATCCACAGATCTGGAAGAATCTGAGGTATAGAGATTTGAATAAAAAGTATGAAATATCTTGTTTATTTCTATAGGGTCTGCAGTAATTTCCCCAGTTATGGAATGTATTCCTGGGAACATTCTTGATAGTGTAGTAGCACGTGCCTGATGTGCTAAAAGCCGCTTTATCACCGGACTCAAAAAAAAATGCTGTTTGGCTTGGAACATTTGCCTCTGTATTTTACGTGTGGATAATAGATCAAATTTGGACTGGAGTTGGAGACTGCATCTCTTTGAGCAACTGAAGCTCACAGGTTAATATAACTGAAGCTCAAACACAGAGTGACTTACAACCAACAAATACAGAAAAATAAATGTAGTTTTCTATGATACCACAGCAGTACAAGCAGTATTTACTGTGTACTGTATGTTTACTATTTAAGCTGGGCTTTAATAGACCAGACCTATATTCTTGGATAGAGTTACTGACCTGAATTTAATAAATATAGGTTGTCCAAAAGATGAATATATGTACCTTTCAGTCTGAGTAGTGAACTAAAATGTAAGCAAATATATTTTGGTCTTGGTACTTTTATGCAAATGAGGCATTACTAGCATAAAGCTTTAAGAAGAATTGTAGAGTAACTTCTACAACTGACACTGACAATAATCACCTACTCTGCACTTTGGCCACACTTAAAGGCATGTGGCATAATAAAGCAGGTCAGAAATCTTCAATATCAGAAATCACAAAGGTTAGCCTAACCTCAGATCTATCCATGTTAAACAATATCATAATCATAAGAAACAACTCAAAAATGGTCTCCATTTTGACATTCTTTCATGTCCCTATCCTCACTTAAAAGGGTTATATTTTATTTTTAGACCAGAGAGATGATAAGAAAGACAATCGCGACAGAGGGCAAACCAGCATCTTTTAACAGACGCAGTCCCACGGTAGCCCTAGAGCTGCTCCTCTCTTTCTCATCGCTGCCTGCTTCCTCCTCTGCATCGTGCACCGTTTTCCACATCCCATGTTCTGCTCCTCCTCACCAGCTGTCCCCAGCAGGTTGTCAGTGTCGTCATAACCACCCTCTCCTTCACTGTGATGCATGCATGTGCTGGACTCCTTTCCCAACAGGCTTCAGAGAAGAACAACAACTAGAGAAGGTTGTTACTCTCGTCCTACTCTTTGGACGTAGAGTAGGTGATGATGATCAAGCAGATAAATAGAATAAAGGTACTGAGGGTAGCAACCCTTGTTCCATCCTTTTTGTTCCATGAAACACCGATGGAGGCTCCAAGGAGAAGTGAACCACGGAGCAACACAGTTCCCCAAATGTCCAGCACTAACGTAAGGATGTTAAAGTTCAGAGCATCCTCCCTGAATATATGCCAGTTTGATCCATGCATATGAAGGACAGTACTGACTACAACGTCCAGTAGTGAAAACAGCACAGAAGAGCACACGTACATTTTTAATCCCATGACTGTTTTGAAGACAGAGTAATAAGATGTTGCAGCTAATGATAGAGGTCAGCAGTACTTTCAAGGGAAGGAATTCAGTTAAAGATGAACGTCCAGTATGTAACAGGGGGTGGGATTAATTCCAGATTCCGTCTGTCCAACCCTGAACTGTTACAGTGTGTTCTGTAAGTAGGAATATTGTCAGGTTTATTCTAACATATATGACGACAAAGTAACAACACAAAAGATGTCTTGATTTTTTACTTGCAAGGGGAGAGTGCAGCCTACTCTTCTGGCAGCTTCCTCATCAACTCTGAGTAGCCACACCCTTCCTCTGCACTTTTATTGGGTTTATAAAAGCATCAGATTACATATCATGTGATCGTGTGTGAGTATATAAATGGGTATGGAGTAAAAAGGTGGGTGTGAATGTGGGTGTGGCTGTGTCTGGTAATTTCTCCATCAGTCTTGAGCACATTATAATATGAGAAGCAAACAGTTTCTTAAAGTGACAGTAGAGCATGAAGCAATGATAATAAATTAAATCCTTCCAACAAATATATTGTTCATTTAGTAGAATATCAAAAATTCTATGGCTCCATTTACCTTCCCTTTCCCTTTGTGGAAAACAACAATGAACTATTTACTGAGCACAGATAACTGCCCCACATCTCTGTCTGCTTCCTTTGCTTTAACTATGTTTAACTATTTTTTTTACTTGTGCAATTATGTGACTATTTCTATTATTTTAACCAAAGATCTGAGAACTTCTCTTTATTAGCTCTACTATCACTGTGCACCTTAGTTGCAAGGGTTGGGCAGAAACGCATTTAAAAAAAAAAAATGTAATGCCTATGGAAGGGCCAAGCATTTGTACATTTGATCAAATTTGTCTAGAGCAGTATTCTCGATAATGCTTTCTTAATGCTATTGTAGATTATTCTGAATTTTACGTGAAGCTGCTCTTTTAAATATGCAACAGTTTAGATAGTTACACTAAGGGATCTTATTTCCGGTGGTCTGATAAATCAATGACTTATTAGTGTAACGCAGTCTGTCAAAGCTGAACATAATTTATGAAAACACAAACATAAAAATAAAAATGTAACATTTGAAACATATACTAAGAGTTAAAGTAGACTTTCATGTTAGGCATTAGCAGGTATTTTGTTTAGTTGCCATAAACAAACCAGTCCAACAAAACGTCTTGAAATCCAGTTTTTTTATTTAACTTTTTAAATTTAACCATGGTTTTCAGAATTACGTTTAAAACATGCAGCTAATGAGGAGTAAGCCCCAGTGAATGGGCTATCGTCTAGATTAAATAAATCTCAATTTAATTCATAGGACCTTTTCCTGACTAGCAGAATTAAGGGGCGACACAGTGAGTCATATGTTAGTTATATGCTGACGTTATGGAAAGACACCGGAAGTAAACAATTTATCGCACTGCCCAGCAGGACGCTGAGAAATTTTTACCAGTGTAAAATTATCAGTCTAACTTTATAGCCCGTAAGGTGAACCACAAAGTCTTTCAGAAATTGAATTCCACTCCGAGGTCTGGGAACTACACAATCTTTAGTTCATAGAAAAGAAGGAGTTATGTTAAGCTTACAGCAAAAAATAATTTTATACAGAACTAGCGTCTTCAGAGCGCAATAAGATTTTTCTGCACGAGAGGTGGCACGGTCGACTCATGACCAGACTACACCAATAGGGTAGCAGCTTTTGGTAAGCATAAAAGCAAGATGGCTGCCTGCAGAGTTTCATCTAGCAGTACCCAAGAAGAGGACACTCACCAAAATCAAATAAAAAAACAAAATCTTCAGGACATAAACAGTGCTATATGTGCATAGCCTCTGTGAAGCACAAAAAAATTAAGGATTTCACAATCGCATGGTGGAATACGTACAAGAAGAGTCTATAACGGTGGCTCAGGTTGAGGGGTGAGTGTCGATACGTAGGTGAAAACTACAAACATTGCCTGAATTTGAAGTTTGAAAGCATTCCTGAGAACACTGCTTTCCATCCCACATGCTACTGGAGGTTTATTGACAAGAGTGCAATTGCAAAAGTGAAAAGGCCTCTCGAGCGTGAGAGAGAGTAGAGGATACGGAAGTCCGCTCAGTGAGGCCATCCCATCAACATCGAGCAGGACGACACCAAGTCTGACAAAGAAACTTAGATCCAGGTCGGGCCTGCCCATCGCGAGCTCTGGCCCCATCCTTCCAGCCCTGTGCATAATATGCAAGAAAAAGGACAAATACATTGTAATGCAGACCTTACAGGAGTGGGCAAAAACCTCAGCTTGTACATAACACATAGGGATTAATGTCATTGTGATACTGTAATGGAGGGTGTACAATCTGTTCATGCTGTTGAAGATCTGCAGTGTGATCATGAACAATGTGACACAAGGGTGTTTTTGCATGCTGCACAGCATGCTGCACAGGAGCACACAACTGTCATCATTAAGACCTCTGACACTGATGTGGCAGTCATTAAGTCTGCAGACAAATTTACCTATGAAATAAAATGTATATTATTATTATTATTATTATTATTATTATTATTATCATACCATGCAGCTTATATTTTTTCACAGGGACGGGCAACAGGACACGCATCATTGACATTACCAAGGTGTCATCAGCTCTTGGAACCAGTGTGTTCCGCCTTGATTGGCATACATACATGCTCTGGGTGTGACTCCACAAGTGCCTTTATGGTAAAGGCAAAAGAAAGACATTTTCTGTAACAAGTGAGCGGGAAGAGTACCTTAAGGGTTTTAAAAATCTGGGTGCTAACTCTAACTTATGTATGTTAACTTAACTAATATGTATGCCACCTGTATGATCAGCTGGCTGCTGAAAATGTCAATGAGGCTAGGTACAAGGCTTTCTGTATGGCATCATCAGCCTCGCCAGAATTATCTATTTCCCCCACAAGTGATGGCCTCCATCAGCACTGCAAAAGGGCAAATTATCAGGCTGCAGTCATGAGGTTCTGTGTCAAACAAAATATAGGTGCTCCATCACCTGCTGGATATGGTTGGCACCTAGAAGATGGAAACCTACATGTCACATGGATGACAAAAAATCCGGCCCCTGACAGTGTTTTGCATGTCATACACTGCAGCTGCAAGGAGAGTGCCTGTGAGACAGGTAGGTGTTCCTGTGTCTCTGCATGGCTCTTGTACAGACCTGTGTAGGTGTTGGAACTGTGCAAACACAAAGGAAATTGAGGAGAAGTAGGATGACGACTGAACCTGACTCTGACAGTGAAGACTAACATGCCATGTGTAATCTATTGCCTCAGAGTTGTATTGCAGTGTTTGTTTTCTTATGCTGTTTTGTATTGTTTTATATATTGTACATATGTATATATGTTTTAATAAAGATTTTTTTATAATTGATCAGTGTTGTATTTAGTTAGGAGCGAATAAATGAACGAATGAATAAACAAATGGTCCTCGTCATTGATTACTTCCTTTTATTGATCAAAATGACTTAACAGAGAAAGTTCACCTTATCGTTTATTTTCCTCATTGTTCTTTGTCAGGAAATTTTCTCTGTTAGATAGGACTGTAGAAAATGCTGTTAGTTCATACCCCAGTTTCCTAACACACAAAAAATTCAAATAAAGATCAAATAAAGATCAGATCAAATAAAGAATCAAATATGAGATCTCAAGTTTTAAAAGTTTTACTTGCAAGCAAGGAGTGCAGAACTATGGTTACATTCAGAACTGCACTGAGGAACTCCTCAGCGCTCAAAGCTTAAATACAGGTTTTTTTACATACACATCAATGGTCAGCACCTTAACCCTTTACAGCCATGTGGTGTTCACGCGCAACTTCTGAGCACTGATTGGCAAAGGCTGCTTCAAACAAAGATTCTCCACCAATAGAAAACATGTACATGTGCTGAGCTATTCTGCTCAGTAACTCAGGTTAGATCAGAGAAATGCACTTTGAATTCTTTTCCTTTTTGATGTTCTGTTTTCCTCGTTATTTGGGCAGAGAAACTGGTTCAGGCCAGTTCTGTGACCTGTCTCTATCTCTAAGCGTAACAGTCAGTGCCATCCGTACCATACACCATCCTGTTATGTAAACCATCAGCATGCACACCTTTCTTCAGTAATTCTCCTTTTAGTACAACATTTAAAAACAAACAGTATAAATTGATATGGAAACTTAATACAATGAATATATTGTAAAGATTGAATAAATGTATTTACAATATCTTAACATTCTTCATGCAGGCGGCTATGGATAAAGCACTGTTTAGAATCCATTTGGCCCACTTTGAAAGACTTTTGGGAGAATTCATCTCTATCGGTAACGTTAAGTAAAATCATGGAGGAAGCCAGTGTTGACATCAATCAGCTACTCGATTGGTGTAGCACGATCACATTTTGAACCGTGCCACCAAACCAAAATCTTATTATGCCCTGAAGAAACGCCACAAAAAATGGGCAGGATTTTTGCGACAAACTTTTTGCTGTAAGTTTAACGTAACTGGATAATAGGGTTCACCTTATGGCCTATTACTAACTGTTTCGCTTTACTACTCCTGAACCTATATGTATGTCTTGTACGGTATATTTCAACCTTTTGCATGCTAAATTTACGCCAATAACCGTATGTCTGATTTTTTTTCTTTACTTTTGTTAAAGCTATTAAGTGGTGCTTAGTGGTTAAGGAAGTGGACTTGGGTCCGGAGGGTTTCATGTTCGAAGCCACCAGCTGCCAAGTTACCACTGAGGTGCTCTGAGCATGGCACTGTCCCCACACACTGCTCCCCGGGCGCTTAAAGCAATTCACTTTTTTCTGGCATGTCAGCTAGATTCCATAGAATGGAATCCAACCACATCCTTGCAGATGCTGACCCAAGATTCAAAAGGATGGCATTCATGGATGGCAGTCTCTATGACTGCCACCCAAATCACATTGCACCGTATCAATCCCCCTGAACCTTCCTGTGGGTGGTGAGTCCACTGGAAGGTACCAACCACCCTAACCAGGATTCGATCTTGCCCAGGAGTTCCACACCAATGACAGAGACATTGCCTCTGGGCCAAAGCGCCACTCACTGGCAACACATACTGTACAAATTAGACCAATTACACAAGCTTTACCTCTGTTATGACTGGGAATACTAATGATAATACAAAAGCTGGTCAGAGGTTCTCCTGATGGAGACTTCCATGTTCATGCATAACATACTGTACATAATAAAACTCAAAATTCTGAAATTCTCTGTAGTAAGAACACATTTTGTGTCTTTTTTTGTGACAACTTATCTGATCAGTCAATATACACGTGTACATGGTCACAAAAGTTCAACCCAAGACCCAGAACCACAAAGACGTGAACATTTTTTTGTGTTCTATTTCTATTTTGTGCCTTTTTTTGACTCATACATTTATGTAACAGATAGCTGTCCTATTAAAGTATTATCTATGAAACCACATGAAAAAGCAATTCGTGGTGCAGTACCACTGCTGACCAGCAGAGGAAATCTAAAGTTGGAAAAAAATTACACGATTAAATTTATATCTTGAGTCTTGAAGTTGTGAAAAACCATTCTCATAATATCTAGTATGCAATGTGTTGGAATTGTGTATATATTATTATCATTTACATTTGCTTACAAAGCTGCACCTAAGAAAAATGCCTTATATGGTTTGTTGTTTGTTTGAACTTGTTTTGAACTTAGTTCTGCTTAGCAGAACTATAGGTCATAAGTTTCCTGTTTTTCTCTCACTTTGC
>NC_024327.1:2109421-2114317 GCF_000523025.1 Cynoglossus semilaevis
GAGTTGGAGATTGTAACTGAGTACATCTCTGACCGTTCTCCTCGCGAGTATCTCACTTATTTACCAACGTCTTCTCTCATTTATTGTGTCTTTAGGTTGTTTGAACCGGACACAATGGCTGTGAAGCTGAGACGATGTGAAGTCAGATGTTAGATTTGGTTAGAAAGATAAAGCATCTGCAATTTAATTTATTTATTAGATGTCCCTCGTTTTTTTTAAGACAGGACATTTAAACATGTTGTGACCTTTCATTTTTTACGCAATCCCTCAATGTCACCATTCGTCTTCATCAAACTGCCTTTATTTTATACTTTAAACAATTCACTCTGTCCTTTGTAGTACACTAAGTGAGAAACTGAAATTCTTAAAAGAGACAGAGTATTTAATTCATTATCTTCATCTATACAGATTAAGGGGCTTCCTGTTTTCCACAGGAAGTAACCGCTGGTGGTTAAACAGTTTATGACAGTCTTGTGTATTTCCTACTGTCAGGTGAAACACACAGGACAGAAGATTCCATTTTTACTTTAGCACAAATCTATCAGCTGGAGTTGTGTCTGGGATGTTGGTGTGTCATTAAAGTGCCTTAAACCAAAGCAGTATCATGATGGGTGTCTCACCAGAACAAAGCTAGAAGGAAAGGTTTCACCAGACAGTACCAATTTACTCAAGTCTATGTATGTACTGTATATATATATATATATTACTTCTCATACTGTGCATGGGATGTTGTTGTATACAGTATGTACAGTTGTTTGTATTTATGGCTTCTAGGTGGGCTCCACTACAGGAGGAAGAGGAGCACTGACAGGGATGACTCCAGTGGCCAACAGGATGATGATGAGGACATTTATTAGGACCACCACAATGATGACCACCACCAGCTTGACGTTCTTCTTTCTGAGACGTGTGCTTGAAGTGTTGAGCCTGAGTGAGAGGAGGTTTTGACAGACGCGAGACAATGACATTCATCAGGTGGAAACAGCCGAAAGAGAAAGTGAAAAGAAGGTAAAGGGGAAGTAAAAAGAAGGTAAAGAGAAAGTGAAAAGAAGGTAAAGCCGAAGTGAGAGAAAGTGATGTAAGGGTCAGGTCAGACAGTCAACAAAATATATGTATCACCTGAAATTTACCAAAATCATTGTTTAAATGGGCTGCAATATTGAGCCTTGGGCCTTGCCATGTCTCAACAGGAGGGATGGTGAATACCATAAACAAAGTATTCACCACCTATGGATTTAATAATTACTAAAAAAAATGTTTTTGTGCAGCATATCTAACATGTGCTAAACATAATTCAAAGTGAAGGACAGAAATACTGTCTAGTAACATGAACCAGTGCACCTTGTCCTAGGGCTCTGCTGCTGGTACTGCCTCTCCTCTCTCCTTGATAAGGAAAGGAGAAAAAAGTATGCAAAAGGATTCAATTTCTAAGTTTCTTTTTTAAACATGCTTTAGGTAACACATTGAACTTGGTGAGGAATGTGTGGGCAGTAAATCAACTTTCACCTGGTGTCTGGTTTCTGTCATCAAGATTACTAGTGTTCTTGGTGGACAATTGCAGTGTCTCATGTGTGTGTGAACATAAACTGTAATTTTAATGTTTTATGGTAAGGAGACAATAGCCCCACAACAAAAGCTGTCTCTAGGAAACAAAGTGTCATGTCTGTCTGTTTCTGTGTTTTCCTGTGTTCTTTGTGGGGTAATCACATCATCGGCTGGATACTTCAACAAGACAACGACCCTAAACACCGCTCAAATTCCACCAAAGCATTCATGCAGAGGAAGAAGTACAACGTTCTGGAATGGCCATCCCAGTCCCCAGACCTGAATATCATTGAAAATCTGTGGTCTGTTTTAAAGCGGGCTGTCCATCCTCGGAAACCATCAAACCTGACTGAACTGGAGATGTTTTGTAAAGAAGAACGGTCAAAAATACCTTCAACCACAATCCAGACCCTCATTGGAAGCTTAAGGAAGCGTTTAGAGGCCGTTATTTCTGCAAAAGGAGGATCTACTAAATATTGATGTAATTTTTCTGTTGGGGTGCCCAAATTTATGCACCTGCCTACTTTTGTTTAAGTAATTATTGCACACTTTCTGTAAATCGTATAAACTTCATTTCACTTCTTAAATATCACAGTGTTGGTTTGCTATATGATATATTTAATTGAAATTGCTGTTCCGAACAACCAATGATACATAAAGGAAAATCTTGAAAATGATCAGGGGTGCCCAAACTTTTTCATACCACTGTATGTCTGTCACTTGTCTTATGAGTTAATGAAAAGGAAATCAAAGGAAGGAAAGTGAACTAAGCCACCACTGCCTACAATGATGTAATGTAACATCATTGCTGTCCATCAGCCTTTTAAACACTCGAGCCTGTCGCAGTTCATTCATTTTGTTCCACGAGGCTTGACGAGAAAAATGCTGGGCATCTCCAATATATATTGTGTATATATAAAGTAAAGTGCTTAGTTTATGAGTAAATATATATTTAACATTTGTAATGTCGGTAATTCCCATTAGCCTGGTTATTTAAACAGTAGCTCCCTTTTATTTATTTGTCATTTATTTGTTTATAATGAAACCTAACATGGTAGTTTTCTTTGAATCTATTTCAAATTGTATTTTTAAGTTAAGGTATTTGTAAGTCTCTAAGGAAATTAATTTGGTCTCTACTTGTCGTATCTTTAGCTTTGAAGTTTATATGAAGACTATATAGCAAGCTGTTATGTGTGCGACACTGACTAACTTTTATCTCCTCCACCTGTAGCAGGTCAGTTCAGTGAGCCCAGCTGATTGGCAGAAACCTATTGTGTATCAATATTCATAGAAAAAGGCAGACGGAAACATACCCAGTATAAGACGTTCATGCACTGGTGCTTACATGCAATAATAATTTCAAATATTTAAAATGCCTTAGAACAGGTAATATATCTCAGCAATACTGTCTGTTTGGTATTACGTTCAACAAGATGACAGCAGAGGTTTTTCTAAACAAACAGAAAAGCACTTCACTCAGTCCACCTACTGCATCAAAATCCATCTTGTTGGAGACAATAGGGCCATCCTAGCCTTCAACTGTTTTAAAGTTGAAATGGCACTTATTCAAAACCTTTGCAATTCGATTTATTCACTGAAAAGTTTGATAATCATTCGAAGTAATATGTTTCCTCCACTGATGAACTTCTTGGTTGTCTCCTGTTTTTTTCTCCAACTCTTTCAAACTGAATTCTGTCTTTACAGGTGTCACTACGCCATTATACAGCCTCCACATCCAGTCTAGTTTTTCAACAAAAAGTACTATGAATTTATTAAAACAAAAGATAAAGACACAATAACTCATCAATGGTTTTACCATCAACCTTAAACTTTCTGTCAAAGGTCGGAAATCTAAGGTTAAATTGTTAACATTTAGAAACTAACTGGGTTTGAAACCCGAATTGAACTAATTAAAATAATAATTTAGGCTCAATGAAACATGCATGGACATAAACAATATTTTCATGAACTCGACTTGTAAAGAAAAATTTAAAACCCTCGATATATATTGTCTGCTTCAACAGCTGTTTGCCACACATGCTTTCAACTGAATCTACGCTTCTATAAATGTGATCATTAATCACAAAATTAGCACGTTCTGTGCAAGGGGAGCTAGAACAAGTACGCAAAGCGTGTTGTATTTTGAAAGAACGGGTTCTCTTTTCCACAGGAGTTCTGGTATGTAGAAACTTGCTGTAGCTTTATCTGTGACATATTTTTAACTGCATGGACACAACCTGTCTGTCATGTTTATGCTAACCCCTATTACATCAACCACAGGCCATTTTTTGCTCGTTCACATTTCGTCTTTATTGTTTATGACCAAAAAGGAAGGGAAAATATGTTCACATGGCAACAAAGAACTTCATAATTTGGTTATAACTTTAACTTTAATTTAATTTGGCACTAGCTGAATATGTTATAGCCCAACCCTTATGGAACCTTTCACCTTTAGTTTTGGTACTAGAGCAAGAATGCAATGGTTCAACTCAGTGTTATGAGTTTTGTCTAAAGTGAAATTTCCACAAAGGTGGATTCAAACCTTAGACCTCCTGATTAAAGAGGAGAATTTCAATCAGCTGCTCTCTCTTATTTCACGTGTTTGATGAACTAACAGAAAGAAAGTCTTGGCGATCTAGTTCAATCAGATAGCAGTGTGTGTGCTGTCCAAGTCTGGAGTGTCTTGTTAAATAAATCATTAAAATATAGAAGAAATCCACCTGCTGAATCTAATGAGTACCAGAATCAGATAGTTAGTATTTGGAGAGAGAGAGAGGGGTTAAAGAAATAGCAGGTTAAGTTGGGCCAGGGGCAAAATCCCCCTTTAGTATTATAACATTGCTCTCACCAAACATCCAATATATAGAGATATCATGGTCAAACAGATTTTACCTATTTATTTAATAGATTTACATGTAATTTATGTCTCACTGAAAGAAACTCTAATTTGTTCTGTCTTCTAACACCTTTTTACTAAACGTTTTTCCAAGGAGTGGTCTGCAAATGTTTGGCACTGTCACTTACCAAGTCCCATCGGCAGGGGGCAGCACGCTGGGGATTTTTTTTAATCCACTAACAACATCCTTTGTTTTTCAATACACATAAATGTGTATACCTGAAATGTAGCTGCCCCTGAGTGGTAAATGAGTGGTTCACATATCATGTGAATCACATAGAAAATAACAGTGTTTTGTAGAAAAAGTCTTTTTTTTTTTTTTTTGATAATATACATTGTGTTTGGTGGCGCTTTGGCCCAGAGGCAATGTCTGTCATTGGTGTGGAACCCCAGGGTTCACCTCCTGGGCAAGTTCGAATCCCGGTTAGGGCGGTTGGTACCTTCCAGTGGACTCA
>NC_024327.1:2114358-2133662 GCF_000523025.1 Cynoglossus semilaevis
AATGGGATTTGGGTGGCGACTGCTGCCCCCGCGACCCGGTAACGGATAAGCGGATGAAAATGGATGGATGGATGGATGGACATTGTGTTTGGTAGTTGAGCAGTTAAATTATCTACACAAAGAAATGGTGAGCAGTGAATCCTCCATGTAACACCAGGTTATTCATTTCTCCTCACTGGCCTTGTCTGATAATGATATCGGACATGTCATCAACCTTTACCAACTCTAGATTCTGTACAAGAAGAATACAATTGCAGTTATATGTAATAATATAGTTGTCAGGTTTATTCTAACATATATGACGACAAAGTAACAACACAAAAGATGTCTTGACTTTTTACTTGCAAGGGGAGAGTGCAGCTTGCTCTGCTGGCAGCTTCCTCATCAACTCCGAGTAGCCACACCCTTCCTCTGCACTTTTATTGGGTTTATAAAAGCATCAGATGACATATCATGTGATCGTGTGTGAGTATATGAATGGGTATGGAGTAAGAAGGTGGGTGTGAATGGGGGTGTGACTGTGTCTGGTAAATTCTCCATCAGTCTTGAGCACACTAGATTATAACATGAGAAGCAAACAGTTTCTTAAAGCGACAGTTCAGCATGAAGCAATGATAATAAAATAAATTCTTCCAACATTTCCCTCATGTTTATCACTGATGAATGCCAAATTATCTTATCCTGCATTATGGCTCCTTAGGCTAGGTTTTCCATGACACATTCATTTTCATATCACACATAGTCTTCTTTGCCTTTATGAGGAGTAAATGCTCCTGTTTTATTTGAAATTGGTGGGAAGATTGAGACAGAGAAGAAGAGGAGGGCGTTTGGTTAGGAGAAAAAGAGAAAAGATGAAGAATAGAAGTGTTAGTCTGAAGTTTGGAACTTTGAATGTAGGTACAATGACAGGGAAAAGTAGAGAAATAGCTGATGTGATGGAGAGAAGAAGAGTAGATATTTTGTGTGTGCA
The DNA here is from genome assembly GCF_000523025.1 of Cynoglossus semilaevis. Classification (NCBI taxonomy): domain Eukaryota; kingdom Metazoa; phylum Chordata; class Actinopteri; order Pleuronectiformes; family Cynoglossidae; genus Cynoglossus; species Cynoglossus semilaevis. The sequence goes on from NC_024327.1 coordinate 2,115,329, forward strand.
GGAGACCAGGTGGAAGGGCAGTAAGGCTAGAAACATTGGAGGAGGCTACAAACTGTTTTATCATGGTTCAGATGGGAAGAGAAATGGAGTAGGGGTGATCCTAAAGGAAGAATATGTAAGAAATGTGGTAGAGGTGAAAAGAGAGTCAGACAGGTTGATGTGTGTGAAGGTAGAAGTAGAAGGAGAGATGATTAATGTTGTTAGTGGTTATGCCCCACAGGTGGGCTGTGAGTTGGAAGAAAAGGAGAAGTTCTGGAAGGAGCTAGATTGGATGGTAGAGAGTATCCCCAGGAGAGAGAGAGTGGTGATTGGAGCAGACCTAAATGGTCATGTAGGGGAAGGGAACAGAGGAGATGAGGAAGTGATAGGCAGGTTTGGTGTTAGGGAGAGAAACGTAGAAGGACAGGCAGTGGTAGATTTTGCAAAGAGAATGGAAATGGCTGTGGTAAACACATATTTCCAAAAGAAAGAGGAACATAGGGTGACTTACAAGAGTGGAGGCAGGTCCACACAGATAGATTATATTCTATGTAGAAGATGTAATCTGAGGGAGATTAGAGACTGTAAGGTGGTGGCAGGTGAGAGTGTAGCCAAACAACATCGGATGGTAGTGTGTAAAATGACGATGGAGGTGACAAAAAGGAAGAGAGTGAAGACAGAGCAGAAGATCAAGTGGTGGAAACTAAGGAAAGAGACATGTTGTGAAGACTTCAGGAAGGAAGTAAGGGCAGTTCTGGGTAGTGTTGAGATATTCCCAGATGATTGGGAGACTACAGCTGCAGTGATGAGGGAGACAGGTAGGAAGGTGCTAGGTATGTCCTCTGGGCAGAGAAAGGAGGACAAAGAGACCTGGTGGTGGAATGAGGAGATCCAGGAGAGTGTGCAGAGAAAGAGATTAGCGAAGAAGAGATGGGACAGTGACAGAACAGAAGAGAACAGACTGGAGTACAAAGAGAGGACAAGGGAGGTGAAGAGGGAAGTGGCCAAGGCCAAACAAAAGGCATATGAGGAGTTGTATGAGAGTTTGGAAACAAAGGAAGGAGAAAAGGAGTTGTATAGATTGGCGAGACAGAGAAATCAAGCTGGGAAGGATGTGCAGCAGGTGAGGTTGATTAAGGACAGAGAGGGGAATGTGATCACAAGTGAGGAAAGTGTGCTGAGAAGATGGAAGGAATACTTTGAGGAGTTGTTAAATGAGGAAAATGAAAGGGAAAGTAGAAACGAGGAGCCAGAGACTAGTAGGAAGAAGGTAGATCAGGTTAGAAAGGATGAAGTTAGAAAAGCCCTGAAGAGGATGAAGAGTGGAAAGTCAGTTGGTCCTGATGACATACCAGTGGAAGTATGGAAGTGTTTAGGAGAAGTGGCAGTAAATTTCCTGACTGGTTTGTTTAACAGAATTTTAGAGACTGGCAAGATGCCTGATGAGTGGAGAAAAAGTGTTCTGGTGCCAATTCATAAGAAGGGTGATGCACAGAGTTGTAACAACTACAGAGGGATAAAGTTGATGAGCCATACAATGAAGATTTGGGAACGAGTAGTTGAAGCTAGGTTGAGGCAGGAAGTGGAGATTTGTGAACAACAGTATGGTTTCATGCCTAGGAAGAGTACCACAGATGCAATATTTGCCTTGAGGATGTTGATGGAGAAGTACAGGGAAGGTCAGAAGGAGCTGCATTGTGTATTTGTAGATCTAGAAAAGGCATATGACAAAGTGCCAAGGGAGGAATTGTGGTTTTGTATGAGGAAGTCAGGAGTGGCAGAGAAGTATGTTAGTTTGGTGCAGGACATGTATGAGAATAGTACAACAGTAGTGAGGTGCGCTGTTGGGAGGACAGAAGACTTCAAAGTGGAGGTGGGACTACATCAAGGATCGGCCCTGAGCCCCTTCTTGTTTGCTGTGGTGATGGACAGATTGACAGATGAGGTCAGACAGGAGTCCCCATGGACTATGATGTTTGCAGATGACATTGTGATCTGTAGTGAGAGTAGGCAGCAGCTAGAAGAGAACCTAGAGAGGTGGAGGTTTGCACTAGAAAGAAGAGGAATGAAGGTCAGTCGCAGCAAGACAGAGTACATGTGTGTAAACGAAAGGCAGAACAGTGAAATAGTGAGGCTACAAGGAGCAGAGGTGGTGAAGGTGCAGGAGTTTAGGTACTTAGGATCAACTGTTCAGAGCAGCGGAGACTGTGGAAGAGAGGTGAAGAATAGAGTACAGGCAGGATGGAACAGCTGGAGAAAAGTGTCAGGAGTGATCGGTGGCAGAAGAGTGTCAGCTAAGGTGAAGGGAAAGGTTTACAGGACAGTGGTGAGACCAGCCATGATGTATGGTTTAGAGACAGTAGCAATAGGCAGAAGACAGGAGGAGGAGCTGGAGGTGGCAGAGTTAAAGATGCTAAGATTCTCTTTAGGAGTGACAAGAATGGACAGGGTCAGGAATGAGGTCATTAGAGGGACAACACAGACAGGAATGTTTGGAGAAAAAGTTAGAGAAGCCAGATTGAGATGGTTTGGACATGTGCAGAGGAGGGACAGTGGATACATTGGTAGAAGAATGTTAGAGATGGAGCTACCGGGTAGGAGAAAGAGAGGAAGACCAAAGAGGAGATATATGGATGGAGTGAGGGAGAACATGCAGATAGTTGGAGTCAGAGTAGGAGATGCAGAGAACAGGGAGAGATGGAAATCAATGATTTGCTGTGGCAACCCCTGAAAAAAAGGGACAAAGCCGAAAGAAAAAGAAGATTCAATATAATAGCAATATCTGAAACATGGATTAATGACAAAAAAGTGTAGACTTTGAACTAGAAGGTTATGAACTTAGATATAAAAACAGACAAAATAAGGGAGTGGAGGAGTTGCTATATAAATTGACAAATCTTTTCAACGGTTTTGGATGAAATGACAACAGTATTGGATAATATACTAGAAATCTTAACAATTGAAATCTGCATGGAAAAAAATAAAAAGGTCATTGTTAGCTGTATTTATAGAGCACCTGGGTCAAGCATAGATTCACGTGAGTGGATGGAAAGTGTATTTCTGAAAGTAGGCAATAAAACTCTTTTCATGTGTGGTGAATAGGACACTGTGCTCCCAACCCCGGCTCTGAGAAACACGTCTGGTAGATCGGCCGCGTTCAACCTGAACATGTCAGGCTGCTGGTCGCTGGCCAGGAAACGGGACAGGTTGTCGATCAACGGTTTCCCAAATGCGTTGCCCGTGATCGATATTCCAGCACGTTGCTGCTCGCCGCGGGACGAGAGCATCAAGTCGGTCAGGTGCGCCAAAGAGGAGCGGTCTGCACCTGTGCTGGTGTATATGTGTCTGTTCGAAGCCGTGGTTAACCCCTGCATAATTCTCTGGAAGAGATTCGTCCAGCTCTTGACCGTGGGGTGAGCTCTTCTGGCCAACGAGGACACCTCGGAACCCCATGCCCGGCAACCATCCCACGTGGATATGTTCCTGTAGAGAACCCCGTCCACCGCGGCCATCACCAGGTCCGTCTTCGTGTCGTAGAAAGCCAGGCAGGTCCGAGCCTTGCACTTGGGTATCACCGGACAGCGACTTTGCTCGAAGGTCTTCATCACACCCCACAGGGCCACGAGTGCCATCTTCATCTCAGTTTCGTTAATTAGGTCTCGCTTGGGTATCGCGTCCCGTTCCACCCAGACGTCGACAATCTTGCACATCACGGAGACAAGCATCTTGGGGACCGAATTGCTCATGAGCAGTTCCAGCGTAGCCGTGAGTCGTTCCAGCGGCACGTTTAACACGAAATGCAAAGCGAAGCCTGACGTTCCTGACCCGCTTCCGAGGCAGCCTCTCTCTCTCTCTCTCTCAAACATCTTCTGGATGCTATGCAGAGTGTTCTGTTGTGTGTATAGGAAAAGTCAGATTCTGTCAGATGAAGTCCGAGAATGTTACCAGTCCCATCACAACAATAGTGGCGAGGACAGCAATGACGACGAATACTGCGAGCAGACGCGTCGGATGACCTGCTGAGGCGACATGGTGGGGATTCGAGCTTACTAATGTATCACGACAGGTGCTCCGCAGAGATGCACAGAGCGCTCGATGAGCTCCCACTCACATCCCAAGGTGCCCACGTGAAAATACCTAACAGGTCACTACGTATTGCCTCGCAAGTCACTGCGCATCGCATCGGAGACATTGTATAATAACAACAACAACAGTCAGATATTCAACAACACAACCGCACAAAGTATTCTTTACTGCCACTGTTGGTATCAATCAGGTCGCCCAAAAAACCACATCCACATCTTGACAGAGGACCACGGGACCGACTCTGACATCATGAGTGTGATGATCATGGACCCTAGCAGCTGCATGCTGAAACCCTTAGAGACGGTCAGGCGTCTGGTGAAAGCTCCCAAATTCCTGTCTGATCCGAGCGGGACATTCACAGAGTACATCGTCGACAACATGATCAGAGCCTCGGCCACCAACAGTTCCATCTCTGCCTACGCCACCGTCGTCATGTCTCAGGCTCACATGGGAGTTACCATGTTCAGACAACAGAGAGACATGAGCCGCCTGCTCTCGGGCTTTGTCTACAAGATGCTGATCCCGGACGAGGCCGTGCCCACGGGCAGCAGATTTCGCAGATTTCATGCTACAGGATCACGGATCAACGCGAGGCGCAGCAGGGCACCTACGACCAGAGAGTACAGCCAAGTCTTCCAGCACACGTCTAAGGTGGTCACGATGCAATTCGGGAGCCTCCTGAAAGTCACGGTAGTCAGCACATCTTGGGAACTCATCAGGACCATTGAAGTACTCAAATATTGCATGGCTCAGCCCACCCTCATGGATGTGGTGGCGCAACGGACCAGGACCTACAGGTCGGCGGAGTAACTGGACGCTATATTGGTTATGGCGGAGCTCCTCTGCGGCATGATCAACCTGAAGCCCGACTCCTTCCTGTGTGTGCTGGAAGACGCTCGCAGGATGCTGGGAAGCAACAAGCCTGAGGTCATTGTAGTGGGCGACACGCTGTTCCGTGTCATCTCTCAGAGGAGGTCCAACAGCACGCTGTGCTTACAGATCGTGGCTGAGGACACGAAGATCACACCCGAGTTTTCGGTGTCCTGCTTTCAGGACTGCTGCTTCAACATCGTGATCTACATTCGACTCGGCGTAGGTTCCAGTGACAGAATACCCGTAGTGCACGTGGACGCGGTGCAGATGAAACATGGACACGTCCACCGAACACAGGGCCTTCTGTAACTCGGAAGGGTTCAAGTGGGAGTTCGACACCATGGGCTGCACGGCACACGCTTTGAGTCAGATCGACCCCTCCCACATCCTCTCCACCAAAGACTGACATCAACTACAAGCAGCTTGCCCAGCAATCGCCCTCTACCTTGTACATCCACCAGTACGACGGAGCGGTGGCGCCATGGGTGACCTGAGAGAGCTGTTCACCCGGGACCGTCGAACGATGCTGCAACATCACGTAAATGTCCTGATGAGAAGTATCCCACAAGACACCCACAACATAGTAGTACCTAGCCCCCCGCAATCGCCAAGATTGTACTAGTTTGTTCCTGGCGCCTACGTGCTTTCCTAGCATGTACTTGTTGTTGGCGTGCTCAGTGTTGCTCAGAGGGTAAGCCAGTGTGTGGAAAATGAATGCACGTTTAGAAACCAGATTCAGGGGTACGTGTGCCAAACACATTGTAGTATACACAAGTGTTCGACACCGAGTTGCTCCTTGATAGAGTCGATGGTCACTCATACACAATATCAGGCGGCCTTGGCTGATGTTTTGTGCCCCGTAGCGACATTGCTCGACTTTCACAAGCCTCGGCAGGAGTTTGTCGGTCCATACTACATGCCCAATAACAGTAATTCTGTAGAAATAGGTTATGGCGCGATGGAGTGTGAGCGGTACGCACCTGCCAGCTGTGCAACGGAAGCAGAGCAGAACCACCTGATACTGAAAGAGAGCATCTCTGTCATGATTGCCCTGTTCTCCACGTTGCTGACCAAAGATTTCCGTTGCGGATATGAGACGGTGGACAAGACTCAGGGTCTGTATGCGTTGTCAAACGACCCGTGATACTCGCAAATGGCTGAGATATGTGAGCTCGCCGAGGCAATACGGCTTAACGGCAGGCCAGAGCTGCCTTGCTCCAGAGACATGGCCTCTATTGTAAAGGACGCTGTTCTAAAGAGCACCGTGGCTATGGCCACGCTATACAACTCACAGGACGATAAGATCGAAGGCTTCATGAGGAAAGTGACGTGCAGGGACAACGATAAAAATGCAACCAGAGTAAACTTCTGTACCATGGTGGTCATGCTCATGTTGTGTCTTTTCCCATTTGAAGAATCGCGTGCTGGGCGACATATATAACAAGAGGGCTTTGGTGATCATGTGCTTCGACAAGACTCTCACCAAACACCACCACTGGTCTACGCTTGCGACGCATATCCACCAGCATGTAAACCAGCCCGAGTCTAGGAACAGTGTTTTCTCCAACGACCTCAATCACTCTGGCTCCCTTCCTCTCGTGGCCACGGTCACCTTGGAGAAGTACATTTCGGAAGCTAGTTACTCAGCAGAGGACCTTGATATGCCTCTCAGACAGACTCCCGGTGAAGAATACAGCTGGGCGATATATCAGAGCTTCGCTGGAGGAGTGAACCCATCAATCACCTAATCCCCGCTCATCTTGTCAAACGTGAGTTCGTTCAGGGCCTCCACTCCCACCGTCGCCTTGAGTAACAAAGACTGCAATGGGTCCTTGTGAGCCATGTCGTTACCACCCTTGACCTCTTGCTCTGGGAAGAACATGGTATCTATAGCAAAAATGAACAAATGACCATTCTTCAAAGTAGTCTTCAGGTTCTGCTTGCGGATTTGGATTAAGATGTACCCCAGCCCGGGGTTGGGGCTCGCAGGCGAGCGCCCGGTGGCCGGGTCCTTGCTCACGGGACTCGGCCGGGCTCAGCCCGAACAAGCGACGTGAGTCCGCTTTCCAGTGGGCCCACCACCCGCAGGAAGGCCCACAAGGGGCCGGTGCCTTGTGATTTGGGTGGCGGTTGTGGGCGGAGACCACGACGGCCCAATCCCTGGACAACCACTCTAGCTATGGGGACATGGAATGTCACCTCGCTGGGGGGAAAGGAGCCTGAGCTCGTGCAGGAGGTTGAGAGATACCGACTAGATATAGTCGGGCTCACCTCCACACACAGCTTGGACTCTGGGACCCAACTCCTTGAGAGAGGCTGGACCCTTTTCTACTCTGGAGTTGCCCGCGGTGAGAGACGGCGTGCTGGCGTAGGCTTACTTATAGCCCCCCAGCTTGCCAGTCGTGTGTTGGAGTTCTCCCCACTGAGTGAGAGGGTCGCTTCCCTGCGCCTTCGGGTCAGGGACAGGTGCCTCACTGTAATTTCGGCCTACGGGCCGAACAGCAGTGCAGAATCCCCGGCCTTCTTGCTGACACTGAGAGGAGTACGGGACAGTGCTCCTCCCGGGGATTCCATCGTCCTGTTGGGGGACTTCAACGCCCACGTGGGCAACGACAGTGACACCTGGAGGGGCGTGATTGGGAAGAACGGCCTCCCCGATCTAAATCCGAGTGGTGTTTTGTTATTGGACTTCTGTGCTAGTCACAGTTTGTCCATAACAAACACCATGTTCAAGCATAAAGGTGTCCACCAGTGCACTTGGCACCAGGACACCCTAGGCCGGAGGTCAATGATCGACTTTGTAGTCGTGTCATCTGACATCCGGCCGTATGTATTGGACACTCGGGGGAAGAGAGGGGCTGAGCTCTCAACTGATCACCACCTGGTGGTGAGTTGGCTCCGCTTACGAGGGGCAAAGCTGGATAGACCTGGCAGACCCAAACGTATCGTGAGGGTCTGTTGGGAACGTCTGGCAGAATCCCCGGTGAGGGGGGCCTTCAACTCCCACCTCCGGGAGAGTTTTGAACAGGTCCCGAGGGAGGCTGGAGACATTGAGTCTGAGTGGACTATGTTCTCCACTTCCATTGTTGATGCGGCTGTCCGAAGCTGCGGACGTAAGGTCTCCGGTGCCTGTCGTGGCGGCAATCCCCGAACCCGGTGGTGGACACCGGAAGTAAGGGAAGTAGTCAAACTCAAGAAGGAGTCCTATCGAGCCTGGTTGGTTCGTAGGACTCCTGAAGCAGCCGAAAAGTACAGGCAGGCCAAGCGGACGGCAGCTCGGGCAGTCGCGGAAGCAAAAACTCGAGTCTGGGAAAAGTTCGGGGAGGCCATGGAGAAGGACTATCGGTCGGCCTCGAAGAAATTCTGGCAAACCATCCGGCGCCTCAGGAAAGGGAAGCAGTTTCCCACCACGGCTGTTTACAGCAGGGGGGGGGAGCTGCTGACCTCGACTGAGGAGGTCGTCGGGAGGTGGAAGGAATATTTCGAGGAGCTCCTCAATCCCGTTGACACGTCTTCCGAGGGGGGAGCTGAAGCTGAGGACTCAGCAGCTGATCCTCCAATCTCCTGCGCTGAGGTCACCGAGGCAGTCAAAAAGCTGCTCGGTGGAAAGGCGCCGGGGGTGGATGAGATACGCCCTGAGTATCTTAAGTCTCTGGATGTTGTGGGGTTGTCTTGGCTGACACGCCTCTACAGCATCGCGTGGCAGTCGGGGACAGTACCTCTGGACTGGCAGACCGGGGTGGTGGTACCTCTTTTCAAAAAAGTGGACCGGAGGGTGTGTTCCAACTATCGGGGGATCACACTCCTCAGCCTCCCGGGAAAAGTCTATTCCAGAGTACTGGAGAGGAAAATCCGGCCGATAGTCGAACCTCGGATTCAAGAGGAACAATGCGGTTTTCGTCCTGGTCGTGGAACACTGGACCAGCTCTATACCCTTCAGAGGGTGCTTGAGGGTTCATGGGAGTTTGCCCAACCGGTCCACATGTGTTTTGTGGACTTGGAAAAGGCTTTCGATCGTGTCCCTCGTGGTATCCTGTGGGGGGTGCTTCGAGAGTATGGGGTTGGGGGCCCTCTTTTAAGGGCTGTCCAGTCCCTGTACGATCGGAGTAGGAGCTTGGTTCGCATTGCCGGCAGTAAGTCGGACCTGTTCCCGGTGCATGTGGGACTACGGCAGGGCTGCCCTTTGTCACCGGTTCTGTTCATTATTTTCATGGACAGAATTTCTAGGCGCAGCCAGGTGTCGGGTGGGGTCCAGTTCGGTAGCCACCGGATTTCATCTCTGCTTTTTGCAGATGATGTGGTGTTGTTGGCTTCTTCGAACCAGGACCTGCAGCATGCACTGGGGCGGTTTGCAGTAGAGTGTAACGCAGCTGGGATGAAAATTAGCACCTCTAAGTCCGAGGCCATGGTTCTCGACCGGAAAAAGGGGGCATGCACCCTTCGGGTCGGGGATGAAGTCCTGCCTCAGGTGGAGGAGTTCAAATATCTGGGGGTCTTGTTCACGAGTGACGGTAGAATCGAGCGTGAGATTGACAGGCGGATCGGTGCTGCGGCCGCAGTAATGCGGTCGCTGTATCGGTCCGTTGTGGTGAAGAAGGAGCTGAGCCGAAAAGCGAAGCTCTCAATTTACCGGTCAATCTACGTTCCTACCCTCACCTATGGTCATGAGTTGTGGGTCATGACCGAAAGAACGAGATCAAGGATTCAAGCGGCTGAAATGAGCTTTCTCCGCAGGGTGGCAGAGCGCTCCCTTAGAGATAGGGTGAGGAGCTCTGTCACGCGGGAGGAGCTCGAAGTAGAGCCGCTGCTCCTCCACATCGAGAGGAGTCAGCTGAGGTGGCTTGGGCATTTACATCGCATGCCCCCCGGACGCCTCCCTCGGGAGGTGCTCGGGTGCCGTCCCTCTGGGAAGAGACCCAGGGGAAGACCTAGGACACGCTGGAGCGACTACGTCGCTCGGCTGGCCTGGGAACGCCTTGGGGTCCCCCCAGAAGAGCTAGAGGAAGTGGCGAGGGAGAGGGAAGTCTGGGTGTCCCTGCTCAGACTGTTGCCCCCGCGACCCGGCCCCGGAGCAGCGGTTGAAGATGGATGGATGGATGTACCCCAGCACCTTGCAAGCAAAGCGACCCTGCGGGGACACACGTCAGAGAGACAGGCCGCTGCGCACAGCTAGGCAGACCTGTCCAAACAATAGCTTGTTCAGAGCTCTCAGTCTGTTCGCGTTCATGCGCCTCATGTAACCTCTCACGTTTGAGTGATTCTCTTCCTCCGGGATCTCGGTCCATGTGGGGATCCACACGTCAAAGACAAAGTGACAGGCTAGTTTCATGGCCTCTGTGAACACCAGCTGGTTGATGCAGAACGAGACCCTGCGGCTTACAACTCCAGTACACACAATGTGGCTTGCATACAGGGCGGTCATGCAGGCGTCCCTTGCTTTGTCAAACCGCACGCTAAACTGCATAATCTCGGACTCGGCGATTATCGTAGCAGACTGGATCAGGTTCTGTCTGTACATGCACTGTGCGGCAATGATGTCCATTTTGCGTCTCTCCACAGTGTCCTGTATCTGCTCGGTGCTACGTGTGCGAGTCACGTGCTCCGGGAACTCGGATTCCATGATCAGACACCTATCAGCCCACGCTTCGCTCACGAATCCCATTGTGTTTGTGTTCCACACGCCGCAGTTGAGTACAGCCTGATACCTGACAGTGTCCACCCTGCCACTGCTCGTGTCTCTGGTCACCACGTCGCTCTCCAGCACGCTTGTGTCCAATAGGTTCTTGAAGGTGTTCGGGATCACGTTGGACTCCCGTCCGAGGCTTTCATGTTCTTCTCGTGTGTTATGTGCGCATCATCTATCATGACCACACAGGCGTTCTTCTTCCACTTGTACTTGAAAGCCTGCGGGTGAAGGACGTCAGGGTCTCAGTGCAACCTTTTATCCCTCTGAACTGGTAGTTGAGCACGTTGGTGGCATAACTCTTGCCTCTTCCCGGGCCGGTGATGTTAAAGAGCATGACCCGTTCTATCGTGTACCGAGGAGCGGTGTTGACAATGATGTAAATAAACTGAAACAACCTGCCCACTTGCAGGCTGTCGCAAAACAAGTAGCGCACCTACGCGTGGTTGTACACCTTAATTGGGGCCAAGGACCCGGGCTCTTCGGAATAGTCATCATGAGTACCCAGGCCGAGATACAGGAACCCGTGGATCTCGGGGAGTTTGTCACTGAGACACAAGCTAGTGTTGCTCATTTTCTCATCTATCATAAAGCCCAATCCCTTGTACAACGTATCCGTCTCGCTGCTAAACTGGTGTCTGCCCAGGATGGTGAACACCATATCTGCTATGCTCTCGAACTGCCTGCGACATCTGTACTTGACTTTCATTTCTTTGCTCAGGCGCTCCAGTTTTTCTAGGTGAGGGTACAGGCGAGCAAAGTAGTAGCTGTGCTCTTCACTGCTCGCTGCTAAAGGGTGATAGTCGGAAGAGTTGTAAAAACACGAGTAGGCGGTCTGACACTCTCCCTGGCATGGCTGAGCTTCAGCACCACGGTTCCTCGGCCTGCAATGACACCGTCCGTTGTTCAGCAAAGACACAAGGGCCTGTGTCCGGCGCTTGCTTTTAATCTCACACAAGACCTTGTTGATCCGAGTCTTCGTAACGGGAACATGTCTGTAGATCAGGGATTTGAGGTCTGTGTTCTCACTGTCTATCACCTTCTCCAAAGAGTACCTGAATTTCATGTTGTCATGTCTTTCACCCAGGGGTTGTATCTCGGTTGCACGACTTTATGTGCCAGCCATTGGTCGAACATGAGTTTAGACACAAGGGAAATAAACAGGGTCTTGCTTTGTCCATCACGAGTTGTCAGTCAGTGTACCGATCGAGTTATCCAGAACCTTGAGATTTAGGTCCGTTGTGGGCCTGGGCAGAAGGACAGTCTGTCTCCCTGACTTACAGGTCAGCGTGTACAAGGAACCCTGTAGTTCCCTGACTCTCTTCTTGTCCACATTGTTAGATCTCAACGTGTCGGTACGGATGTCCACCCAATCGAACATAGAGCCCAGCTCCCCCTTGCTGTCTCTCATGCCTATCAAAGCGTTGTTCAGGGATGACATCCTTTTCCTAACCAACTGCAGTCGCATGAATGTGTTGAACGCCTCGTTAAGCACTTCGTCTGCTCCCATCCCCCTGGCCTCAGCGGTGGTTTGTGAGGCTTCTACACCCTCAGACTCTGTTCCACCGGTTCGGAACACATCCAAGTCCACGTCTATGTTCACAAGACTTTCCAGCAGTTGGGAACCGGACAAATACCTGCCCGTGTCCCTTACTTCTTCAGGCTGTGCCTGGAGGCTAGAGGACTGAGCGACTGTATCACACGATTCCTCATCGCTCATGTCTAGCACAAAACACCCGTGAGCAAAATCCTCTCTGATGGGAGGTGACATACTGTAGAAATCAGGGTTCTCCAGAGTTACTTGAAGAAACTCCCCTTTGCAGCAATATGTCAGGTAAAGGAGAAATTGAAAGGTTGCTTTGTCGTTCAGTGACAACGCACTGAAGGATAGCTCGTCAGATATGCTGTCACGAAATAACTGACTTTCAATCGCTAAGAACAAGGCTCTCCTCTTGGAAGGCACCTTGACCATTTCTACCACAGATGTGTTTATTTCTCTGTGAGGCAACATATTACAATCCATAGAGACTGTTTGAATGGCCACGCTTAGTTCAGTCTGGACTAGAATTGTTCAGCATGCATACACGTTACACTGCCCTTTCCTGAGAACTTTTTTTTTTTCACAGGCACAGCAAAGCTGTTTCATGGACCTGGTTGGAGTTTTGTTGCTCTGTTGTAAACTTCAACTGCTGTTAGGATTAATCATGCCCAGTTGTAAAGTTCTTTCACAGAGTATGTTCTTTCTCGGTCGCACCGCGATCGCGCCGCGTCTGGGACAAAGAGGCGATTAGCTGGACCTGTACCAGGGTCCGGTTGGTGTTGCTGAGCCCTCTTCACGACTTCCTCAATCTCCCAGGTCACAGCTGCTACCACACAGGATGGAGGCAGGATGGTAGATGAAGCCAAGGGAGCATCTCCGGACCCAAACTGGCGGGAGAGGGCATCAGTCTTTATGTTACTGGATCCATCATCATAGTTTTGCTCGGCTGGCGACAGCCGATGGGACAGGAAGGCACAGGGGGGTAGCTTCTGATCAGAGGCAGCCCGTTGAGAGAGGACTGCTCCAACCCCTGTATCAGAAGCATCCACTTCTACAATGAACTGGCGAGAAGGGTCTGGGTGGACGAGGACTGGTGCAGAGGTGAATCGTCTCTTAAGATCAGTGAAGCCCGCTTCAGCCTCTGGAGTCCAGGAAAAGGGGAGAGTTGGGGATGTGAGCATGGAAAGGGGAGCAGCAACCCGACTGTAGTTTCTGATAAAGCTGCGATAGAAATTCGCAAAACCAAGGAACTGTTGAAGCTGCTTACGGGAAGTTGGTCTGGGCCATTCAACAACGGCTTGTGTCTTGGCTGGGGCTGTCCTCACCTGCCCGCTCTCAAAAATGTATCCCAGAAACGCCACTGAAGACACATGGAACTCGCTCTTCTCAACCTTCACAAACAAATTGTTATCCAAGAGTCTCTGGAGGACTTGTCTGACATGGCGAACATGTTCCTCTGCACTCCTGGAGAAGATGAGAATGTCATCCAAATAGACAAAAACTGAGCGATTGAGAAAATCACGGAGAACATCATTTACTAGGGCCTGGAAAACAGCAGGAGCATTGGTGAGTCCAAAAGGCATTACCAGGTATTCAAAGTGGCCAAGGGGGCTATTGAAACCTGTCTTCCACTCATCTCCCTGATCCTAACGAGATGGTAGGCATTCCGCAGGATATTTGTTCTTTATGGTGATGTTGTCCACGGTAGTCAATGCAGAAGAAGAAACCAGCACCCAGAGGAGAAGAGGAGAGACGGATGATTCCTGTGGCCAGAGAGTCAGCCTACCGGTTCCTGTAAAAGGAACAAGGAGTCTACTGTCACTGTACAGGAGCCCGAGGACGGGGAAGAGGGAGTGCCTCCCGGGAAAAGGTACCAGTCCTCACACAGAGACCCAAGCAATCTCAGCAAAAGAAAGACTGAGTCTACTGTCACGGCACAGGAGCCCAAGGAAGGGGAAGAGGCAGTGCCTCCCCGGAAAAAGTACCAGTCCGCACGCAGAGAGCCAGGCAATGTCCGCAAGAGAAAGACTGAGTCTACTGTCACAGTACAGGAGCCCGAGGACGGGGAAGAGGGAGTGCCTACCGTGAAAAGGTACCGGTTCTCACGCAGAGACCCAAGCGATGTCAGCAAAAGAAAGATGGAGTCTACTGTTACGGTACACAAGCCTAGACCAGCGCCTGAGAAATGGGAAGAGAGAGCTCCTCCCAGGAAAAGGTCCCCTGTCCCAGACTATGACTCTAGTGAACTTTAGAATGCGGTACTCCATCTGAGGCGTACATTGAAGGAGTACGATGAGGAGACAGACAACGAGCAGGTGAAGGAGAAAAAGGTAGAGGAGGTGGTGGAGGAGGATTACGAGGTGGATGAGGTGGTGAAGGTGCAGGAGGTGGAGGAGAAGGGTCTGGAGGAGGAAGAGAAGGAGGAGGATGAGGTGCAGGTGGTGGATGAGAAGGGTGTGGAGGAGGAGGAGGGGGGGAGGATGAGGAAGAGACCGCATCTCTAAAGAAAGGATCATGGTCCACAGGAGATGAGCCTAGTGAACTCAGGAATGCTGTACTTGAGCTACAGTGAACATTACAGGTGGAGGAGAATGATGAGGAAGAGGAGGATGAGGATGTGATCATGTCTATTATAGTAATTACAGCTGGAGATGAAATTGAGTCTGCTGTGGCTAAGACCAAGAAGGACATTGCCGAGCTCCAGCATACACCGGAGAAAGAGGAGGAAAAGATTGTTTGCTGTAACAAAGACCTGCTCTGCTGGGAATTGGGTTGCACCTGCTCAGGCTGAGACTTAGAATGGGGGAGCCCTTGTTCATACGAGAGCAGAAGAGTTTCTCTATTGCACTGAGATCCCAGTTTAGACTCCAAGAGTTCCAGTGTACCAGGGAGGTTATCAACACGATTCAATTGGTGCCTAAATGTACAGAGGCCAGAATTACATCTGCTGCAAATGGGAACCAGTGTGCACCTGGGGAGACTACGGCTGTTACCACTTTGCACTGGGAGCAATTTCAGAGATGTGACATGTAAGTATCTTTCACCAATATTAACCCTGTAAAGCCCAAACCATTAAATAATTGAAAGAAAATTCCAATTCTTTGAACTTGGACCCTTTATTGGTCCTTCTGAACAAACAAACAAACAAATAAAATTCAAATATAATTTCCCATGTAAGAGTTTCACTTTGTATTATGTTTGATACATCGGATCACAGTGCTCAAAGATTATCTTTCCCTGTACAAACCAAAACATAATATAAAACAAACAAATCTAACTGATTTGTAATTCCAAATATAGCAAGTGCTACCATAATGCAGTAATGAGAAATCCACTAACGGAACTGGCTGGGTGGAAGTCTGGAAAACATATTATATATATTTATATATAATGTTTACATATATATATATAATATTATATATATAATATTATATATATAGTATATTGTGGAACAGGTCGAAACATGGAAAGGGGACGACCCAGACGGGAAACCTGGGCCGGAAACATCGCCTCCCCAGCCACCATGTGCGCCGGCTTCAGTCTGTCCAACATCAGCCGCTTCTTACACCCCCCCACATCGAGCACAAAACTTTTCTCTCCCGCCTCCAGCACCCTGAACGAGCCATTGTACTGGGGGCTCCTGTCAGAGGTGATGTCCGATGGGCTCTCAAAATGCGCAACACGATAAATGCGCGGGCTACGTCCGTCGCCGACGTGGACAACAGAGGAACGGCCTCCGGCCACCTGGTGGTCCTGTCCACCATAGTCAGCAGGTGTGTGTAGCACTGCGAGGGGGGCAAGGGGCCCACCAAGTTGTGATCGTCGTGATCAAACCATCTAGCGCATACGTGTCAAACTCAAGGCCCGGGGGCCAAATCCGGCTCGCCAAGCCGTTTTGTGTGGCCCGCAGGAGCTTAAAAAGCATTTAGTAAAGTCCATGCAGCAAAGTTTTTATAATCAATCAAATAATAATCATTAACCTTTCAAAATAAAACATATTTTAGACTCTATTCTGTTAGTATCAGAGTCTGAATGACATATTTAAAAATTAGATTATCTTTAAATAAAGATAAATAAAGTAAATGGATACGTCTTTCTTTGAATGAAGTAAATTAGTAAAAATTAAAAATGAATTTTTTTATCGTGTCCCACTGCGGCCTGGTACCAAATGACCTATGGACTGCTACTGGTCTGCGGACCGGGGGTTGTGGACCCCTAATCTAGACAGTCTTCCAGTTACAAGCGGCCCTTCAAGGGGAACTGTGTTGCTGATGTGGCCTTCGGTGAAAATGAGTTTGACACCCCTGACCTAGCGGGAATCGCAAATGGCTGGTATGGTGCTTTAGTGTGCTGGTGAATCTTAGCGCACTGACACGCCACACATGCAGCCGCCCACTCCTTGACCTCCTTCCGCAGGCCAGGCCATACAAATCTGGAGCTGACGAGTTTCACCGACGCTTTAACTCCCGGGTGCGAGAGGGAGTGCACTGAATCAAAAACTCGAAGGCGCCACGCCACAGGTACCACGGGGCGGGGGCGACCTGTAGAGACCGATAATCGCCGGCGAGGAGGCACGGAGAGTTGGCCAAAGCGGCGCGCACTGTAGGCGGGAGCAGTCGCAGGAACAGGTGCGGAAACAGAAAACCGCCGTCATCTGAGCCGAGCAACGACAGCATATTGACCATGAGGTCCAGTTCTTTTAGTTCGGCATATTTGCCATCATGCGGAGGGTTCCGTAGCAGCTGCATTACACGGCGTGTAGACTGCTGGTCCAGAGCCGCTACCACCAAGTAGTTGCTCTGCCAGAACTCGGGCAGCTTTACCATAGCGGCCGGTTGATAGAGCTGGGTCGACATGGTGGTCCAGGATACGCCGGACTCTGCTGCCTCAAACATGTTCTAAAACGGGGTGACCAATGTGGCAGTTGAAGGCTGACTCTGAGGCGCAGGTGCTCTACACTTCTTTATTCGTCTGTGACAACTTGGCAAGGTTCTTCTTCAAATACCACCTGTGTCCAAATCCTGAGTCATGGCAATTTTATAGTGTCACTGGAAGGCCCGCTAATGAGTGAATAACTATCCCCTTTTGGATTATCTGTGCACTGCATGTATCAGATTGTATACATCTGGTTTTGTCAGGGAAAGAAAAACAAATATCACACTGCTCATGTGGAGGGCTGTAAAACCATGTATCAAATATGTTACGTTTAGCGTTATAGGGTTACGTTTCCGAATTATTATTATTAAATGTCTTTGATTCTCTTTCTATCATTCTTTTTTTCTTTCAGGAACTACAGGATTCTGGAGAGTTTCATAGATAATGCCACTTTAAACCACCATCTCAGCCCCTTAAAGCCTACCATTTACTATGACGCTGTGGAGTATCCCACTGGTCCTAATTCTAGTTCAAAACCCTATGTCCCAGAGTCTGTTTCCACATTAAGCTCAAGTCCTGAAGCATTACCCCGGGCTGACATGATGTCTTATGCAGCCCGTATTGACGTACACAACGTTACACACAATGCTACACCAACCTCCAGCCTGTAATTCCTTTACACTCACGGTTGATTACAGCCCCTCTGCAATCTGAAGGTGCAACGTATCACAGACTCACCACCAATGACAGCTGACAGTTCTTGGATAGTCACTGGTCTGCTGTGATATCCACCAACACCCTACTGGCTATGGTGAAAGAAGTGATGTTCCGCTTGTAGCAAGATCTTCAACACAATGTATTATCCTCATGAGCTCCGGTCAACGTCACGGCCAACAACCTGGCCTCTTGCCCTGACCTTTAGAATCTAGGACACTGGGATCTTGAACTTAACCCTGATGACCCTTTCAAGATGGAAGCCAATGTTTGTGTGCAAACAATCATGAAAGGGGTGTATGGTCCAAGTGTTCAGGAGCTACAAAGCGGTAAGTGTATCTAGCCTACAATGTCTCTGTGAAGAAGGTGAACAGGTTTCGGGAGTCTGACAGTGGTAACGTGCAGTGAGGTTCACTGCTGGTGAGGCACTCCACTGGAGTCAGATTTACAATTGTAAGAACCGAAAAGAGCATCTTATTTCACTATTTATCCAACAGCATACAAGCAACAGGTAATGCTTCATATCCCGTCTGCATTCAACAGCCAACATAAGCATTTACACAGGAACATAGTTGTCCTACAAA
>NC_024327.1:2133762-2135707 GCF_000523025.1 Cynoglossus semilaevis
ATATCTGTAAGAATCGTTATCGATTTTACCCCCTTGTAATGAAAACCTGATAATGTGATGCCTGGGTTTTGCCAAATTTTCTGGAATCGCTTGTGGGGTCTTGAAACATTTACCACCGTTCTTTAGGGAAAACGGCTGCATTTATTGATTGATATCGGAATTGGAAGTTAAGTGGTTGAACAATATCGGCATTTTGGAGATCAGCAGAAAAGTTAATATATCGGACATCCCTAGTTAAAGGTGAAGTAGATTTTCAAGTCACAGGATAAAAAAAAAGTACCGTCCCTAAGAACTTTTGATAAAGTCTGACCCTGAGGCCACTGAAATGTGAAAGGCTGCCCCCAAACCATGGTACAGACTGTGGGAGGGAGCCAGATAACCCAGAAATTAAATCCCAGCACTTGAACTTGTAGCCTTCTTGCTGTAAGGCAAGAGTGAAAACCACTTCTCTACAGTGTGACATAGAAATTCTATATGGTCTGTGCATTATGTGTGTGGAACCCGGGAAGGATGTGGACCTCTAGTAATGATACTGCATTTTTACCTTACCCAGCCCACACAGACTGCATACAAATAAATGACAACGGTGGGCCCACATTATATGGGTCTTTTCAGGCCACGATGTTGTGATGTAGTCCCAGTATTAGTTGGAGATCATCTGCATATAGCTGTATAAACCAGTTGAAATTTTCTTATTGAAACATAGCGATGTCCAATTAAGATATAAGTGTAATCTATGCAGGATATGGGCAGCAAAGTGCTGTATTTACTGTTTGATTAACAAATGGAACAAATGTTCATAACGTTAACAATTTTTTCTAAATTTTAACAATCAATTTTCACCAGTTCTTTAGCAACGCTGCTACATCTTTGACTAAATAAATATTTGTAAAAATACTGCCATTTTCAAACGCCTGCTGTGCACACAGTGCTCTCTTTCAGGCACTCTAGGTGGCTGCACGGTGGCCCAGTGACAATGTTTTCATTACCAGTCATGTTAGGTGTTTGAAATTTTAGTTTTTTTGGAAACCCTACAAAAACGGGATGTAGACAGTGTTGTGGTGACATGTGGGCGTGGTCTTGCTGATCAAATGTCAATGATTATTTCTCCCTCTTTGCCCACCTCTTTGTCTTGCAGGCGGAAATTGTCGAACGGTTGAACGCAATCTGTGCCCAAGTCATTTCCTTCATTTCACAAGAGGTAAGACACAAACCTGACACTGTGTCAAGACAAAGGCGGGCGGGGTGGAAACTGGAGGCAGACGAAATGTGTGATGGAGGTAAAACTGGAGGGGACAAAAAGACAGACTGTGAGAGAGAGAGGGAGTGAGAGAGTATGTGAGAAAGAGAGAGAAAAGGAAAGAGAGATTATCCTGGGCTAATCCTTGATGCTCGGAATAGGCAAATTCAGTGTGTTCAGGTTTTCAACTTATTAAATGTCTCCCAGCAACATATGCAGAAGTAAGAGCAATGTGTATGTGTGGGTGTGTGTGTTTATGCTTTTGAATGCATAGTATACAGTGTTAAAGTACAATGTAAACACGTAGCTACTATAGTGGGCGTTTTTTATGATTGATCGGTGTTGTATTTAGTTAGGACCGAATAAATGAACGAATAAATAAACAAATGCTCCTTGTCATTGATTACTGTTAGGTTTATTCTAACATATGTGACGACAAAGTAACAACACAAAAGACGTCTGGATCTTTTACTTGCAAGGGGAGAGTGCAGCTTCCTCATCAACTCCGAGTTGCTGCACCCTTCCTCTGCTCTTTTATTTAGTTTACAAAAGTATCAGATTACATATCATGTGATCGTGTGTGAGTATATGAATGGGTATGGAGTAAGAAGGTGGGTGTGAATGTGGGTGTGGCTGTGTCTGGTAATTTCTCCATCAGTCTTGAGCACACTAGATTATAATATGAGAAGCAAACAGTTCCTTAAA
>NC_024327.1:2135991-2139425 GCF_000523025.1 Cynoglossus semilaevis
AGGAAGCCGTGTTGCCGGAAGTGTTGACATCAATCAGCTACTCGATTGGTGTAGCACGATCACGTGTCAAACCGCTCGTGCACCAAAATCTTATTGCGCCCCAAAGGCGCTAGTTCTTTATAAAATGCATCGATACAAAAAACGGGCAGGATATTTTGTGACGAACTATAAGTTTAACGTAACTCGTTCTTATTTATGAAATTGAGATCGTGTAGTTCCCAGACGTCGGAGCGGAATTCACTTTCTAAAGGACTTTTCGTAGTTCACCTTACAGCCTACTGGATGTGGTTGGAACTTTGGATTTTATCAACAGCATGGATATTTTTTTCTCCACAGACAGCAGTGCATGATAAAATACCAGGATATAAAACACAGTTAAAAAACAAAACAAAACCAGCAGCTCGCACAGCTCCCGCACGTGTAGCTGCTTTAATGGGATGGAGAACACAGCTCTGCTCTGATTATTAAGTGTTATGTCAGCCTGTGAAAAAGCTTCCATGTGATAACTGCAACTTAACAGTTTGATATAAAAGAAGAAAGCAGTCTTAAGTAATAAGACTTTACGGTGGGGTGTTGCAGATGCTTCCAGATCGTCCGTGGACAATAAAAATTCAGCAAATGTCTGATTTCTCAGCTCCCTTTAATTAATCCTATCTCTCTGTGTCTCACAGCACCAGCAGCAGGTGGTGCAGGCGGTGGAGAGGGCCAAGCAAGTCACCATGGCTGAACTGAATGCAGTCATAGGAGTAGGTTTTTCTGCACACGCACGCACGCACAAACACACGCACACACACACACAGACAGACAAAATCAAAGTTAAAACCTATTTTGCAAGTCATGCTAAACTTAGCTTACTTGCTAATAGCAAACAACTTAATGTCATGCTCCTCTTAACGCATCACCTCCACAATCCGCAGTCTATTTACAATGACTTCAGCCACACTGTCTCCCTATATGTTGCTTCTAGTAGTGCTTTACCATCTGTTTTCCTTCAAATTGGATCGTTATTTACTACTCCCCATAGTCCACTTTTACTTTTACAACCTGTTGGTTACGGCCGTTTCCTTTAGTGTTTAGTGTGTTTCCCAAACTTTTTTTCTGGGGACCCATATTTTAAAAGTCATAAAACTTTGTGACCCAAGTCAGTAGACATTATTCGTAAACTCCTGGGAAACATGATGCGAGACTACCCAAAAAAAAAGTCTTGCGACCCACCTGAGGGTCGCGACCCAGTCTTTGGGAAACAATGCTTTATACAGTCTATGGTAAATTCCAAATTTTTACCTTCTACAGTTCATAACCTTGTGAACACAGAGCCTCTAAGCAATAAGAAAACATTCAGCTGTTTGTAGAGATCTGGTCGTTTAATACTTAGTTATCCTTGATCTATTGTCTAAACCAGGGGTGTCAAACATACGGCCGGTGGGCCAAAACCGGCCCCCTTGGGGTTTCAGTCCAACCCACTTGATGAAGAGAATGCAGAATTTTCTTCTTTGCATAAACCGCAGCTCTATATTCTGTGAGCTACAATACTGCCCCCTACTGTATAAGTATGCAATTGCAAATAAAAGAGATGAGTAAATTAAATATATATCATATTACAAATAAAAAAAACTGACATGGATGAAGTGTTTCCATGGTTTATTTTAGGTGATTATCTGAATACTTTTTCTTTAAATCTGCCAGCCTGTTGGCTCTGTCCTCTGCTCTGAGTCACCAGCTGCCACTCAAGGAGGAGAGGAAACACCATGATAACAGCAGTGATCACCCGAGAGGTAAACTCCTGAAATCTGTTTGTGTAGAAAAAAGATTTTGTGTGTCATGGTTTCTGTGCCAGTGTTGTTGTTTATTTCATCTTTAATGAATATTTTTGAAGTCAGTTCCGTTTTTAATCGTACAACACAGAAGAAAGAATATGAAAATTTTCAAATTTTTTTGTAAATTAGAAACTTGGTATTTCAAACTATGGTCCAGAGGCCACCTCCAGCCCGCAAACCCTTCAAATCGGGCCCTGCAACTGAACTCCATGAATAATTTGGCTTTATTTTCAATTGTTTTCTTTGTCCATTCATTAATTGTACTCATTTGCTCTGTTGTACTACTGTATGTAGTATTTTAGGGATTAAATTACCTTTTTTTTCCACCATTGAAAACTTGATTAACGGCATATACATTATAAAATATGAATATAAAAAATTTTGTTTAAATTTAATTTAAAGTATACTGTTGTATTATTTTAACAATTACAGTAAAATTTACAATGAGCCTTTTAAATACTGCAACACATATTCTGCCAAACATGTCAACAGTTCAGCCCTTACACCACAGTACAACTATTACTTTGTGAGCATTTGTACTTGAAAATGTGCAGTATTTTTATTTTTAAGTTTAAGCAGCGGTAACGTAAGTAAATAAATATCTGTATTTAATATTTATTTTATACCCCAATGTTTTGACTATATCACTGGTATCACAACTAATGTTTATACTTCTTTTCCCTTCTCTTTTGTCTCCTGATCTCTGGCCTCTCGTCCCCTCAGACAGAGACTCGGTCAAGGTAAGAGCACATGATACGACTCGCAGTAAGAATTTTTGGTCCATTTGCTAACGCTAGCTCTGTTATCAAGTTCTGCATTACGAGGAACTTGGTCTGGGGTCTTTTATCACATTTATTACATCTTATGTCTGACAAATAAACTTTAGGTGCATTACTGCCCCCTACTGGGTGTTCAGAAAAGTGTGATTAGATAAGTTATTTTTACGGTTTTTTTTTTTTGGTTTTTTTTTGTCTTTAATTTATCAATCAAAATAATGCTGTCTGTACCAGGACTCTTGTAGCTAGCGTTAGCTCTAGCGTTCGTTTGGCTTTGAGAGCAATAATCCAAACAGCAATGGGATTTTTTTTTAATCTTAGTTTTTTGCTCGCAATTTGATGTGTTATTTTTTAACAAGTTATTTTGTTACTATTCTGAAATGCTATTAGTACTATACTAACATCCGTGGACATGAGCGTGGGCTGACCAGGTTGTTAGTCGTGTGGACCACATCAGCAGAGTTCAAAACATAAATGCATTTACAACATCCGACACGTGAAAGTGTTGCTCTTAAATGGATTTTAAAAATGGATGAAAAACCAACACCCAAATGCAGTGAGAGAGTCTGGTTAGTGAGAGAAGGAGGCAGTGAAAAAAGAGTCAGCGAGACGGATCACTGTAACAACCACAGCTTGCAGTATTTAGTCTCTTAAGCGAAACCTTTTTTTTTCCTAAGGCAAATACTGTATGTGGTTTGTTGAATACTCAATGAGCAGATTAGCATTTCATTATTCAAACACCGACACCGACACACACACACCGACACCGAAATGAGCTGAGCAGAGCAGGCTGTGTGTTCTCTGGTGTTTTCAGACTGAAGGAATGTTTTAATATGTTATC
>NC_024327.1:2139481-2165171 GCF_000523025.1 Cynoglossus semilaevis
TGTGGGCACCGTGCTGGAGCGATTAGCAGCCTGCACACGTGTGTGTGTGAGAGAGTGTTAAAGATAGAGTGAGCAGAATGATGAATGTCCTTCATTAACACGTTGAGAAACACATAGATACATGTGAGTACGCGCGCACACACATACACACATGCATGTGCACGTGTGCCGCTTTTGGAAGTACCATCCAACAGTCACTTCATGAAACCAATAGGCCCCTCATTGGTCTACAGTTACCTTGGCAACAGTCCAGGCCATTGTGTGTGCGTGTGTGTCGGTGTGTGTTTGTTTTTGTGAACTGCATGAACATCTGTGCTTTAATGTCCTTGGCTGTAGCCCCTCATACACAGACAGGGCTACAGTGTTTGTGTTTGTGTGTATACACAGGTCATGTATTATCAGGTGGGACGTCAACGTATCAAATGAACATTCAATTATTGCATTGATGCCTTTGACTTTTGGCTTTGATTTGTGTTCTTGTGTGTGCGATTCTTGTGTAGCTATACTTGTTGGGACAACGTCTTGGGGGATAAAAAATGGGGACACTTTGTCCTTGCAGGTCCCGAATGAGCAAGAGAGTATGTTGAGAGATTAGAATAAGGGTCAGATTACAGAGATTACCCTTCATACCATACCTGTTACCTTTTAATAAAAAGATAAACTCAGCTCAAGTCTTTAAGTCTCAGGTTTAATTACTCCTACTACCTAAAGAATCCAGATGATTTATTCTGTCATCGTGACATTAAAGAAAACCAAATTACTGTATCATTATGATTCTCTCCGAAGTCTCTGCCTGGATTTTGGAGGGAACAACTACATATGCTATTAATATCTCTCAATCTGCTGGCATCTGTTGTGTACTCCGTACTCTGTACTCTGTAGACTTTTTCTACCACTTTCTCAGTGTCTGTGAACTGTAACAGAGGTCATCTTTAGAAGAAAATATCATATAAATCATATTATTATATTATTTTTATATATGAACTGTAGTAGTAATATACTGTAGGGAGCAGTAGTACTGTATTTTTCGGACCATAAAGCGCACCGCATTATAAGGCACAATATCAATGAACGGGTCTATTTTCATACATAGGGCGCACCGGGTTATAAGGTGCATTTAGCGGAACAATCAAGGATGTCCGGATCCCTCTCCTCATTATCCGAGTCAATCTTGTTGCTGTTAATTAGCTGTTCAGTGATAATTCCGGCCTTTGTGAAAGCTCGGACGACATTTGATACTGATACCTTAGCCCAGACATCCACGATCCATTAGCAGATAGTGGCGTAACTCTTCCGGCGTTGCCTCCCTGTCTTGGTGAATGTGTGTTTGCCTTCTGTCATCCAATGCTCCCACGCAGCTCGCAATTTAACTTTAACACCTAGAGGTAGGAATTCTGTGGTTAATCCACCCGGAATGATAGCTAGCCCCGAATTAGTTTGCTTCACTTGGATTTTGACAATATCGGTGAGATGGGCGTGCATGGAGTTGAAGATCAATAGGGATGGAGATTTGTGGAAAAGGGTAGTGACCTAAGTCAGTCATTCCAGAATCAGGCAGTTGTCACTTTTTTGTGCTGGATGGTCACCGTATTGTTGTGTGTTTTGCCTGTATCGATAAAACATACATAAGACGCATTATAAGGCGCACTGTCGATTTTTGAGAAAATTAAAGGATTTTAAGTGCGCCCTATAGTCCGGAAAATACGGTACTAGTCATAGTCATTTGGAAGCAGATGTAGCAGTAACAGCAGTAGCAGTAGTACTATTAGTAGTATTAGTCTTACCTTGTAAACTTTCTCCTAATTATTATTCCTAATGATCTAATAATCTAATAATCTGCTGAGTCCTTCGGGGTGTTTTTTATTGTGGGCTGTACACCCCGCCACCCCCCACCCTTCAGTGGAGGGTACAGGGACAGAACCAGGACTTTTTTAATCAATTAGAATCAGGAGGCAGATATAATGATGATGTGCTTGTAAATGAATACCTCCGTCCATTAGAGGCCCCTCTTTTTGTTTTCTCCACTCTGTCCATCGTGCGATGGGTGAGGAGCATTTACTAGTGTGAGATCAGCAGGGAGGGCAGAGTCGGAGCACAGATGTTGTCTTGACCTTAGTTTGATCTTTGCGTTTTCAAAGAGGATTAGAATCCTCGGGTAACGGTATTCAAAAAGACGCCAGATTTGATTAAGAAAAGAGACATCAGTGAGACATCGGCTCCTCCTCCTTCTTCATATTAATGCCGCCGAGTTCTGGCCACGATGGCGGAGTCAAAACGTCAAGGATGCAGCGCCAGTACGTCAGTACGGCATGATCCAGTGGGAATGAAATGGTCCTGACAGGCGTAGGAGTTTTTAAAGTGGTGTGGAATTGATGTGGAAATCTAAGTGTGAACAGGATCATGTAGCCCATATGGGTCTGTGGTGGTCATCTTTAGTTTGCCTCATTTAGATTTACTGGATTTACTATTCCTTCCGCAATCTTTCCTGTAGACTCACAGGAGCAGAAATCAGGGATTTCGGTGCTCAATACATAACAGTCAAGCCAGACGTAGGATTTGAACCGGCAAATTGCAATTTCGACTACAAGCCAGTTGTTCCAGCAGTAGTAAAGTTTTGTGACACTTTGGCCCAGAGGCAATGTCTCTGTCATTGGTGTGGAACCCCAGGGTTCACCTCCTGGGCAAGTTCAAATCCCAGTTTGGGTGGTTGGTACCTTCCAGTGGACTCCCCACCCGCAGGAAAGCTCAGGGGGGTTGGTACGGTGCAGTGTGATTTGGGTGGCGTGTGTGGAGACTGCTGCCCCCGCGACCTGGTAACGGATAAATGAATGAAAATGGATGGATGGATGGAGTGAAGATTTAGAACAGTGTTCAGGACCAGATTCTTTCTGGACAGACGCAGTGGTGGGATTGGACGTGCTAATAAAATAAAGATCAAATTTTTATCTAACCTAATTATTTGATGTTTGCTGCTTATATAATTTTACTTTATTACAAAATTAAAGTCATTTTATCCTTTAATCCATTGTATCCCAAAGATTAGGTCGCAAGAGATTTTTTGGGGGGTCAACTCGCATCATGTTTCCCAGGAGTTTACGAATAATGTCTGTTGACTTGGGTCATGAAGGTTTGTGACTTTTAAAATATGGGTCCCCAGAAAAAAAGTTTGGGAAACAATGCTATAATCATACGCGATTATCTCTTTGATCCTAACTATTTTGGAATCCGGATTGGATGGTTCGGCGTGCCAGATTTGGCCCACGGGCCGCCAGTTGATCACCGTAGCACCACTGTAGTCCCGCCCTTCTGACAATGTTACACTTTCCTCGTTTCCTCCAGAGCTCATCTCTGTCACCTGCTAGCTTCCGGGCCAGAGAGAAACATCGCAGGTCGAGCAATTTCTCGTCCGACAGCAAGAAACAAAAGACAGAAGACAAGGATGTTCCTTCAACACATTACGTAAGTGGAGATTTTTGACTTCACTTCATTATAAGTCACAGTTGTTGTGTAAAAAAGTATACCAACGAATAAAATGATGCGAAGAAGGGAAAAATGATACACCAGATATTTGATCAAATAAAAAGTGTACCAAAGTAAAAGTCACCGTGAATCTGAAGACCACATATACCTAAGTAGGGTTTAAAAAATTACTTTTGGAAGTCTTACACTCTGAAGACACTCTCTAAACACTTATGTTAACAAGTACCGGTCAAAATAAAACGTCTTTCCGAAAGTTGCCTGTTGATTGATGATGTGTGATGACACTCCATTATTTCAACGGCAGGAAAGTGATGGAGAGAAGAGCAATGATAACCTGGTGGTTGATATCTCCAATGAGGTACGGAGCAGTTTGTCTGTCAGATGATTTTGTTTTTGTCAAAGAAAATCTTTGTAAAAACCATGATGTGCTGTTTGTCCGTGTTTTGACAAAAGGATCCTGCATCACCTTGTGGAAGTCCCGCCCCCTCTGTACGGGAGAACGGACTGGACAAAAGTTGCCTCTTGAAGAAGGACGCTCCTCTGAGTCCTTCCTTTGTCACCTTGTCCAGCAGCACAACATCATCCAAGTCCAAAGAGATCAATCTGGTGGGCCATTTAATAGAATACGATTTTCATCTGTTTCACTAGTTCCAAAGATCGTTTGTAGGATTTAACATTCTTTAGAAAAAGGGAAAAATATTTTTTATCATGAGGTTTTTTTTTTGTCTGTAAAATCCTAAGAATGAAAAGTCCACCACCCCGTGTCCAAGTCCAGCACTCCCACATCCCGCTCTGATGCTCCTACGCCCAGCAGTACCGTCACCCTGGCCCTAAGGTCTGGACCTGGTAAACCCATGGGTGTGGAGACACTGGGTAAGTGTTTAGGTAAAATATTTTCAATTATGAATATTTTGTTCTGTTAACAAATGTGATTTATTACATAGCCATCTATATACCTCTGAAATGAAAAACAAAAAACAAATATTTTCTCTGTCATACCTACAAACCCCTGAACAGGAGTATTCGACATGAAGAAAATTGAAAATGTTTTAATCTGAGTTACAACCCTTTATCTAACTTGTGGTTCAGGGGCCGCATACAGCCTGATTAGATTTCAATTGGGCCGGACCAGTACAATTATAACATATCACTTATTAGAAAATATTCAGATTTAATTAAATTCGATTTTACGAAACATCATGAACGTGGAATGTTTGTGCCTTTTATGTACTTTCAAAATTCATAAAGCGGGCCGGTTTTGGCCCGCGGGCCTTATGTCTGACACACCTAGTCTCACCTGGTCTCTTACAGTTCCTGCTGTTCGTACCCCGTTGGCTGTGCCTTGTTCATACCCTGGACCTTTTGGTATGGTTCCTCACCCATGTATGAACGGAGAGCTGAGTGGAGCCGGAGCGGCCTACTCTGGTCTGCATAACATCTCTCCACAGATGAGCGCGGTGGCTGCCGCTGCGAGGGAAGTGGTACACGAAGTGAGATGTCAGGAAAATGTGTCAGTGTTGCCAAGTTGTCCAGTCACCGGACAGCACCTTGGATTACTATTACAGCAGTTATAATTTGCCTGTGCTCTATGTGGCTCTGTGGCTTAGTTGCTTAAAGTGCCTGTCTAGTAAACAGAAGATTTAAAAACAACAGGTTTGAAATCCAATTCAGGGCAATTTAATCAATCATTAAGCTCACAGGGAGCTAGCAAGAGAAAAGGTCCAAGAATTGAGCCCTGAGGCACACTACATTCAATTGTAAGCTTTCATAACAAAGTTGTTGTATCATTAATTTATTGCACAACACATACGTTCTTTGTAATGTTTTTGGTTGAATATCACTTTTTGAAATTTCTAGTTGAATTCTGCTTTGTTATGTTTGTTTAACTCCACAAACCTGTTATTGTTCTTCAGGTGGGATTTGATCCTCACCACCACATACGCGTTCCCGGCCTTCCTCTGAACCTGTTGGGAATTCCTTGTGGAAAACCGTACGTTTCTTCTTCTTGTTTCTTTGGTTGGTCTGTGGTGCAGCTCTTCTTCTTTACTTCTCCCCCACTTCCTGTTCCTCCTGTCAGGGCCTGCTCCGGACGACGGATCAATACCCTTAGCCACGGTGAAGTAGTGTGCACGGTCACCATTAGAAACCCCACACGTCACGTCTACACCGGAGGCAAAGGTTGCGTCAAGGTGTGGGATATCAGTCATCATGGCAACAAGACACCTGTCTCTCAGCTGGACTGTCTGGTGATTCAACTACAGTAATCTTTGACAGCTCATCGTACGGGGTTAAAATGCATTAATTTAATGACTGACAAAACCAATTTTTTTGTGTTCACCACCTCAGAACAGGGACAACTACATCCGCTCCTGCCGACTGCTTCCTGACAGACGCACTCTCATCGTGGGAGGGGAGGCGATCACCTTGTCAATCTGGGATTTAGCCACGCCAACTCCACGGATTAAGACAGAGCTGACATCATCAGCACCCGCGTGTTATGCTTTGGCCATCAGTCCTGACTCAAAGGTCTGCTTCTCCTGCTGCTCCGGTGGAAACATCGTCGTCTGGGATCTGCACAACCAGACTCTGGTCAGGTACGGAGCCGTTTGTAGATGGCAGAGCGTTTCATTTAGATGCACATAACAAAAACAGAGGGAAAACAGTGGGCTTTGAAAGGTCAGGAAATAGCAGGGGCTCAGAAAACCACGTAAATTCTCCCTCAGTATTCAGCCTTGAAATGATTGGGCCTGATGACAATTAAATGGGCAAAAATGTACTACCATACCTTCTAGGTCACAGTTTTTAATATATTACCTAAAACAAAAGCTGAAACATATACAAAATGATTGCATCATAATAGGAAACATACCGTACTAAGAAACCGCTTTTAAGTTGCTTAAGTTCTATGATTTTCCAAAGAAAGCTAAATGCTAGCAGAATAGCATATTTACGCTAAGTTAAAATATAGGTTTAAATTTTAGCAACAGATTATTTTTAAAAAAGTGTTAATTTCAATTTACATTAAGTTAGCATATAAAGCTAACTTAGCTTGAATTAGCATATACAGCAAAACAGAGGTTTTGTAGTGTTAGTTCTGGGCTCTGGCTCATGATCTCTCTTGTTGACAGACACTGTGATAATCAAACAAGTTCTACAATTTTTTTCTAAAAAGTTTTCACGGCTCTCGTACGGAGCCCCTAAAGGGACATGGGGAAAAAAAAAAAGAGAAACGTATCTCATGCTCACGAGATACTTTCTCATGCTCACGAGATACTTTTTCGTGCTCACAAGATACTTTCTCATACGCACGAGAAAGTATATCTAAGACATTTTGCCACACATACATACAGGGTAATACATTAAAAAAACAAAACAATCATGTACAGTACATATGGTTGGGAAATCTAAGATACCGGCATGTCATGCGTGACATGTACTGTATATATGGTGAGCATTTAATTAATGTAGGATACCTCAGTTAGACACAAGAGGGCACTGTTGTTGTTGTTCGACTGTTGATAACAGTGTAGGGAGGTTCGTTAAGGGTGCTCATGCTCACGAGAAACTATCTTGTGCGCACGAGATACATTTCTCTCTTTTTCCCTCATTTAAAACAAACAAAAAAAAAATCCATGAGTCAGTCACCATCTTGTTGCTACTACATGACTACGTATAACTGTGTGTTTTTCTGCAGGCAGTTCCAGGGCCACACCGACGGGGCCAGTTGTATTGACATCTCCAATGATGGCACCAAGCTGTGGACCGGAGGCCTGGACAACACTGTCCGATCTTGGGACCTTAGAGAGGGACGACAGCTGCAGCAACACGACTTTACCTCCCAGGTACTATTGATATTTTGTTTTCCCTACCAGGAATATTCACAGTTCAGGTCTGTCTGAGAAAATGGCAGAAAATGCCAAAAAAAAACCTTTATATACCAGTGTCTGCATAAATTATATAGACATTTGTATATTATTTTGGTTTATGATTAAGCTAAAATATTATAAAACACATCACTGTAAATCAGTGCTTCTCAAGTAGTGGAGCGGGTCCTCCTGGGGGTCGTGAGGGCCTCCCAATAGAATAAGGCTATTGGCCTCTAGTCACTAGGTGGCAGCAACTCATACAGTGGTTAGTATAGAAAAAAATATACATGTTATCTGGTTCTCAATAGTATTTCAATTTGCTGGGGTGTGGGCTGGGGGGGGGGCGGAAAACATTTCTGTCCCACTGCTGACCAACATTTAACCAGCCCTAATTCTACACTGGTCTCAGCTTCAGCCCCACAGCCTTCCTAAAACATGTCCAACATTTACTTTGTAATTAAGTTCGTTTGACGTGAGGAGTGGGAATTAACAGCAATAAAAGACCACAACTGTAATTTTCCTCAGAAAACCTGTTTTTTAATGTAAATGGAGCAGAGGAGGGAAATGAGGAGGTGCAGGGGCATTAAAGACGGCAGCGTGGACAATGACCATGACATACGTAGTTTTACTATAAACTAATTAAAAAGGAAACCTGACAGTTTTTTCCCCTTATATCCTCCACTGTATTTTGCATTTTACATCAGGGGTCCCCAATCCCCGGTCTGGGAACCGGTGCTGGTCCGTAGGTCATTTAGTGCCGCAGTAGGACAGTCATACTCCTTTACTCTTTTCATTCAAAGATAATCTGTCAATGATTCAAAACAACAGGTCGTTCAGACTCTGATACTAACAGAAGAAAGTCTAAAAGATGTTTTATTTTGGAAATTCGATGATCCTTCAACAATGGTACGGTATTTACAATCTGCAGTAATGGCTGATAAAGACCGGTCCTTGGTACAAAAAAGGAGACTGCTGACTTTACATGGTTAAATGTAGACACGGTCGTCTGAATAAGGCTGACAGACTGCACATTTTTTTTCTAAATATACTTAAAATATCATGACAATCACCATGCAACATTACCTAGTTTGGATGTGGATGTGTCTACATTTATTCCACTTGGACGCCCAGTCAGTGAGACCTTTTTGAGTGAGAGTTTTGAGACCAAATCAAGGATTTTAGTTTTGTTAAAAATTACCCAAGTCGAGCTCGAAACTCTAAAATGATCTTCCCCAAGTCACAAACATTTGCTGGCATTGCATCCCGTCTTTGTTCGGTCGACAATCCTGATGTGCAAAGGAACTACAAGTAGGATCTTCACCGTTATGATGTCCACCCCCGTCTTCTCGCTGCCAGCCGTGCTACGGTGTGACAGATCTTCTCTCTGGGATACTGTCCAACAGGCAAATGGTTGGCAGTGGGAATGGAGAACAGCAACGTGGAGGTCCTGCACGTCACCAAACCTGACACGTAACAGTTGCACCTGCACGAAAGCTGCGTGCTCTTGCTCCGTTTTGCCCACTGTGGTAAGAAAACAAGCAAATCTGTGACAAACTGGAGCGCCGAGCCAAGTACTGAGGAGAATGTCTGTCAGTCAAACCGTAACGATAATCGAAAGGAAAAGTGTTGATGACTCACGTTAAGGCTCAGAGAAATTAGCAGGTGTTTAGAGCATTGTTATGCAAGAGAGACGGAAAAGTGACAGGTTTGTGTGGATGAGACAAGAAAATGATGAGAAATGAATGGAGAGAGTGCAGTCAAAAGTTTTATTTTTACAAGACCTACAGTCGAGGACGAAACTCTTACTTCCCGAGACAAGTTGTTTCTTTGAAAATATTTTCCATGTCTGATGTAGTAAAATGTTCCTCCGTACTGAACCAGGTTTGGAGATCACTGTTTTACATGGTCAAATGTAGACTGCACATTGTTTTCCTAAATATACTCAAAATATCATGACAAGCACCATGCCACATTACCTAGTTATGTCTGTGTCTCCAACTTCCTCTTTTTCTTCTTCTTGTACTCCTTCTATTTCCTATCCTTCTCTTCCTCTTCCTCCTTTTCCTATATCTTCTTCTTCTTCTCCTCCTCCTCCCTCTTCTTCATCTCCTCTTTGTGATCTCATTCTCTGTACAGAGAAGTGGTTCGTGAGCACAGGAAAAGACAATCTGCTCAACGCATGGAGGACACCGTATGGAACCAGTATTTTCCAGGTACGTTTTTTTTGGCTCAGCTTCGATAAAAAGATCCTGAAGTTCAGTGAAGGTTTTTTTTTAAGTCCGTGAAACTGGAGAAGCTCATTTCAGGAGTGATGTGCAGTTCGCAAGTGATTCATTCAATATGAACAAATCTTTCATATGACTCATGACTCCCGAGTCATATGAAAGATTTGTTCATATTGAACTCACTATTGAATCACTCACGAATCACTCATGAATCATATTTTCGAAAATTATATCAACAAATTTAGTGTCAGAGAACTGCAGCAAATGATTCGTTCAAGATTCGTTCACGATTTGTTCATTTTACTGTTCAAGAGTCAAAGATCCGAATTAGTAAAAAGAGTTGGTCTTCCCAACACTAATGTTGGTTATATGTTGATACAATAGGATATATTGTACCAATGACGCCTGTAGACGTCAGTGGCAAAACTCAGATGTGACACATGACATTCTCAGTCAACAGTGCTGTCACTAAAAAAAGGGATTTGACCTCATGAACAATTCCAGGTCCCATCAGTCTAAACTGGAGTGAAAGAAATCAATCAATCAGCTGTGATAACGAATGAACATATTGTGGATTTACTGCAGTCATACATGCGTGCTAGTTCACTCACACTGGCACCACGCTATGTCGAGACACTCGTATCTCGAGGTTCCACAGATATAATTTAATTTTGGATCACACAAACAAAAACATTGGTTTGTGATTTAAAAAAAAAATTTGACTTGATTTCTTTTGATCTTCTTCTGCCTACAGTCCAAGGAGTCGTTGTCGGTGCTGAGCTGCGACATTTCCATAGATGACAAGTACATCGTCATAGGGTCGGGGGATAAGAAGGTGACGGTCTATGAAGTCATTTACTGAGTTATCGTGAAGAGTTCTCACAATGGTTGAGGGGTGTACAGTTACAGTGGATTTGGACATTTGGACCATGACCTTTTGACCTTCTGGCTAAAAAACAAAGAACCAACAGATCCAGATCCAGTTTTTTCTGCTCTTCTTTCATCAATATGGCTCTTCTTCTTCTCTTTTGGTTACAAAAGAATGTAGATCAGGCAGACTTTTGCCCTTTTCCCCTGAAATGCTTGCATTTCCCCCATAGATGGAATCATTTAGCATTTTAGCATTTTAGCCTTCTACTCCTCAAAAAAGTTTGTCTATGCCTGATGTTGACCCTTTATAATCAGAATTATTTATTATTATATTTTTGTTTTTATTATATAAGTCTACAGGCACCACCTGTCTCCCCCCTGCTGACAGTCTTATGCAAAATTTAAGATGAATTATCGACTGGCGATGGTCATAAATCATTCATTAATAGAACGTTTGAACGCTCTTTATTTATTTGAATGTTTGTGTGTGTGTTTTTTTCTGGTATGGCCATATTTGTGGGGACATTTTTGGGGGTCCTCATTGAGTGAAAGTGTATTTCAAGATTAAATTTGGAATTTGCCTTTATTTGTCAAAGTTAATGGTGGGGTGAGGAGCCACAGGATGAAATTAGATTAGATTAAAGCCATTGCCCTGAACACTGGATTATTTTATCACAGATTTAAGATATTGAAGTGTCACCAATGTATTTTACAGACTACTGCAGTAACTGATAGTAACTGTCATACCAAGATTACCTTGCTTGTTAGAGATTTTAGTGTAAGTAGTGTAGGTGCAATGGGTCGAGTGCTGCTTCGGAGCACTCGGTGTTATCAACCAGTCTCAAATTAATAACACAACCAGTCTCATTAAAGTTATCTTTAATTATTATTTTAACCTACTAATATAGCAATAATGTATTACTTGAAGTATTACAAATATACTAAAATCAATAGTATCCAATAACAATTAAATATCTGAAGGATTTTGAGAGTTCTTGGCAAATTGGGTGGCTTCAATGAATAAAGTAACAACACAGACAAACACAGTTTACAAAAATAATCAAATTTATTTATACAACACTGTCAAGTTAATGACGGTGATTGAACTCATAAACAATGATCATTATAACAAAACAAGGCGTGTGTAGGTGTGTGTGTCTGTGTGTGTGTACTTATGTGCGTGTGTACACGAGTGGTCGTGTACGAGAGAGAGATGTTGCCTCTTAGCCACCAAGCAAGCGACTGAGCCCTTAAGGCGTGTTCACATACGCGACTGCGCAGTGGAAGAAGAACTGCGAGGTAGAAGGAACGGCAACAGGAAACACGTGAGGCGTGTATGCGCTCACGGAGGTGTGAATGGGTGTTGTGTACGCGCACCAAGATGCGCTCAGGTACAATGAAACAGTGCTTGTGATGTTATCAAAGTATATGGGGGAAGGGAGGCGTACCGCGTGGTCTACTCCAGACAAAGGACTTTGTCGGAGTTTTCCTGATCCCAATACTGATAACGTTACAAGTTAACACTGAAATACTGACGGTGTACAAGAGTATAACACCGAGTCAGGAGGTTAGAAAAGAAGTGCATGCAACAGCCTAGCTATAAAAGCAGCACAGATTTCAGACAACAAAATTCAATATGCGTACTTAAACTGTCCCTAAGTTTAAATAGCACTTAACAATACTACAGATTAACTAACGTGCCCAAATGCCAGCCTTACTGTAGTGAACGTCTGCTCGTATTTAGAGGGTAGTGGAAAGTCCGTGCTTCTTGGGTCCTTGCCAGAGCTGGGGACGTCCGTCTGGTTCCACTGTGTCCAGAGAGTCCTCTTGGTTCCGAAAGTCCGTTTCAGGAGGAAAAGTCTCTGACTGTCGATGTGCCGGTTCACACGAATACCGTTAGAAGGAATCCTGTCGCTTCTAACTTTTCAATAACTGCTTTGGTCGCAGCGCTACGTTACTTGTGTAACTTAATTACCGGTTAACTCAGTTAAGAAAAAGACGCTACTAGTGCATTTATCACCGTGGGCAATGGTGTCTACAAAAGCGCGTTGGTTCTTAGTCTTCTGAGACGAGCAGGTTTTCTCTTTTCATCGAGGTCCTACGGAGCGAAAGTCCTGAACAGAGAGAACGATATTGGGCTGACCCCCCAATTTAAAGGTTGCGGAGGTTACTGATCGTGACGTATGTGGATTTACCGGAAGCAGTGGAATTATGGGAGTTTGAGTCCTTGAAAGGACTGTTGTAGTACCTACATATCCCCCCTTTGGTCTTAGGGATATGACAGAGTCGTAACCCTGAGAGCACAAGGTTGTACAGTCCATATTCCATAATCCATTGTCATCCATATTGTCCATTTAGTCCTGTAAAATCTCAGAAGAAGTTGAGTCCTGACAAACAGTTCAAGGCATGGGCATTTGGGCAAATACCAGGCTGTAGGCATTTGGGCAAATACCATGCTATACACATGTGGGTACATGATAACTCACTACCTGACTAACACGTTCATGTACCACAATTTAAAAATACCCATTAACTTCATTTCTTCACATTGGAAAAGAAAAGGAATGAAGGAAAGGAAAGAAGTGTTAGTTGTCAGGGGTTAGACCAAATTATCGTTCACCCCCCTTTTGGAGTGAGGACTGCTAAAGGGTAAAGTTTGTTTTAATTGGTGTGTTCATTCGTTTTTAAGAGGGGTCTGGTCTCTATTAAACCTGTCAATAATTTCAGCTAACTGAGCCTTTACAGACTCCAATTCTGAGTGGAGCTCACTCAGTTCGTCTGAGTTACAGAAACGAACATGCCTACCCCTATGCTTCGGATCACGCTCAGACTGTTTCCACCATCTCTTGTTTGACTGTTGGTAACCGTCTCGTTTCCAACCACCTTGGTCTTTACGACCTCTTTCACGGGGTCGGTTGTTGTAATTATTGTTGTTGCTGAAGTTTTGACCATGGTTGTTCCTGTATCTATTTTGTCTCCTTCCCCACTCACTTTGGTGATGGGGTTTTGGAGCAGGGTTTCTCCAGGTGTGTCTCCCTGGTGGAGCTTCACTCCCTTCTAAGTCTAACAGGGAATTTCCTGCATCCTGGAGACTAAAGACTCTGGGTTCGTCGTCAAGTCTGTCCATTGGTCTGACGACTGTCTCCCAGGTCATCTGGGCTAGCTGCCTAATTTCCCTCATGGAGTAGTAACCCTGTCTGCATGTCACTGTGACATGGTTGCGTACACTTGAGTGGAGGTTGTGTAAGAAGAGGGATTTGAAACCTCTATCTTCCTCCAAGCCTGGTGCACTGCTACCCTGGAAATATGCGTTGCGTAGCCGTCTATAATATTCACGTGGGGATTCTGACCGTTTCTGCTCGATTTGCATAGCACACAACATTGCAGACGTCTCGTCAGTGTATTGCTCGTACTCTTCCTTCAAGTACTTACGAAGTCTCGTGTAGCTATCACGGACTTCTGGGGTTAGTGTCTCTATGAAAGCCCGAACATTGCTGCTAGACGTCTTCCAGATTAGCCTAAGCTTTTCCCGTGTTGTGGCGTTTGGCAGATCTACAAGGCATCGGTCAACTTCCCGTAGGTAATCATTAACATTAATGTTTTTATTATCTGGATCAAAACGTTCAATGTCCTGCGCTAGCAGATCAATTTGACGTATACGAGGTTCACGGGTTGCCTTTCTACGTGACCTCCTTGATCTTTCTGAATATTCACTGTCTGAACTATTTACTGATTGTTCATGGCGCTCTCTATGTCTATGGTCCAGTTCATCCGCTGATGAATCAGGGATGTCATAATACACCGGCTTGGGTGTGCCAAGGGATTTGGCTCTGGACGAGTGCGGTATGGCTCCAGCCTGGCTATCTGATGGAGTCGTTTTGTAGCGGTCTAGGATGATTTGGTGGGCTGTCTGGTTATGCCCAAGATGATTTTCAGTATCTTCATCGGAATAGTCTTCCTGTTTTGAATTTTCCTCTGGTAGCGAGAGAGAGTGGGCATGTGTTGCTTTGGCTCGTTCTTGGTCATTGCAACACTTTTGGAGGATTTGCTCTTCAGCAACCCTCTTGTCAGCCTTTCCAGCTCTCTGTAGCTTGCTGACACACTCTGTAAGGGACTGGTTAGTAAGCCTGAGTTCCCTTTTAAACTGTTGGTTAGCCTGAGCTAGCTCGTCTCGGCTGTCGCTTAACCTATCTGCCACTTCATGAAGACGTCTGATTTCTAAATCAGTGTCTCTGAAGTGGAGCAGGAATAGCTTACCTATTATTTCCTCTGCACTGGAAATGCATCTGGGGTCTCTGATCTGTTTTATAGTGGCATCTATGGTGAACCTGCATTCAGCCTGGCTCAACCTTTTAAAGTTTGCCTTGGTGGAGCTGGAGCAGTGAATTAAATCTGCGACAACATCAAAGAGAGACACGTCTTTAGCGGTGTCTTTGTGGTAAGAGGTGCGCAGAGATGCCATTTTAATTTAATTATTAACAGTAAAGTTTAATAATTTGTTAAAATAAAGAACTAATCTCCTAGATCTAATAAAATTAGGTTGTAAGTAGTAAATACTATTAACCGTCTGAACACACCTGAAAACAAACCTTGCAGTTACTAAGCAAACTGATAATTTGTCTATTGTTGAAACAAATATCCAAAGAAGCCAACAAAACCAATTTGCCTCACACGGGGCACCATTAATATGTAGGTGCAATGGGTCGAGTGCTGCTTAGGAGCACTCGGTGTTATCAACCAGTCTCAAATTAATAACACAACCAGTCTCATTAAAGTTATCTTTAATTATTATTTTAACCTACTAATATAGCAATAATGTATTACTTGAAGTATTACAAATATACTAAAATCAATAGTATCCAATAACAATTAAATATCTGAAGGATTTTGAGAGTTCTTGGCAAATTGGGTGGCTTCAATGAATAAAGTAACAACACAGACAAACACAGTTTACAAAAATAATCAAATTTATTTATACAACACTGTCAAGTTAATGACGGTGATTGAACTCATAAACAATGATCATTATAACAAAACAAGGCGTGTGTATGTGTGTGTGTGTGTGTGTGTCGATGCTCTTATTTACACTTAAACATCAAGAACATATTTACTATTTACATATTATTACTGTAAACAAAAATAGGCCAGGATTCAATGCAAATGCTTTATCATGTTTTTAGGATTAAGATTAAGATTTCCTTTATTGGACCCACAGTGGAGAAATTGACAGTGTTGACAGCAGCAAAGTACAATATGCGGTATAAAGAGTGAAGTCTAGCATAGTGCTTTACAAATAAGATATCAGCTTGCAATTTTGTAGTTTTCCAGTTTACAGGTATAGTTACTTTGAGATATTGCAATTGAGATAATAAATCAATTAATTATAGAAGATAATAATACAGAGAAACAAAGACTGTACATAATGACAGTCAAACAATTTGACATGTTACGATTTTTACCATTATACTTAAATAAACAGGTGAGTGACATTCCACATGAGAATGGACATTTTTGCTATTACACAAGGTAATGCTAGTTATACAGTTATTGCACATATACAGTTTTAGTATGGTGTATTGATGACTACATACCCTGATCACTTCCCTCTGTATCTGTCTCTGGTCTCTCTGTCCTACTGTCACCTCCTTCATCTTGAAAAGGTGATTTCTCACGGCAGCTAGGAGCACACACAGGGAACAAGTGGAGCAAATCCGCTTTCTTCTCGTTCTCCAAACCAGCAGACAGTTGGCAGGTATGTCCATCACTTGATATGGTCACATATGTTTATTATTAAAAAACTATTTCACATGGTGTTTAATGACAACATGAGACACGTGTATCTGTCTTTCTTGCCTGCAGTATGTGGTTTATAGACCTGGCAGGAAGTGAAAGGGCATCAGACACCAAAAAAACAAACAGACACAGTCGCATAGAAGGAGCTGAGATCAACCAAAGTCTCTTAGCAGTAAGCTAAGTAAGTGATATGTTAACACACACAAAGAGCTCAAATACAGAAACAAAGGTCATTGTATTTACCTTTTATTTGTTTAAAGCTCAAAGAATTGTAGGTGCAATGGGTCGAGTGCTGCTTAGGAGCACTCGGTGTTATCAACCAGTCTCAAATTAATAACACAACCAGTCTCATTAAAGTTATCTTTAATTATTATTTTAACCTACTAATATAGCAATAATGTATTACTTTAAGTATTACAAATATACTAAAATCAATAGTATCCAATAACAATTAAATATCTGAAGGATTTTGAGAGTTCTTGGCAAATTGGGTGGCTTCAATGAATAAAGTAACAACACAGACAAATACAGTTTACAAAAATAATCAAATTTATTTATACAACACTGTCAAGTTAATGACGGTGATTGAACTCATAAACAATGATCATTATAACAAAACAAGGCGTGTGTGTAGGGGTGTGTGTGTACTTATGTGCGTGTGTACACGAGCGGTCGTGTACGAGAGAGAAAGAGAGAGAGAGATGTTGCCTCTCAGCTACCAAGCAAGCGACTGAGCCCTTGAGGCGTGTTCACATACGCGACTGCGCAGTGGAAGAAGAACTGCGAGGTAGAAGGAACGGCAACAGGAAACACGTGAGGCGTGTATGCGCTCACGGAGGTGTGAATGGGTGTTGTGTACGCGCACCAAGATGCGCTCAGGTACAATGAAACAGTGCTTGTGATGTTATCAAAGTATATGGGGGAAGGGAGGCGTACCGCGTGGTCTACTCCAGACAAAGGACTTTGTCGGAGTTTTCCTGATCCCAATACTGATAACGTTCCAAGTTAACACTGAAATACTGACGGTGTACAAGAGTATAACACCGAGTCAGGAGGTTAGAAAAGAAGTGCATGCAACAGCCTAGCTATAAAAGCAGCACAGATTTCAGACAACAAAATTCAATATGCGTACTTAAACTGTTCCTCAGTTTAAATAGCACTTAACAATACTACAGGTTAACTAACGTGCCCAAATGCCAGCCTTACTGTAGTGAACGTCTGCTCGTATTGAGAGGGTAGTGGAAAGTCCGCACTTCTTGGGTCCTTGCCAGAGCTGGGGACGTCCGTCTGGTTCCACTGTGTCCAGAGAGTCCTCTTGGTTCCGAAAGTCCGTTTCAGGAGGAAAAGTCTCTGACTGTCGATGTGCCGGTTCACACGAATACCGTTAGAAGGAATCCTGTCGCTTCTAACTTTTCAATAACTGCTTTGGTCGCAGCGCTACGTTACTTGTGTAACTTAATTACCGGTTAACTCAGTTAAGAAAAAGACGCTACTAGTGCATTTATCACCGTGGGCAATGGTGTCTACAAAAGCGCGTTGGTTCTTAGTCTTCTGAGACGAGCAGGTTTCTCTTATCATCAGGGTCCTACGGAGCGAAAGTCCTGAACAGTAGGGGTGGGCGGATCGATCCAAATATCGATATTATCGATACTAAGCAAGTACCTGGATCGGATCGATACTGTTGTCCTGGGATCGATACTTCGCTCCTCCACCAATTTCCTCAAAGCACCGATTCTCTGCGCAAATAGCGCAGCCCCCTCTCTCTCTCGCCCAGCGCCCCCTGCTACTCTCTGAGTCTCTGCCTGAGTGAGTGACTCAGGCACACTTTTAGCCCCTCCCCCTACCTGGCCACTGGCCTGCTGCATCCTGCCTGCCAGGAAGAGAGGGCGACGGGAGAGTGAGAGCAGCCGGAACCTAAAGCAATGGCAGAGCCAAACAAGAAGCGGAGCGCGGTGTGGACTTTTTTTACAACAACAGAAAAACACAGTGCCAAGTGTGATTTGTGTAATAAAGTGGTCCGCTACTGTGGTAACACCACGAATTTACACAAACATATGAAAAAAGCTCACCCTACAGAGAGCAACGAGCTGCAAGCAAAGAAGTTGAGGGAGGAGGGGGGGGATCCCCAAGCCAGAACACCCCCGCGGACACAGAGACAATGTACTCTGG
This sequence comes from Cynoglossus semilaevis, assembly GCF_000523025.1. Taxonomy (NCBI): domain Eukaryota; kingdom Metazoa; phylum Chordata; class Actinopteri; order Pleuronectiformes; family Cynoglossidae; genus Cynoglossus; species Cynoglossus semilaevis. Next base: position 2,157,885 of record NC_024327.1, read on the forward strand.
CAGATGCTTTTCAGCCAAAAAATCAACAATACCCAGGTCAGGGTTATAAACAAACAAACTTCGCAAAAGTTTTGGTTGTCTGCTTCGCACCAGCTTTTTACGGGTAATTTTAGTACGCAGCAATAATTAAACAAGTTCTCGATGTAACAGAATTGGCATCAAACCATTTTTTTTCCTAATTAGTCAATTAAATTGAAGAATAGCTGCAGCCCTAGTTTTATTGGAACCCAAAAATATAGCTACCCATATAAAGATAGGCTCTATACCTCAAACCTGAAATATGAATATTACTGACTATAATAACTCTTTAGTGTTAACTGTTGAAGGAAAAGTAGCATTCCTATTTAGGCTATTTTCAGATTACAGTTACAGACTTAATCATTTTGTCATTTCACCTAGATAATTCACAAAGAGCCAAGGACATCACAAAGAGTATTGCCATGATGATCGTGAAGGACCTACAACCCCTCTCTGTGGTTGAACAGGAGGGTTTCAAGAATTTAATAAAGACACTTGATCCCCGCTACAGGATGCCAAGTAGGAAATTTTTCATGGGAGAAAAAATACCTTCATTGTATGAAGAGTGTTGTTCTAAAGTTAAAAGGTGTCTGGATGCTGCTCACAGCGTTGTACTGACCACTGACATGACTAAGCATCCACTTATTTATAAAGCAAAGACAGTGGCTCGTTACAATTACGGGCTACCACAGAGTTCTACTGCTGCAAAAAAAATTTTAGTGATAGTGGTTTGTGTTGTCATGGGGGTGGATTGGGGTGTAAGAAAATATTGATACACTGAAATATCTTAATGTATTATTTCACAATAGTGTATTGATATTCTACATCACTGTATCTTTTTTTTATAATTAATAGTTAACATGAAAATATTCTTGGTGTTGGTTCATTTCATTTTTGCTTTTATTCCTTTTGTAGTGATTACAAATGTAGCGCCGATGCTCTTATTTACACTTAAACATCAAGAACATATTTACTATTTACATATTATTACTGTAAACAAAAATAGGCCAGGATTCAATGCAAATGCTTTATCATGTTTTTAGGATTAAGATTAAGATTTCCTTTATTGGACCCACAGTGGAGAAATTGACAGTGTTGACAGCAGCAAAGTACAATATGCGGTATAAAGAGTGAAGTCTAGCATAGTGCTTTACAAATAAGATATCAGCTTGCAATTTTGTAGTTTTCCAGTTTACAGGTATAGTTACTTTGAGATATTGCAATTGAGATAATAAATCAATTAATTATAGAAGATAATAATACAGAGAAACAAAGACTGTACATAATGACAGTCAAACAATTTGACATGTTACGATTTTTACCATTATACTTAAATAAACAGGTGAGTGACATTCCACATGAGAATGGACATTTTTGCTATTACACAAGGTAATGCTAGTTATACAGTTATTGCACATATACAGTTTTAGTATGGTGTATTGATGACTACATACCCTGATCACTTCCCTCTGTATCTGTCTCTGGTCTCTCTGTCCTACTGTCACCTCCTTCATCTTGAAAAGGTGATTTCTCACGGCAGCTAGGAGCACACACAGGGAACAAGTGGAGCAAATCCGCTTTCTTCTCGTTCTCCAAACCAGCAGACAGTTGGCAGGTATGTCCATCACTTGATATGGTCACATATGTTTATTATTAAAAAACTATTTCACATGGTGTTTAATGACAACATGAGACACGTGTATCTGTCTTTCTTGCCTGCAGTATGTGGTTTATAGACCTGGCAGGAAGTGAAAGGGCATCAGACACCAAAAAAACAAACAGACACAGTCGCATAGAAGGAGCTGAGATCAACCAAAGTCTCTTAGCAGTAAGCTAAGTAAGTGATATGTTAACACACACAAAGAGCTCAAATACAGAAACAAAGGTCATTGTATTTACCTTTTATTTGTTTAAAGCTCAAAGAATTGTAGGTGCAATGGGTCGAGTGCTGCTTAGGAGCACTCGGTGTTATCAACCAGTCTCAAATTAATAACACAACCAGTCTCATTAAAGTTATCTTTAATTATTATTTTAACCTACTAATATAGCAATAATGTATTACTTGAAGTATTACAAATATACTAAAATCAATAGTATCCAATAACAATTAAATATCTGAAGGATTTTGAGAGTTCTTGGCAAATTGGGTGGCTTCAATGAATAAAGTAACAACACAGACAAATACAGTTTACAAAAATAATCAAATTTATTTATACAACACTGTCAAGTTAATGACGGTGATTGAACTCATAAACAATGATCATTATAACAAAACAAGGCGTGTGTGTAGGGGTGTGTGTGTACTTATGTGCGTGTGTACACGAGCGGTCGTGTACGAGAGAGAAAGAGAGAGAGAGATGTTGCCTCTCAGCTACCAAGCAAGCGACTGAGCCCTTGAGGCGTGTTCACATACGCGACTGCGCAGTGGAAGAAGAACTGCGAGGTAGAAGGAACGGCAACAGGAAACACGTGAGGCGTGTATGCGCTCACGGAGGTGTGAATGGGTGTTGTGTACGCGCACCAAGATGCGCTCAGGTACAATGAAACAGTGCTTGTGATGTTATCAAAGTATATGGGGGAAGGGAGGCGTACCGCGTGGTCTACTCCAGACAAAGGACTTTGTCGGAGTTTTCCTGATCCCAATACTGATAACGTTACAAGTTAACACTGAAATACTGACGGTGTACAAGAGTATAAGACCGAGTCAGGAGGTTAGAAAAGAAGTGCATGCAACAGCCTAGCTATAAAAGCAGCACAGATTTCAGACAACAAAATTCAATATGCGTACTTAAACTGTCCCTAAGTTTAAATAGCACTTAACAATACTACAGATTAACTAACGTGCCCAAATGCCAGCCTTACTGTAGTGAACGTCTGCTCGTATTTAGAGGGTAGTGGAAAGTCCGTGCTTCTTGGGTCCTTGCCAGAGCTGGGGACGTCCGTCTGGTTCCACTGTGTGCAGAGAGTCCTCTTGGTTCCGAAAGTCCGTTTCAGGAGGAAAAGTCTCTGACTGTCGATGTGCCGGTTCACACGAATACCGTTAGAAGGAATCCTGTCGCTTCTAACTTTTCAATAACTGCTTTGGTCGCAGCGCTACGTTACTTGTGTAACTTAATTACCGGTTAACTCAGTTAAGAAAAAGACGCTACTAGTGCATTTATCACCGTGGGCAATGGTGTCTACAAAAGCGCGTTGGTTCTTAGTCTTCTGAGACGAGCAGGTTTTCTCTTTTCATCGAGGTCCTATGGAGCGAAAGTCCTGAACAGAGAGAACGATATTGGGGCTGGCCCCCCAACTTAAAGGTTGCGGAGGTTACTGATCGTGACGTATGTGGATTTACCGGAAGCAGTGGAATTATGGGAGTTCGAGTCCTTGAAAGGACTGTTGTAGTACCTACAGTAGATATTCAAGAGATGAACTGACCATTCACAGACAGGAGTACAGACAGGAGTTTAGTGACGTGGACCAGCCTTTATACTGCTGCACATTCGTCTCCATTTTGCCCTTTTAAATAAGTTTAACCAATGAAAAAAACTCTTAAAAAGCTGTGACTACTCTTGTTGCTAGGTAAAAATTGTATTTATTTGTTGGGTTTGCACCACTTCTCTGCTGTTCTTGTTCATCTGTCGTCGTTTCATCTGTGATGCTAACCTAAGCCAGATATACAAATCCAGTCTCCAGTCCATGTTTTTATGTAAACCTGCAGTCAAATATGAGTCACTCCCACCAATGTCTGACTCTGTTCAAATATGACGACCATGAAAAACAAAATTGTAGAATTACTATTTGGTATGTATGTGAAATACATTTTATTATTACAGTAATTTACCACAAATAATCTTCAAAACTTCTACTGTCTATTGTATTATCATTTTGTTGGTGCCGACAATTACGTTATTCAGTCACCACTATTGTCATCTAACTGCCACAGATAGAATGACCTGAAAAGAACCACACCTGACAATGTTGTAAGTTTTACTCGCTGCGAGGGGGAGCAGAGAGGCCAACAGCTACGCAGAGTTAGCTCACCTAAGTCCCAAAGTGTATGAGGACTGCAGCTCCTTTGATTGAGAAAGTTACATAAGTACTGAGCAGTTGTTTTTTCATTACGTATATACTCTTTGCAAAGTACACAATTCACATAATTGATGAAGAACAGACTTCATCCTTTGTGGACCACATCGTAAAATATTTCTAGGAGTACGTACAGGATATTTCCTGTACAAAGCAGTATCTCCTAAAAAGGAAGTTCTTGATGGACATTTCCTGTGCATCTTCAACAAAGGAGTACCTGTTCCTGACAAGCAGATTATGATTTATAGAGCTGTGGCACTGTCCACAATAAACGTAATAAATAAACAATAAACGTACTGTCCACGTTTATTGAGCCATTGCCGACTCCAGATGCACCGGCACCTTTTCTTTTTCGAATTTTCAGCGCACAGTATCGCAGCAATCATAATGGCAGCCTTCTTCTTTTTGTCTAGCATGTTCCTAATAACCCACGTTGGAGCTTTCAAATAAGTCTTTATTGACAGCTGTCAATAGACAGGACAGTCAGCAGGGGCCGACGGGCCATTTTCACCTGCACAGTGTGAGCTCTCTGGTCGTGTTCAAAGATTGGACTGTACAGTGTGAGTACATAAATCGTGAGCTTTGTCCGTACATCGTAGACAATTACTCATACAGTGTGTGATGGTATCAATGACAAGATTTTCAAAAATCATACAGTGTATGCCCGCCCTAACTTTGTTCCTTGGTGAAAAGCGATGCATAATTTACTCACGGATAAAGACCGTGGCCTCGTTAGCGTCACATTTCCCTCCGTGATTCACACATTTGCGTATGGAACTAATGGACTTCTCTGTGGGCGCGAGGTCAGGGATGTTTCCTTGACAATCAAGTACAGCCGCTGTAGCTGTAGCATAAAGAAGGCGGCCAAAGGTTGACATCAATTTCGCTCAAGATGTTCCCTTACAAATGACACAACAAAACGCAAATAGCACGCAAGTAATAAACCAAACAGATAAGCAGTTTGAACATTTGTTTCCTGGCTTGATAACCTTTTCATGTCCAATACCAAGTCGGAGTATCTGCCAAAACAGATACCTTCCGATACCTTCTTTTCTTCTACAGCATGCCGTGGGTAGCATTGCTGAGGCGATAGTGTCCACGGTAACGGCATGTCGCGCAAAGCTAAGTTTAGCATTTAGGCTTAGGAATCGGATCGGTCGGACATTAGTTTTTTTAATGTTTGATTCTGAGATTTTGACAAATCGGATCGATACCGATATTAAGTATTGGATACTGAGTATCAAATCGAGTCATCCCTAGTCTTATCCCAAACTTTAATAGCTAAAGCTATAAACTTTTTGCCGAAATCCAATACGCCTATATTGTCCAAACACGTAATTTCTGATTCTGATATCAACCGATACCAATATATGTAGTGGTTTGCGTGAAAGGCAGAGGACAATTTTATTGTGTGCAGTGGTGTGCTGTGTCACAATGACAATACTGGGCACAGTACGAATCTTAGTTTCACTTTCACTTCAAAACATTTGGGCGAAACCCGGGCATTGGTTTATCGGGTTTTCATTATTGCAGGAAAAATCGATAATGATTCTTATTGATTTTACATAATTAAGCTAATATCGTCTCTAATATGGGTTGGATGATAATATGGGTTGGCCAATAATATGGGTTGGCCGATATTATTGGTTGGCTGATACTACCGGACATCCCGAGCCAAAATAAAAGTTCTCCTTAGTTCAAACGACAGTTCCCACCTTAACCAGCCCACATCCATTTGAAATGGGCTGCAGCAAAAGGGACAAGGGTTTGAAGTGTTTGAGTGTGTGGTTGTCGTGACAGATCGGACCTGTCTGTCGGTCTGTGTCTAACCGATCGGTGCAAACGTGATCTGCTCACGCACTCACTGTATGGCTCTGCGCAGCTGAAGTGGATTAAGTGATCCAAATGAGGGTTGTGGAGGAGGACGCGCCACCATTGATCCTGCTGTCCTCGCTCTCCAACCTGCACTTCACAGCAGCCCAAAGTGGGAGAGAAGGAGGCGAGGTGGGGACACAGCGTGGGAATTAGCTACTTTAGCTCCAAATTTTTTATATCAAGGACACTTAGCGCGTGTAAATTAGCCACTTCCCTGACAGACGTAGAGGACGGATTAAACAAACAGGCCACACAGAAACCCTAGTGGTGGGACAGAGAATGAGTCAAAATGTCGTTCTCACTAAAATATCCGTACATGACTATTAAAATCTTCCGACTTTTCTCCTTTCCAAAAAGTCCTACATGACATGAGAGCCTAGCTTAGCCTCTGGTTTGATAACAGGCTCTTAGAGAATCACGACGTTAGCCTTCAGAGAAACTTGACAGCATGACATCAACCTCAGGAGGATAATTTTGAATATTGTCATGAGTACTGTGTCGGCTCAGGTGGAGTACAGTATGTGCCACCAGCAAAAAGACTACAAAATGTCACTCATGGGGTTTTGTTATCACAACTGCAGAAAGTTTTTTCAGAGGCTCAGTCCTCCATCTTGACATGATGTCATCCACGATAATACTTTAAAAACCACAGCAGACAGTTATGTACTGAGAGAACAGATGCAGTACATGTCAGGTACTATGACAGAACCCAAAAAATATCCATAATATATCCATAGATTAACCCTGCATTTCTATCTGTTTTAGTTTTTTTTTGTATTTTTAGTTTGTATACATGTTTTTTTGTGTTTTTATTAGATTAGTCAATTTCTTAGTGTAGCCATTATGCCTGCCTCGGAAGTAGAGTCCTGGGTTTGATTCCCAGAGGAACCACATGATCGGTGCCTGCCGGATCTGCTGTCAACACAAGAGTTGTCCAAATATGGGATCAGTAAATTTCTTTAGAAAAAATCCTGATTAACTGAGATACGGTACATCAATGTTCCTAAAAATGACACAAAAATATCACAGAAAGTGAATGAACAGCAGGTGGATGTCTGTGTTTCACATGTTCTGTTGATGAAGGTAAACCATCCTGAAACAGAAATACGTTCACCTTCATTATACAGTCCACGGCTGTAACTGCCTTCAATCCGTCCTCATCATCCTGTCAATTTATTTTCACCTCATTATTTCACTGTGGGTTTTGAACGAGCAGGTCAGGGAGCCTCTCTGACCAAATCGCATTTGATCCTGTAATGAGATGGAAAAATTTGTAAAGAGCTTTTCTTTCTCTTTTCATCTGCTCAAAGGGAACATTAA
>NC_024327.1:2166512-2182964 GCF_000523025.1 Cynoglossus semilaevis
TTTTCCAAGTCCACAAAACACATGTGGACCGGTTGGGCAGACTCCCATGAACCCTCAAGCACCCTGTGGAGGGTATAGAGCTGGCCCAGTGTTCCACAACCAGGATGAAAACCGCATTGTTCCTCTTGAATCCGAGGTTCGGCTTGGACCTCGTAGGGGTTGATGACCTCAGATTTACTTCACTGATTTCATGCCTGAGATTTCTGAACAGTGCAAGTAGTTAAATAGTACCAACTGAACCTAGCTAAACTAAAAACAGCATCATTAGCATCATAGTATTTATTTTTATTTTGTTTTTATGTATTTGAGAAGACTTGGAATAATTGATGGGCAGCAGGTCACGGCTGAGGTAGACCAATGTTCCTGTAGGCTTACATAATACTGTGTGTGTGTGTGTGTGTGTGTGTGTGTGCGTGACTAGACGTTTTCCGAGCCCACATATTTGCTCCTCTTATCTCTCACATATGTGCCGTACAACCACTGTTCTCCACTTGTCTCCCAGTTATCACACATTTTATTTTATTGTATTCTTCTCGGAGCCGCTGAGAGGTTTCTCCATGGCTCTACATCCTCTCTGTCTCTTCATCACTTTACGGTTCACAGCAAAAGCAGCGGAGAGGGTCAGAGGTCGAGACGAGCTGAAACTCTGCCAAATGTACTCTACCTCAAATAAAGCATTCAGGTCAGAAAGAAGGTTTTTTTTCAAGCTCTTTGATTTCCACTTAAAAACAACTTTTCTTCCTGACCATAAGTGAGACGTTTTGTACGGCTCTTAGATGTATTAAGTACAGCCCAAGACTAAAACCTGAAGTTGATTATAAAGGTAACTGAGGAGATTCAGGGTGAAATTTAAGACTAACACCAAATTAAAATTTAAGGTTAACACAAGTTCGATGTTTAAATCACACACTTGTGTATTTATATCAGTCATACTGTTGTGATTTGGAATAGAAAATGGCAGTTTAAAAGGTAAATATGTGAACATTATACGTAAAATTACTGCTACTTAATCCTAAATTATTTATATGTTGAAAGATGATTATTTAATCAGTGGATTTTTTTGACTTGAGATTTGTAAATTAAATTCCAAATAAAATAAAATAAAAAAGTTTTCATATTTATTTCGAGAGTTATTTAGAAACATTCGCAGCTTTTTTTTTGTTTTTGACAAAAAAAAATTGTTTCACCAATAACAGCAGCAGGTGGCGGTGTGGAGCGTCCTTCCTGTAACCCATTCTACAGAAGAAGATTACACTGTTTGTTAGTCTGTTAGCAGTTACGGCGGTTGCGTTTGTCCTGCTGTGCGCGACACAGTTAACATGCTTCTGCAAACAGTGAGGCCGTGGTTGCTCCGGTGTCGGAGTTTACCCGATAAGGTTGCTCGACTCGGCTCTGAGGCTGACAAACAGTCGTCTATCGATCAGGTAGGTTAGCCTGATGCTAACGGTGTTGTGAAGTTTTTTCCTACCTATAATTTTTTTCCTACCAGAGTTAACTGCGCATGCGTACATGGGCCGGTAGCAGAAATTTATAGCGTAGTCTGAGGTTTTTTCCTACCTGAGGTTTTTCCCTACTGGTAGCGTAAATTTATAGTCATATCTGACATTTGTGTTCAGGGTGGTAGAACATTATTATACACATCAAATCTTGATAAATACCTGCTTCTATTCTATTTAGAGTGGTAGCACATTACTATAGGCATGAAATCGCTATAAATACGTGCTTCTCAGTCTATTCAAAGTGGAAGCACATAACTATAGGTATATAATCGCTATAAATGTGCTTCTGACTCTATTTAGAGTGATAGTACATTACTATAGACATGAAATCGCTATAAATACGTGCTTATGACTCTATTCAGAGTGGTAGCACATTACTATAGACATGAAATTGCTATAAATACGTGCTTCTGACTCTATTCAGAGTGGTAGCAAATTACTACAGACATGAAATCGCTATAAATACATGCTTCTGACTCTATTAGAGTGGTAGCACATTACTATAGACATGGAATTGCTATAAATACAGTGTTCTGACTCTGTTCAGAGTGGTAGCAAATTACTATAGACATGAAATCGTTATAATACGTGCTTCTCACTGTATTCAGAGTTGTAGCACATTATTTGAGGCTACACAGAAAATCCCTGTTAATATATCTGTTCTCTCAGGGTTTAGGCTAGCACTTTATTTATATGTTCTTTACATTTACATCTGAAACCAGAGGAAATGTAAAAATGTTACCCAATGCAGCATATACTGTAAAAGAGAAAATCACGCTCAGTCTAGGATTTTTCAGCAAACTGTTTTTTATTATTTTTATTTTCACAAATGGTAACAGAAAGGATCATAATATGTACTAAGGAATATTTGGGTTTATTTTACAGAGTTTTTTTTAAGCTATTTTCAAGTAAGATACAGGCTATGTCCATCCTTTGTTCACTGACAGCTTCTGGAGTTGTCTGCACATCAGATATGTTTCCACTCCAGAAGGAATTATTCGGCGTACTGTAAATGAAATATGAATGTAATTATGTGCTTGATTTGGTACATTATCTACATAATAACACATGTTCTTCTAGATACATAATCTTTACAATTAAATACTATTAGCTTAATCTTCAAAGTACTTAAACATAAACTTGAAATAGTACCTTCAACACTAGAACCCCACAACTACTGAAATCCATCTTTGTGTTGTGGTCCATGGTGTGCACTGTCCACACATATTTGGATTCCTCCCTTGACCTGTTCCTCAGGAGGTTTCTATTACAGCATTAAAAGTATTGTTTTAAAACTGTTTTTTTCTCTCTTGAAAAAATGTATGTATGCAAATTATTGCACATATTACTGCCAGTTCCTCAGAATCTTCCTGTTGTAGGCATCATCATTTCCCATTGGGTCAGTTACAGTGAGAAACTTCTCTGCCATGTCCACAACCTTTCATATTTCATATCAATAAACAGGCTGTATAAGGACTTCCTTTACTATGCTAAATGGTTACTCTACAGAGTCTTGCACAGCCTGCATAATTTGTTCCAGCCAAGACTTCATTTTTAAATATGTCCACATAACAAAAGAGAAAACAAATATTTTGGAAACAGACCACAAGAATCCAATGCGCAGTAGCATTCACATGACACAGCCAAACACTCTCTGCTGGGAACTTAATCTGTAACAGATAATATAGAAATATGTACGTTAATAAAGATGAGTTAGGACCCTACATCAAAAGAAATGACTTACTTTCTTAATAGGTACATTATCTTATGGAGACTTTTAAACTGCCCATTAAAGAAGAGGGCGCTTGCTGCAACGGCATTGAGATAAAATATGGCTTCCTGATAAAATGATCAATATATTTGTTAGTGCAAAAGTACAGTACATCCATAAACCATGTCAAGTAACTTCCATTCAAAAGTAACATACCTTGTGGGTGTGTCTCAGCCCACCTCCTCTGTTGAGTGGTGTTTTTTCCAGGTTGAAGATTGTTGTCCTCGAAGGAGTGTGTTTTGTCCTTGAGGTGTACGTGAACAGCTGAGTCCTGTCCTGAGGAGTTGCCCCCCCATGTTGCCTAACAGAACTCTTCAACCTTGACCATGACCTGGATGACCGATAATCTTCATAGACAGAAGTTTAAAATGTTTATGTGCATTGCTATATAACCTTCAGCCCTAATTAATCCAATGTAAGATATTTTAGAATGAAAGATCAACAGTGATCACCTGGCCTTTTTCTATTAAATTAAGTCTCAGAGAAAAAGGCAACACTGATATAATTTCACACAAAATTCATGAAGTGGTTAGGAAATCATCTCAAATTTGCTTTTTTCTTCGTTTTTTTGTGTAGTTCCAGTGCACACAAAGGAAATAAACTGAATATATACCTATACCTGTTTTATACACCAAAACAATGGCCCATATACTTCCATCCAAGTCTGTAGGCCAATATCAGAGACTTGTAAACGAGCTTATGCAATACTGTAAACCCTGCTCTAATTTAGTAAGGTACTGTTTTAAAACAGCTGGAAAATCACAGCGCTATTAGACATTCGAATTAGATACACATAAGTTCGCAGGCTACATGAGCAAGTTTTATGACTACAAGAAAATGACGATAATTTGCAGTATTAGCTATTCAAACTGCATTCAGACACGATCTCATGCACGTGGCAAGTTGAAATAATTTGACTGTCAAACCTATGCATTGCATACTGGTCATATAAAGTATTTAAAATACAAAAAACTAACCTTGTTTAACGGTCGGGTAGCAAAAAAACTATGGCTTGTCTGCAGCAGCAAATTGGCCGATGTACGCATGCGCAGTTAACGGCAGTAAGTCCGAGCTGTCAGTGTTGCTCTAATATGTCCTTGTTTATATAAGCGTCAGTTTTTGTCGCTTGTTGAGGTTTTCACAGTTGCCAGGACATTGTTTGGTGGTTTGAATGATAGCTGACAGTGACGTGTATTAATACGTTTGTATTGTAACAAATATTAATAATTAGTAACAGAAGTTTTGCCGTAGCATGAAAACTGCAAAACAAGAGGTCATTAAACACACTGACCGCTACAGCCATGCCATTTCTGTTTTTAAATAGGCCAAATTAAATTAAAAAATGAATATGGCAATTGTATGCCTTATTTAAAAAATGTCTACATTATTATTACTTTATTATTCTACATTATGGAGGTTTTTGTTGCTCGTTTGCTTCCTGCAGAGGATAAAATATCAAAGCTAGCATAGTGAAACTACCATGAAAACATGAGAATCTTAACCATGTTTAAATTAGTTTGCATCAACTTTTATTTTATTTCGTTAAATTTCGTTATTATACTTTTTATTTCTCAATCAAAATATTTTGAATTGTATTCAAAAAACAAGACAAAAACATTGTGAAGCCCATACCATATATTGTAGGGTGCTCCATTTAATATACAGTTGTAATGTCAAAATGTACCACTAGATAGCACGATTACCACACTCCATGTGTTTTTGCCTAAGAGACTGGAGAATTTGCTTTGATTTAGGAAAAAGTTTCTTTACTATTTCATTTTTAATAATCATAACATTTCCACTTTTTAAAAAAAATATCATTCCTTTAAAATAGTTATCTTCTTAAATCCCAGGAAAATTATGAACAAATGCAAGTTCTTGTTGATGAGCTGAAGAGTCGAACAGAGAAGATCAAACTGGGTAGGTAGGAGTCGACTGATCTGGTGTGGTCAACACTGACTAACAATCATAGGACTTCATGTTTGATATGAATGTTTGACAAATTATTAATATCAATATTTTATGGGTTTTTTTTTTGTCCATTAACCCCTTCTGTTTAAGGCCTCTAATAACAATGTTGAGTTCATGATGTCCATGACATGTTACATTTGATAGTCCAACAGAGATGTTATTTATGTCATGAGAACAAGAGCCGTCTCATGGTTCTATTTAAAGTTGAATATTTTTTCAACATCCTGTTTGTTCCTCTCACTTCAGGTGGAGAAGAAAAGGCCCGGAGACTTCACATCTCACGAGGGAAACTCCTGCCAAGAGAGAGAATAGACCGACTAATGGACCCTGGGTAGTTTATCTGTTTCCTCCTGGAGCGTAGACACTCATGACAGTGAACGCAGTTGTTAGATGTGGAAACACATTTACTAATAGTAGTAGTTGTGGTAGTAGTAGTGGTAATAATGGTAGTAGTGCCAGTACTAGTAGTAGTGGTAGTCGTAGCTGTAGTAGTATCAGTGGCAGTAGTAGTAGTATGTGTGGTAGTAGTAGTGGTAATAGTGGTAGTAGTTTTAGAAGTAGTGGTAGTACTAGTAGTAATAGTAGTAGTAGTGTTAGTAATAGTAGCAATATAGTAGTGGTAGTAGTAGAAGTATTTGTTGTTGTGGTAACAGTAGTGATAATAGTAGTAGTAATTTTAGTAGTGGGGTACTAGTAGTGGTAGTAATAGTAGCAATGGTGGTGGCAGTAATACGAGTAGTAGTAGTAGTGCGAGTGGTAGTAGTAGTAGTATAAGCGGTAATAGTCGTTGTACAAGTGGTAGTAGTAATGGTAGTGGTAGTAGTAGTAGAAGTGGTAGTAGTAGTAGTCGTAGTAGAGGTGATAGCAGTAGTGGTGGTAGTAGTAGTAGTAGTATGAGTGGTAGTAGCAGTAGTAGTGGTAGTAGTATCTGTGGTGGTAGTAGTAGTAGTATCAGTGGCAGTAGTAGTAGTAGTATCAGTGGCAGTAGTAGTATGTGTGGTAGTAGTAGTCGTAGCAGTAGTAGTAGTAGTAGTATCAGTGGTAGTAGTAGTATCAGTAGTAGTGGTAGTGGTAGTAACTCACTCTGTAACAGGTTTATTCTCAGCAGCTTTATGTTAAATGCTATCAGGAAAATCCCTGCTGTAGTTTGGTGGAAAACTGCTGGAAATATTTAATGAAGGAGAAGATTTGACAAATGTTTTCTTCAGACTGAGCCAATGTAAGTCAGGCAGTGTGTCTATGGACTTGGACTCACTCACACTCACTCTCACACACACACAGTGAGAGAGAAAGTCCAAGTCCATAAAGATTTTCTTTTTTGCAGGACACCTTTTTTGGAATTCTCCCAGTTTGCAGCGTATCAGTTGTACTGGAACAAGGGAAGTCCCAGCAGGAGGAATCATCACTGGGATTGGGAGAGTTTCAGGGTAAGTGCTGTGACCATGATAGGTTGCTGGTTTGATTCTAGACTCCTGTTGGTGAGACTCCAGATCATCATCAGTATCAAGTATTTGTAGATGTATTACAAATATTTAATATAAAATTCATATTAAACATACTGCATTAAAACCATTTATTATTGGTGATGTCACGTGACGATGGTGAACTGAAGACTGTGTCTTAGGTGGAGCTCCCGCATTGGTTCAAATGTTTTCAGCTTTAAAGTGCCTTTTACCTGCCTGACTCCTCGCGTATGCACTGCAACATGGCAACAAAGCCTGGTGGACAATCTCTGAGAGAAAGACCGGCCAAATTGAGGCAAACAATACAATCGAAGATTCCAGACCGCCCGTCGCTGCCTAACGTGGCGCCTCCATCTCCGACCAGCGCTGATGAGGTAGGAGCGAGTGCCATAGACTTGTCCGAACTCGTACGGGAAGTCACTCAAAATATAAACGAAATCATGGATCAGAAGTTTTCTAAACTTACTGACGCCTTGAACAAAATTGCGAGTACATTGGAAAGCCAATCAAAACGTATCAACGAAGCAGAACAACGGATCTCCGCCATTGACAATCAGATGGCCGCTCTCGAGCTTCGCCTCGCGCACGTGGAGAACAGTCAGAAGACCATCCCCGCTGTTCTGAAGTTTTCTCCTACCTATAGTTTTTTGCTCCGCGAGTCAACTGCGTATGCGCACATCGGTCAATTTGCCGCTGCAGACAAGCCATAGTTTTCTGCTACCCGACCGTTAAACAAGGTTAGTTTCTTGTAATTTTAATACTTTATATAACCAGTATGCAATGCATAGGTTTGACAGTCTACTTATTTCAACTGGCCACGTGCATGAGATCATGTCTGAATGCAGTTTGAATAGCTAATATTGCGATTTATCGTTATTTTTGTAGTCATAAAACTTCCTCATGTAGCCTGCGAACTTATGTGTATGCAATTCGAATGTCTAATAGCGCTGTGATTTTCCAGCTGTTTTAAAACAGTACCTTACCAAATTAGAGCAGGGTTTACAGTATTTCATAAGCTTGTTTACAATTCTCTTGGATGGAAGTGTATGGACCCCTGACATTTGTCCATGAAATGGACATTTCTTCCATTGAGTTATTGATTGCTATGTTTTGTTAGGTATATAATCGGTTTATTTCCTTTGTGTACATTGGAACTACGCAAAAACGGAGAAAAAGGCAAATTTCACATAATTTCTAACCATTTTATGAATCTTGTGTGAACTTATATCAGAGTGGCCTTTTTCTCTGAGAGAAATACTTTTAATATATACATTTAATAGAAAAAAGTCACTGATCATTCATTCTAAAATATCTTACATTGGATGAATTGGGGCTGAAAGTTATATAGCAATGCACATAAACATTTTTAACTTCTGTCTATGATGCTTCTTAGTCATCACGGATTCAACTTCTTCTGGACAGGACTCATGTTCACTTTTTAACCAGGAAAGACAGATGGCTTGAGAGAAGCATAAGGTTGCCATGAGGTTGCCTGCAACAGGAAGATTCTGAGGAACTGGCAGTAATATAAAAAATAATTTGCACAGTTATATTTTTTTTCAAGAGAGGAAAAAAAAAGTTTAATTTTTTTTTATGCTACGTATGTATTTATAGCGATTATATACCTATAGTTATGTGCTACCACTCTGAATACACTGAGAAGCACGTATTTATAGCAATTTCATGTCTATAGTTATGTGCTATCACTCTAAATAGAGTCAGAAGCACGTATTTATAGCGATTCCATGCCTATAGTAATGTGCTTCCACTTTGAATAGACTGAGAAGCACGTATTTATAGCGATTTCATGCCTATAGTAATGTGCTACCACTCTAAATAGAGTCAGAAGCACGTATTTATCAAGATTTGATGTGTATAATAATGTTGTACCACCCTGAACACAAATGTCAGATATGTCTATAAATTTACGCTACGGGTAGGAAAAAACTTCAAGTAGGAAAAAACTTCAGCTATAGCTATACATTTCTGCTACCGGCCAAAAAACTATAGGTAGGAGAAAACTTCAGAACACCTGACCGAAGAATGACCGCCCGCGATCGGTGATCATCAAACTCCACAACTCCCGCGATAAGCCTCGGATCCTAGCAGCAGCAACGAAGGGGAAAAAGTTGGAACACGGTTCCAACACGGTGCGATTGAAGCGTCGACGGTGCGATTGAAGCGTCGCTCCTATAACGAAGTGGTCCGTAAGCTCATAGATCGAGGGTTCCCGGCAAGGCTCATGGTTCAGCATAACGGAACGGAGCACGGCTTCAGCAACGCGCACGAAGCCCAACAGTTTATGGACACACTCAACTGATTTCATCCCCCAGTGAGACATGTAAATAAACATTAAAACGGTTGGTTATTTTCATATATTTCTACATGCTATTCTGCTGTGTTATACAGTCTCCTTCTGAGGACTACGTCCAAAGTTTACTAAATTCAGATTTTGGTTAATACTCAGAGAAAAGTATACTTACTGTATAGGATCTGCAGCTATTTTACATTTTTTACTTGGCTGTGCTGGTTAATTTCCTGATTTAAATTGGGCCACCATCTCTTATAGCTGCCATGATTCTTGCTAACGATCAGGTTAAGCTTAGTTCGGTGTAGACTACCTGGATGGTACCAGAACTTTGGTACATCTGTTCTGAACTGGAGCGGGGGCTCTCTTGGGAGAATTTTGCTTTCCCTTTTTCGGTTTTATTCCCCATCTCTTTTTTTTTCTCTTACTTTTTTTGCTTTCTATGTAGTGACGGCCTCTTTTAGTGTCATGTCCCCCCATAATACCCTGTGGGTAATCTTCAGTTGTTTTTATATTTGTGAGACCCTTAGAGTAGAGTAGAGTAGAGTAGGGCTTTATTCATCCCCCTTGGGGGAAACATACTAGTACAGTAGGCAGTGCAGAAAAAGAGAGAAGAGGAGTTAACACAATAAATAGAGTAAAAAAGAACTAAAAAGCAAAGAGCACTCAAAAATTAAAGTAAACCTTTAGAAAAAAATATACATTATAAACAAGAAAATATACATATTGCACTAAAAAAGTGGCAGTGAAGGGTGCAGGTAATCAATGTAGGGAGTTAAACAGTCTTATGGCGGATGGGAGGAAGGACCTGCGGTAGCGCTCCTTCCTGCATTGTGGATGCCGGAGCCTGCCGCTGAAGGAGCTACGCAGGTCCTCCACAGTCTGGTGCAGCGGTTGGGTGGGGTTGTTTGTGATGGATGTTGGTGTTTGAAATTTCTCTTTATTTATCGGCAGATCGATAGGTAAGTCATTGATGAGATGTAATAAATTATGATGCAGAACTCGTGACTTGTTCTCATCCACCTCTGAGACCACTTTGTAGACTGGATTGTCTCTGATTTGTTCCTTCACAACATACACAGCATTTTCCCAATATGCCCTCAATTTACCAGGACCACCCCTCTCGCTCAGATTTCGTACTAGTACCCTGTCTCCAGGTTGCAGCACCACTCCTCATGTGTTTGTCATAATACTTTTTCCCACGAGCACTTGAGTTCCTGCTGTTCTCTGAAGCAATCCGGTATGCCACTGTCATACACTCCGCCCACTTCTCAGCGTACATCCTTGGTGTCTCGAGCTCTTTGTCTGTGGTAGTGATGTTCGATACCACCAATTTCCTTTCCGATCCGATACCGGGTCATATTTGTGAGTTCTGTGCAGGGTGGGTTTTGTTTACATGTGACAGCAGTACTTATTCCTGTTTACTTTGTGTTTAAGTGTTACAGGCCTTTGTGGACACATCTACTTCTGTACATGGGATTTTTCTTCACAGTTAAAATGAGTGTCATCAAATTCACATCATGGAAGGTGAAGGGTATTAATAATGTAATTAAGCGGCGTAAAATTATTTCATCCCTTAAAAAGGAAGGAACCCATATAGCCTTTTTACAAGAGACCCACTTAAGTGATATTGAACATGTAAAACTGAGGAGAGACTGGGTGGGTCAAGTGTATCACTCAGCTTTTAACTCCAAAAGTAGGGGTGTAGGGATCCTGCTGCATAAAAGGGTGCCTTTTGCACTGGAAAAATGCATCACTGATTCGGAAGGAAGATGTTATCCTGTCAGGTTTTCCATACGGGGAGAAGCTTACTTTAGACTGCATTTATTCCCCCAACACATATGAGTCTTCATTCTACTCCTGGCTGCTCTAGCCTGTAACACAGCACCTCTTACAATCTTGGGCGGAGACTAGAATGCCTGCCTCGAACCCGAACCCCTGAGCTAGATCAGCACCCTGTGAAATCCACTCCAGCCGTAAGGGCGTTATGCAATGATCTGAATCTATTTTAGACACCTGGAGAATACTGAACCCAAAATCGAAGGATTTTACCTTCTTTTCATCCCCTCATAATTTATTTTCAAGCATTGATTATTTTTTCACCTCAAGACGAGCATTGGAAAGGGTTAAAATGTGTACTATTAAAGCTAGGACTCTCTCAGATCATTCAGTGTTATCCCTAGAACGTACGCCTCTTTATTATGATCCGGCTACACGTCACTGGTGGCTCTCCCCCTCCTTATTTAGTGATCCTGCTTTCGTAACACTGTTAGAGGAAGAACTAAGCCAGCCACTAGGGTACACGAAGCCGTGTTTATAGTGCCGGTCCCAAGCCCAGATAAATGGTGTGGGTTGCGTCAGGAAGGGCATCCGGCGTAAAACGTTTAGCTAAGTTAAATATGCAAATCAATAAAATGATTTCCATACCGGATTGGTCGAGGCCCGGGTAAACAACGACCACCAACAGTGCCGTTGACCAACAGGGCACTGATGGAAATTGGACTACTGTTGGTCAGAGACAGAGAAGAAGAGGAGGACGTTTGGTTAGGAGAAAAAGAGAAAAGATGAAGAATAGAAGTGTTAGCCTGAAGTTTGGAACTTTGACTATAGGTACAATGACAGGGAAAAGTAGAGAAATAGCTGATGTGATGGAGAGAAGAAGTGTATTTGTAGATCTAGAAAAGGCATATGACAAAGTGCCAAGGGAGGAATTGTGGTTTTGTATGAGGAAGTCAGGAGTGGCAGAGAAGTATGTTAGTTTGGTGCAGGACATGTATGAGAATAGTACAACAGTAGTGAGGTGCGCTGTTGGGAGGACAGAAGACTTCAAAGTGGAGGTGGGACTACATCAAGGATCGGCCCTGAGCCCCTTCTTGTTTGCTGTGGTGATGGACAGATTGACAGATGAGGTCAGACAGGAGTCCCCATGGACTATGATGTTTGCAGATGACATTGTGATCTGTAGTGAGAGTAGGCAGCAGCTAGAAGAGAACCTAGAGAGGTGGAGGTTTGCACTAGAAAGAAGAGGAATGAAGGTCAGTCGCAGCAAGACAGAGTACATGTGTGTAAACGAAAGGCAGAACAGTGAAATAGTGAGGCTACAAGGAGCAGAGGTGGTGAAGGTGCAGGAGTTTAGGTACTTAGGATCAACTGTTCAGAGCAGCGGAGACTGTGGAAGAGAGGTGAAGAATAGAGTACAGGCAGGATGGAACAGCTGGAGAAAAGTGTCAGGAGTGATCTGTGACAGAAGAGTGTCAGCTAAGGTGAAGGGAAAGGTTTACAGGACAGTGGTGAGACCAGCCATGATGTATGGTTTAGAGACAGTAGCAATAGGCAGAAGACAGGAGGCGGAGCTGGAGGTGGCAGAGTTAAAGATGCTAAGATTCTCTTTAGGAGTGACAAGAATGGACAGGATCAGGAATGAGATCATTAGAGGGACAACACACAAGGTTTGGAGAAAAAGCTAGAGAAGGTAGATTGAGATGGTTTGGAAATGTGCAGGAGGGGAACCTGTGCTCTGCTGCTGTGCTCTCTGGGGCAGCGTTCACCTTTGATCAGGAGAACATCTACAGTACAGCGCTGCATGTGGATGATGACAATAAGAAAAATGTGCTGGCTGCCGCAGGAGTGTTTCCCCACCTTCAAAGTTCTTCATCTCAGGGGCGTGCAGCAGCTCGCTCTCTCTCTCTATCTCTCTCTCTCTCTTTGTTCAATAAATTATTTATTTCCTGTGATGAGTTGGCGAAAAAAACAAATCACTTCAAAGGCTCAATCAGCTGAGTATAATGAATTACCTTTTCCACCGTCGATGTTTGACTGTTAACTGTTCTTATACAGCGCTCTGTAATTTTGTACCAACATTTTCTCAGACCACAGGAGTATGAAGTACACAAGTACAAGTACAAGTACAAGTACACAGACAGAAGTTTTTCATTATTCCTCCTCGAAACATCAAACCAGGTGCAGCCTTTACCGTTCAACCAACTGAGCGCGGTATAGAATGGTTACCGTGGTAACCTTTATGCCACTAATTGTCCCTAGAACTGAGAGATCTCTGATAGAACAGACGCTAAGAAAACACATTTAAATCCCTGAAAAGATGTTTTTGTATGAATTCTATCTCGTTACATTGACCCCTCAGCTCATCCTCTCTGTATTCACCCACTCCCATTGTTAAGGTAGCACCGAAATAGTCAAGTCGGTGACTTGAGTTTTGTTCCAGAGTTTTCTGAGCTGCTGCGAAGACGGAGGCAGACTGGAATATGACCTTTATTAGCCCGGCTAAAAAAGAAACGCGTGTTGAATTGAACACGGTGGGTGTTATGTCACTTATTATTTACCGGCCGTATAAAAACGTTGATATATTCCCAGATATATTTATATACATATACAGTATATATAGAGACTAATGAATTCCTATTTGTCTTCAAAAACTCCTCAGACAGTCACTCTGAGGCACGTTTACAAATTCAGTTTCACTGTCAGCTGGTCAATAAAACAATATAACACAAGAGTGTAATGAAAAGAATACGCCCGCTGAGCCAGACGCACGGCCGCAGAGCCACAGCTCACACTCTTTAATCCGGGCCAGCCTTTTCTTTTCACTTCTCCGTTGCAGAGTGCACCGAACCTGCTGTGAAATTGAATTTTCCACCTCCGTGTGTGTGTGTGTGTGTGTGTGTGTGTGTGGAGCAGCCCAGCTCCTGCATTGTCAGAGCACTCAATTAGCTCCCAAGGCAGAAGCCAAAATGTTTCCCAACAGTGAGTGTATTCTTTACAGGACGGGCTCTCATTAGCATGATGCCTCTATTTCTATTTAAGGCTCTTCCCATTCTTTAAGGCAGAAACCTGGAGAAACAAAGAGGACAGAAACACTGCCTGGAGTTTTAATATCCCCGTCTCTCCATTTGATACCCGGGCGTGGAGTCGTCCCCGGTGAAGACGAGTGTTGACCTCTGCTCAGAAAGGTCTCATTTGCAACACTAAAACTTCACTTCCTGGGGTGAATAACATTCCAGTCCTTCTCTCTTAGAATGTCTAGTGATTTTTTTATTTTTTTAAAAAACTTGAATTTAAATGCAATGTGAGAACTCACATTGAGTGCCTGTGATGACTCATGAAATCAGTTGAGATGTAAAATCTTATCGTATTTTTTTTTTCACAGTAGATTAAAACAATCAGTCTTTTACTGATGAAGGGAGAAGAAAAGAAATTCAGGAGAATTTGACAATATTATTAAAAAAACATGAAGGGAATATTGTGTGCATTGAGAGTGGTCACTAAAAAAGAAACAGAAAGAATGAAAGAAACATCAATGAATGAACAAAGGCAAAGACCCCAGACCAAAGGCAAAGACCCCGGACCAAAGGCAAAGACCACAGACCAAAGGCAAAGACCACAGACCAAAGGCAAAGACCACAGACCAAAGGCAAAGACCACAGACCAAAGGCAAAGACCACAGACCAAAGGCAAAGACCACAGACCAAAGGCAAAGACCACAGACCAAAGGCAAAGACCACAGACCAAAGGCAAAGACCACAGACCAAAGGCAAAGACCACAGACCAAAGGCAAAGACCACAGACCAAAGGCAAAGACCACAGACCAAAGGCAAAGACCACAGACCAAAGGCAAAGACCACAGACCAAAGGCAAAGACCACAATTAGAGGAAGAACTTACGTTTTTTTTCTCAACCAACAACACAACAGATGTTTCAGCCTCAACACTATGGGAGTCTTCAAAAGCCTTTATAAGGGGTGTGATCATGTGATCAAAAAAGCCCTCGGACAACAGCTAGAGCTTGAATCTAAAATCTTCAATTTGGAGAAGGAGCTTAAACACTGTCACCCTGTCTAAATCAACACGGCTGAAACTGGATGCAGCCCACTCCGCTTTAGATAACCTTCTCACACAAAAAGCAGAAACTGCAATCTTCTATGCAAAGCACAGATTATTTGAGTCTGCTAATAAGCCAGGGAGACTGCTGGCTCGTCTGGCAAAGGGCAGGGTCGATTCAAACATGATTCCCTCTCTAAAAGATGATAGAGGAGCTTAACACTATGAAAATAAACATATGGTTAATATCATGAAATGGGTCTATCAAAATCTGTATTGTCCAGAAAGCCCTGACGCTGCTGGAGACCAGGCAAAATTTTTAGACCAAATACATCTCCCGACTCTATCAGCAGAAACTAGGGCCCAACTCTGCTGTCCAATTACTAAGGAGAAAGTCTATGAAATAATTAAATCTCTACCAGGCAGGAAAGCGCCAGGTCCGGATGGGTTCTGCCCGGAATTCTATAAGAAAATGGCCATGATTATAGTTGAGCCCCTCACCAGTAATGTACATAGAGCGTGGCACTCTACCCCTAACATTCAACTTGGCCAATATTTCACTTATCCTAAAAAAAGGCAAACCCTCAGATTGTTGTTCTTCCTACAGGCCAATAAGTCTGACTGGGGTGGATTGTAATAATAATAATAATAATAAATTTTATTTAAAAAGCGCCTTTCAGGACACTCAAGGACACTTTACATCAAATAATAAAACAGATAATAATTTAAAACAGGGCATAGAAATAAAATAAAGAACAGATAATAATTTAAAACAGGGCATAGAAACATGTTTAAAATCAGTGATAAACAAAAGCACAGAGGAGGGAGGTTAGAGGGAGTATGCTGTCCGGAACAGGTGTGTTTTGAGGTGAGTTTTGAAGGTGGGGAGAGAGACACAGTTACGGAGGTCGGGTGGTAATGCGTGCCAGAGATGGGGAGCAGAGCGACTGAATGCTCTGGCTCCCATAGTACTAAGGCGGGCGGGTGGGACGGAGAGGTGGATGGAGGAGGAGGATCTGAGGGACCGAGTGGGGGTTAAGACGTGGAGGAGGTCAGATAGGTCAGATTATGGATGGCCATATAGGTGAACAGGAGAAGTTTGTAATTGATACGGTATTTAACTGGGAGCCAGTGGAGATGTTGGAGGACAGGGGTGATATGATGGTGGGAAGGGGTCTTTGTAATGATACGGGCGGCTGCGTTTTGGACTAGCTGGAGTTTATGGAGAGACTTTTGGGGGAGGCCGTAGAGGAGGGAGTTACAATAATCGAGGCGGGAAGTGACGAGGCTGTGTACAAGGATAGCGGCGGTGTGAGGGGTAAGGGAGGGGCGGAGTTTGTTGGTGTTGCGGAGGTGGAAATAGGCTGTGCGGGTTAAAGTGTTTATATGAGCCTGATAGGAGAGTGTGCTGTCAAGGATGACACCCAGACTCTTTACCTGAGGGGAGGGGGAAACTGTGGTCAGGTCAATGGTGAGGGCGAAGCTGTTGACTTTAGAAAGAGTTTTTTTTTCAGTTTTATTGCAATTTAATTTGAGAAAATTTGCAGTGAACCAGGATTTAAGTTCAGAGAGGCAGGCGGTGAGGGAGGGGGGTGGGAGTGTGGGG
>NC_024327.1:2185489-2186647 GCF_000523025.1 Cynoglossus semilaevis
CGGCGTTGGCCCTCGCTAGCAGCGCTAGCCTCAGCTACCGGCGTTAGCCCGAGCACTTGCAAACAAAAGTGCTGGAGTTACAGCAGGATATATTAGGACAATGGAACCGATTAGGTGTAGCACAATTCCATGAAAGCAAGTCGGTAGTGATGGTGTGAAAGCCGAGAAAACACTAAGAAGGAGGGGAATGAGCTCAAACGGCCGGAGAGCAGCGGCAACATGCATGCCAGCGTCCGCTCTCCACCATGTAAACTGCTATCAAAACTTCTTGCCCGTAGACTAGAGGTGTATCTCCCTATTCTGATTAAACCTGATCAGACAGGCTTTATCAGGCACAGGTTCTCACACTCAAATGTCCGACGTCTTCTCAATGTGATTCAGTATGCTAATCTCAGTCAAGAGAGGATTTTATGCATAGCTCTAGATGCGGCTAAACCCTTTGACAGGGTCCAATTTAAATACCTTTTTGGTTCTACAAGGTTTAGTTTGGGGCCTGACTTTATCAAATGGGTGGAGCTGCTCTACAGCGCCCCCATGGCGAGAGTGCTGGTCAATGGTTATGCTTCAGAGGCTTTTAATCTTGGTCGGGGCACAAGACGGGGTTGTCCCCTGGCCCCTCTGCTATTTACTTTAGTTATCAAGCCACTGGCAGAGGCAATTAGATGTGCTGATGAGATATCTGGGGTCATGCTAGGTGGCTGTGTTCACAAACTGGCTCTGTATGCTGATAATTTTATTTTGTTTCTGACCAAATCTGAAACATCTATCCATGCCCTCATATCAACTATAAAGTTATTTGGCAGCTTCTCAGGTTACAAAATTAATTTTGACAAGTCTGAGGCTCTCTCCTTGAATCGCAACCTTAACGTGGTGGAGGGGTTTGAGTATCCGAATGAACCTAGGAGCTATGTTGTCGGGGGCTTAACGCCCCTGGTAGGGTCTCCCAAGGCAAACAGGTCCTAGGCGACGGATCAGACAAATAGCGGTTCAACCCCCCCTTTGTGATGAAGAAAAATACAGCTAAGAGGTTCACGTCGCCCGGATTGGCGTCACCGGGGCCCCACTCTGGAGCCAGGCCCGGGGTTGGGGCTCGCAGGCGAGCGCCTGGTGGCCGGGTCCTTGCTCACGGGACTCGGCCGGGCTCAGCCCGAACAAGCG
>NC_024327.1:2191285-2193034 GCF_000523025.1 Cynoglossus semilaevis
GACGAGAGAAGGGAGGCAAGCTTTAACTAAATCTGTGGGGAGAGGATCCAGCTGACAGGTGGAGGGCATAGACTTGTAGATGAGATCGGAGATTTCTGAGGTGGAGGGGACCAGAAAGGAGGAAAAGGAGTGGTTAGAAGGGGGGAGTTCAGATGTAGTATCGGAGGTGGGTTGTGGACTAAGATGCTTATGAATTTTCTGGATCTTTTCATCAAAAAATGCCATGAGGGAGTTACAGAATACAGTTGAGTACAGATGAGATGGTAGAGAGTCTGGGGCTTTGACGATCTTCTTATACAGTGAGTATAGTGATTTGGTGTTACCTTCATGTCAACAGATTAAACCAGTGTAGTGATTGGATTTTGTTTGGGTGATGCAGTCCTTGTAGTGCAGCATGTGATTCTTGTAAATGTTTTTGTGAATAGTTAGTCTGGATTTGCGTTGGAGCCATTCAAGTTGTCGGGCTTTGGCTTTCATGAGTTGAAGTTCAGGCGTAAACCAGGGGGCAGAACGGGAGAAGGAAACAGACCTGTTTTTTAGCGGAGCAAGAGAGTTGAGTATGTGTTGAAGTCCAACGTTGTAGTGAGACACCAGTCCTTCGGGGGTGGTTAGATTGTAAGAAATCCATGAGGGGGTAAATACTAGAGGCAAGAGAGTCCAAGTTAATGTTCTTAATATTACAGTAGGAGATGAGACGGGGCAGCTTGGAAACAAACAGAGGGAGACTTATATTAAATGAGAGGAGGAAATGGTCAGTTATTGGGAGTTCATCAGCTGTGTGGTTGAAAGGAGAGACACCAGAGCAGCAAATTAGGTCCAAGATGTGACCATGAGTATGAGTGGGAACATTAGTAAACTGTTGGAATCCAAAGCTGTCCATGCAGGATGAGAAGTCTTTGGTAAGAGGGTTATTAATATTATCCATGTGGATGTTGAAATCTCCCAGTACTATGTTGTTTGGTGAGAGGGTAGACAAATAAGTAAGCAGAGCAGCAAAGTCGTTTAAAAACTGGTTATTGGGATTAGGGGAACGGTAGACAGTTGTAATGATTGTAGGATGGTATGGTGACCATACAATTGTCACCATACCATACCATACCATAATGTTCTTCGTTCAGTATTGTCTATGTCTGTCAGCGCACGGGAAGGCGAGGAACGTAATTTCGATACCTCTGTATGTTCTGTACATGTGAAGGTATTGACAATAAAGCTGACCTTGACCGTGACCAATTGACACACGATGGATTCAAAGGAGGAGAAGGTTGGAACAGACACCGGCGAGACTTTCCAGTTCTCGCGGTGAATTATCGCAAGACCTCCTCCTCGGCCGGATTCGCAGATGTAAACAAACCCCATAGGAGTGCATTCGTTGAGTTGAGAGAAGTCGTTGGGCTGTTGCCATGTCTCGGTTAAACAGAGAAAGTCAAACTTACGGTCGGTGAGGAGATCCTGGATGAGATGTCCTTTGCTCGTGACTGAGCGGATGTTGAGCAGGCCAAAGTTGACGGAGTTCTCGCATCTGGGAGGAGTGTTAGCCGACCGGGCTAGGTAGGCTAGCACACTGTGGGCAACGACCCGGCCAGTGTTTCGTGGGGGGGCGACGAGAGGTGGACCAGATGGACTTTATTGTTTTCGAGGTGTCTTCGTGGATGTTCCGACGAGACCCACGGTGGATATATCTCCGGCGGGGCAGGAAAGGAACGTCCAGCAGGAGAGGCGATGCAGCCGGCGAGGGTGCGGACGGGGGGG
>NC_024327.1:2193421-2199818 GCF_000523025.1 Cynoglossus semilaevis
CAGGAATTGTCTTTTGACCATTTGTGGTTTGTTTTTTTATTACTACATATAATTAATAAAATAAAACACAAGCGGGAGTGGTGTCTTAGCTGACATTTTTGTATACAATACAATTTTAGAAATATTTCTAAAATTCTAAAACAACATGTTTAAAGGACCTTTGAACTCACAACAGAGCACAGTTTGCATAGAAGAAGGTAGTAGTCACCTGTTGTCGGGTAAAAAAAATACCTAATTTATTTTCTGCTTTATCACTCTTTGGTTTGCTAATATTTGATAGTTGACCAGATTGTTCATAACGAAAAGTTTGCGTCAGCTATAGATGATTGATTAGTCTGTAGGAAAGTAATGATCAAGAGTATCGCAACTATCACGTTGCTGTAATAGTGCTAGAAAGACTGTCGTATCAGGAGTGGAACATTATTTGGTTTAGGAGTGGCAGAGAACATGTGAGTGTGGTGCCAATCATTCACAGGTAGCTAGATACTGCTGTATTGTGTCGTCTGAGTGACAGATGGGTTCAGTTTAGGTTGCACAAAGAAGCTCATATATGTATATGAAAAAAAACCAACTCAGGAGCGGAACATTATTTAGTTTAGGAGTGGCAGAGAACAATGTGATTGTGGTGCCAAATATAATTCACAGATAGCTAAATACCGCCATGCTGTGTCGTCCGAGTGACAGATGGGTTCAGTTTGGGTTCCACCAAGAAGCTCATATTTATATGAAGAAAGAAAAACTTGCCAAGAGCTGCAAAATAAAAAAGTTAACGAGTTTGTAATTCTTGTTCCAGTGATGTTTTGAATAGTCTGACCACCTCATTAATACCATTTGTATCATCTACAAGTGATGAAAAGTGATGACTCATGATTTTCCATAATTACTGTATTATTTTCTGTGTCCATGACTGTACTTCATATTATACGGCTGATAACGTTTGTTGGGTTTTTTTCTTTGATCGTTTTTCTAACTTTCTCTCACTGATTATCTCACAGTTCAGCACCGAGCGGGAGGCTGCCATGAAGTAACCAGTCATACAGCGGTTTGAAGACGAAGGCAGTCCATACTACTCCAGCGCCAGGCCAGTCATTATGTCACGCTTCACGTCTCGCTGTGCGATGAAATGAGGCTCTTAAGGGCCGTAACTATAGGTTTTATGAAGGTTAATGCGTCACAACAGTTCCGAACATTGGTGCCTTGAGAAAACGTTTTGTCTTCGAACAAACGACAATTAAAACCAAAGATAGTAAGCAAAGAAGAAGAAAAAACAAAACGCCTGCCTTTTTTCTTATGGTTGATGTTTTCTCACCGCCCTTTGTTCTTCTCCAAAAAAAATTATTTTCTTCAAGCGTTGACAATGCCTTAATGTCTTACAGCAACATTTGTTCTGGGATAGAGAATGTTTTGTTATATGAGGCCTGAGGTTTGAAAGGAAGAAAATAATGTAGAAAATAATAAAACATCAGGAAATCAGATTCGGTTTTTGTTTTGACATGACTGCCCATACTTTCGAAAATCAAAACTCTTCTTAGAAGTCTTTAAAAACTTTAACTTTAAAAAAATTGGTTAAAAAGTTAGTTGTTAGGTGAAAAGATAAAAAGATTGCATTAAAGGTTGTTTAGGGCGCCAGTTGCTGTAGGGTGTAATGCTGTAACTTCTTGGAAAACAAAATATCTCGCCTAGGTCACAATGTGTCGAAAAGTAATATAAATATAGTCTAACATCGTATGTCAATGTGTCTCATGAGAAAAACGTTGTTGAGTTAAGGAGTGGCAGAGAACAATGTGAGTATGGTGCCAAATATTATTCGAGGGTAACTGGATGCCGGTGTGGCTGAGTGACTGATGGGTTCACAGCAGGAAGTAAGAGACTTTGTTACACTAACCGCAGCCCACTGGCCGCTTCATAAAGAAACATGAGTCGAGTCAGTAATCAGTCATTAAATTTAAAAAAAAAAAAAAGTTTCCTTTAGCTTGTGTGTCTTTGTATTTTGTATTTAACTGCAAGAAGAATTATTATAAACTTAAAAATAAGGAAGGACAAATTTTTTTTTTGTTGTTGTTGTTTGTTTCCGACAGGCTGTGGGATGATGGAATCATCGATCCAGCTGATACTCGCCTGGTTTTGGGATTGAGTCTCAGCGCAGCCTTGAACGCACCAACAAAGAAGACACAGTTCGAAGTATTCCGGATGAAACTTTAACGCAGTAGCAGATTTGTACTGTATTATTAGTAGTCTTTTTTTGGTTTATTCCTGATCGTGTTTAGTTAAAAAAGTTATTGAGCAGAGTCGTCTCTGTCAGGAGAACCTCTGTGGTTCATCTGTACGACATCAGACGTTTCTGCTGTTGATTTGTGCCTGAACTGTTACTACACCTGTGTACACGGAACGATTATTGAGGGTTTTCTCTTGTTTTATATCTTGTTGAATCTGCGAGAACGAAGCGAAAGATTAGTTCACAGCAAAAAATTAGTTCACGGCGAAAGATTAGTTCACAGTGAAAGATTAGTTTACAGAGAGTAATTCGTTCGTAGTGAAAGATTAGTTCGCAGTGAAAGATTAGTTCGCAGTGAAAGATTAGTTCACAGCAAAAAATTAGTTCACGGCGAAAGATTAGTTCACAGAGAGTGATTCGTTTGCAATGAAAGATTAGTTCACAGAGAGTGATTCGTTTGCAATGAAAGATTAGTTCACAGTGAAAGATTAGTTCACAGAGAGTGATTCGTTTGCAATGAAAGATTAGTTCACAGAGAGTGATTCGTTTGCAATGAAAGATTAGTTCACAGTGAAAGATTAGTTCGCAGAGTGATTAGTTCGCAGTGAAAGATTAGTTTACAGAGAGTAATTCGTTCGTAGTGAAAGATTAGTTCGCAGTGAATGATTGTTAGGTTTATTCTAACATATATGACGACAAATTAACAACACAAAAGACGTCTTGATTATTTACTTGCAAGGGGAGAATGCAGCTTACTCTTCTGGCAGTAGAGTAGCCATAGCCTTCCTCTAGTAGAGTAGCCACACCCTTCCTCTGCACTTTTATTGAGTTTATAAAAGTTTCAGATTACATATCATGTGATCGTGTGTGAGTATATGAATGGGTATGAAGTAAGAAGGTGGGTGTGAATGGGGGTGTGACTGTGTCTGGTAATTTCTCCATCAGTCTTGAGCACACTAGATTATAATATGAGAAGCAAACAGTTTCTTAAAGCGACAGTACAGCATGAAGCAATGATAATAAATTAAATTCTTCCAACAGTGATTCGTTTGCAATGAAAGATTAGTTCGCAGAGTGTGATTAGTTCGCAGTGAGTGATTCGTTTGCAATGAGTTCGCAGAGAGTGATTTGTGAGTGATTCGTAAGTTCAATATGAACAAATCTTTCATATGACTCGGGAGTCACGAATCACGAATCCTTTATATGACTCGGGAGACACGAGTCATATGAAAGATTCGTTCTTATTGAACGAATCACTCGCGAACGACACATCACTACAACAGATGTAAAGCCCGTGTCCTCATAAAAGGCAAGCTGTCTCCTACCTTTCTCTAATTATCACCGCAATTAAGAGCCGTCTCGCCCGGACCGTTAATTAGAGTGGGTTTCTCAGACAGATTACCGTGATACAGTTATGAATCATCTGGGTTTCAATATCTCTGGAAACATCTGCTGTTTTTTTTAAAACGTGTTCAGCAATGTTGCTCACGCAGGTTTGACGGACAAAAATGAAAGCTTCGCCAACAGTTAAAAGTTGGTAGGCGGAGATGGAATATGTGATTCTGGGTGAACAACTACCCACACATTCGTACGGTACTGCATGGCCAAGCTACTGTATCCCAGCTTACCTCAAGGTACGACTCTCCACACAAGAACATTTCCAGTGGAGTTTTTCAACCAGCTGGCTTCACAGGGACGTTTTCACAAAATTCACATATGCTGCTCTGAAAAAAAAAAAATCTGAAATAAAACTTGTTGCCAAAGTGAAGTCAGATGTTCTTTCCCAATTTGAGCACAGCATCTGAATGACGAGATGACTTCATGAATTGTTAAAAATAAAAGGCCAGCTGGTGGAGTTAAGACTTTGAGAAAGGCTTCATAAAAACTCATTGTAATCCCATTTCCTGTGACTTTGTATGAAACAGTAGCAGAAATGAAGTTTGTGTTAAAAAAAAACAACTTCATGTTGGGTGGATTTATAAATATCTCCAACTCCAGTGTCTTATCTTGAAAGACCTCAGCTTCAGAAATGTCAAGTGTGCATCTGGAGACTCTCTGAGATATTTTTGGCTGAACAGTGCCCCCTTATGATCAGTTGATGTGAAGTTGTGAAGCTGGTAGTGATGTGTCGTTCGCGAGTGATTCGTTCAAAATGAACGAATCTTTTATATGACTCGTGACTCCCGAGTCATATGAAGGATTCGTGACTCGTGACTCCCGAATCATATGAAAGATTGAAATTACACGTAAATGAACGTACACCTGGATGCAGTACTATTTAAATGTTGCCGGTGACCAGTTTCACTTCATATCTCAGCCTGGTTAGCTCATTCATATTAATGCGTGGCTCTGCTTAGCTTCGTGTGAATCTCAGAATGACGCGTCAGCAGAATATGGCGGTGACCTTTGTGCCGTTTTCTGCTCGCGAATCTGGGGAAACGCCACAGAGGACGCCACAGTTACTGAAATCCCAGCTAATGAACTTGGATGAGCCGAGCCTTCCATCTTTTAATTCCGGGAGTCGAATAATTAGGGTGTGTAACTCAGCCTTGTTACCATTTCATCCAGACACTTATTGTCAACTCAGTGCAAATTTATTTTCTGATAGGTGATTCATCTGTAATTAATAGCGTACCTGATCCAGGAGCGGGGCTGACTCGGCCCTGACTGATCGACCGGGACAGTTAGTGTATGACTCATGATGAAGTCACCGTGTGGACTAAAAATAATCGGAACCCAGACTTGGAGTCAATCTGTTCAGTTCCTGGGGAGAAATTAGTAAGTCCTGATGCACACACACTGATCCACGCTGTGTGGATATCTGTCCTGTATAAATAAGTATGTCACGACTGCTGCACTTTGGACTGGTGACAGAAGTCGGTATCATATGTGATACGTTGGAGAATTGATCAGAAAAACCAACACTTCATTAACAGCTGGCTGTGAATGTTAAGTTTTAATCCCATAATTTGTCAGTTTCTGTGTTTATCTGTGGTCAAAGTCACATGACGTTTTAAATGTATGTTGTATATTTTTAGCCAATGCTAATTCATGATATGATGTGTGGGTCGCAAGATTTTTTTTGGGGACGTCTCACATCATGTTTCCCAGGAGTTTATGAATAATGTCTATTGACTTGGGTCGCAATGGTTTTTTGACTTTTAAAATATGGGTCCTCAGAAAAAAAGTTTGGGAAACAGTTTGAGATATACAATACGATACGATATGATAAGGTATGATATGATAAGGTACAATATGATAAGGTACGATTCGATGAGGTACAATATGATATGGTATGATATGAAAAGGTACGATGTGATGTGATGAAATACAATATTACACCATCTGTTACTGTGCAATTCAATTTAATTTGTAGAGATTTAAGATAGTGGCGATTTGGCCCAGAGGCAATGTCTCTGTCGTTGGTGTGGAATCCTAGGGTTCACCTCCTGGGACTCACCACCTGCAGGAAGGTTTAGGGGGATTGGTACAGTGCAATGTGATTTGGGTGGCAACTGCTGCCCCTGTGACCCAGTAACGGATAAGTGGATGAAATTGGATGGATGCATGGATGGAGTTTCAAGATTTATTTATATATATATTTACATATATATAAAAGGTGTATCAATATGTTTCTATATATTTCAACTGTTTTCTACTGGGAACCCGTGCACACAATGAGAGCATGAAAAACTCCACAGTGGAAGTGCATCAGTGACCACTGGCCATCAAACCTGAACGCTTTCCTGTAAGGCACGAGCTCTAACCACTGAGTGACCCCAGGAACCTTACTTAGCCTGAGTGTGTGTGTGTGAGAGAGAGCGATAGAGAGAGAGAGGAGGTCCAGTTCGTGGTGGTCGAGCTCTGCGGTGTAATCGACGTCTGAGACTGACAGCAGTGACAGTCCAATGGGAGCGGCGGACACGCCGACGCCGTCAAATCACACACGGGAAGGAGGCGCCGTCAGCGACATCCTGATGACGTCATACACAAACAGCTGGTCGTATGGAAAGAGAATGTGAAAAAAGGTAGAGCAGCACAGTGGCTGAGATCAGCACCCCGGGCTGGAGCCCTTCTCACGGTACTTCTAACGATGTGGCAGCAGGAGCGTCGCGGCTCAGGATGTAGCCCTGCGCGGCTCCTCTGGCGGCTCTGCGCCGCTCTGTGGCTGTGGGCGGTCGG
>NC_024327.1:2199882-2204095 GCF_000523025.1 Cynoglossus semilaevis
AGACGCCAAAAGCCGCGGCGGCAACGGCACTAGTCGCATCCCCCACCTCCCTGATTTAAACCCATCCTTCTTTCTTTCTTTTTTTCTTTTTTCTCCATATTCACACTTTTGATTGTTTCCATCACGGACACACGCTGGCTTTTACTCCAGTTTGTTGCGCTCAAGGAAGGAATTTCGTCAAGCAACACATTGACATACAGGCTCCATAGGTTGTTTGTATAGGCTGCGATCCTTAAAGGGCTGGACGTGGCCACCAGAAAACACAGCAGACGGGACGGAGTCAGGAGGTGTTTTTCCTCAGTTAAAAAGCAGGAAGAGTGCAGTTTTTTGTTATTGTTTTTTACGTCACATTAAATCAAGATTTCCTGTCATTATAACGAATTGAACTTGCGGTCGTTGCTGAATTATCCTTCGAGTGAAACAACGCTTTAATTCTTAGTTTATCTCCTTGCTGTACACCCACAGCACTATAGTGTTTTCCCTCCTCGTCTCCTTTTCACCGAGATATTTCTGCTACTCCGAGGCAGCGCTGTGAAACAAAACACTTCACCGCTCAGCTGTGTGACAACAATGAATCCGTATCTACAGCACACACTGTACTGGCTGCCCAGGATGTTGCAGTCCCCCTCGTAGACTTGTTGCTGTTCGCCTCCATCACTTCTCACTCGAATTCAGAGAGGTTTTTAATCCACCTGCTCATCTTCTCACATCTTTACGGTAATTAGAAAAATAGAGCTGGTCGGTTTGACCGATTGAATGGTCCTAAATGTGTCACTTCCTTCGGTCCGATATGTGAATTTGGCGTGGCGGTGTTTATGAGATGGAGAATATTGGTGGAGTGTTAAATGTCGAGGCTTCGATTTATACATTAAGGTTGTAGATTTGAGTCCTGGGTCGGGTTTTGTCGGTCTCGCAGCGTAACGTAGTTCATTAGTTCTACTGGGATTGGCTACAGTGGTGGATGGATGGATGGATGGATGATGGATGGAAGGATAGATGATGGATGGATGGACAAATGGATACATAGATGATGGATGGATGAATGGATGGATAGATGATGGATGGATGGTTGGATGGGTCAATGGATGGATGAAAGACCACCAGTCTATAGTGTGTCCTGGCTTCTGTCCATGTAATCTGAGATGGGGCTTGGCACCAGCACCTCCTGTGGCTGTCAAAGGATGAGTGATAGACGATGGATGAATATTTATAGACTGTGGGAAAAAAAACATCAAAATGTAAATACTATGCTGTGTACACTGAGAGTATTGTCATCTACGCCGAGTATCCATAGTCATTTCCTTTTTATCTGTGATTAGCCCGTACTTGGCGCCCAGGTCTGTGAGTTATGGGCAGGTGTGTAATGTAAATGCAGTCTTCATCTACTGTAAAATAAATTTAGATGCTACAACTACAAATATGCAAATACATTAGAAAAGTTTGGTAAACACCGTCATTTATGGCACAACCTCCATTAATCATCACGGCTGCTGTCCAGGACTTAAAGGTGACTTTTTTAACAGTGACTCAAAGACTGATTAATTACAGGCTAATTATAGCTTCACGCATGTGCAATCTTAAGTTTGAAAGTTTATCAACTAGACCAGGGGTTCCCAACCTCTGGTCCGGGGACCAGTGCCGGTCCAAAGATCATTTAGTACTAGGCCGCAGTGGGAAAAAATGTACTTCAGTTTTACTAATTGACTTCATTCCAAAAGAATCCAGTCATGTTCCTTTACTGTTTTCATTCAAAGATAATCTGTCAATGTTTCAAAACAACAGGTCAAAGGTCATTCAGACTCTGATACTAACAGAAGAAAGTCTAAAAGACGTTTTATTTTGAAAATTCAATGATCCTTCAACGATGGCTTGGTATTACCAGTCCGCAATAATGGCGGATATATAAAACGGTCAGAGACTTCTCACTGTGGTGTTCAACTGGAGGAACCTGCACTTTTTTTTAATTATAGCAGGAATATGTGATGTCATATTCCTGCCGACTGGGGAGGGGGGTGGGAGGGAGAAGGGGGGAGGGCTGTTTATGCAACACTTCGTCTAAAAAAAAATCATGTTGCAGCCAAGTGGAGGAATGTGA
The DNA here is from genome assembly GCF_000523025.1 of Cynoglossus semilaevis. NCBI lineage: Eukaryota > Metazoa > Chordata > Actinopteri > Pleuronectiformes > Cynoglossidae > Cynoglossus > Cynoglossus semilaevis. The sequence goes on from NC_024327.1 coordinate 2,201,978, forward strand.
AATAACTGTGTGAAGCGCGAGGAACATGTTGGGTTTGGGTAAAGGGCGCCTGGTAAGAGCTGGGACAAATTAGACTCATGCTGCTGTGGGCGCGGGCTTCTAAATAGGGAAGTGAAATTACACTGTGAAGAAATACATAGTATTCAAGCCCGAGAATAAACACCGAGGTGAGCCTCAAGAGGCTGAAAACCCTCAAATTGCATTGAAACTATATTAATGCCTTACAAAGACGGGGGGGGGAGAGGGTGGGGGAGAGAGGGGCAGATCCCCTTCAGTGAAACACCAGGTGCATGTTTCTGTAAAATACCTCTTCACTATCTTCATCTTATTTGTATTTATAACCCCCGTCCTGGCGGTGTGATGTGTTCAAGGTACCAACGCGGCTCATGTAAGTAATATGTATGGCCGTTTATTCAGCCCTCGCTTGTTCGGCGGTAGTGTTTGGTGGATGTAATCCCAGGCTTTGACGTGGCGCAGGGCGAGAGTGAGCGTGCATACGAGCATCCCATGCTGCTGATCAAAAAAAGAGTTCACTCAGTTCATACTAGGCTTCATCGTCTGACTGATATACAAACTTTGGGTGCAATACCACCACCTACTGGGTTGAACAGGAAGGCATCTTTGTTACCCATTTGCCGGAAATTAGGGAACTGAAAAGATATTTTTGAACAGTTTTAACCTCACTCAGAAAAGTCTGATTATCTTTTTTTTAATGATAGAGTAAGAGTATCCACCAAGGTTGATAGTTGAAATAAACAAACATCTATTTATGGACTGACTGTCAAAACATCTGGCTCAAATTTGGATGTTCTCCAGAGGATAAATCTTTAATTATTTGGATGACAGCCTTTTCTCATCTGCAGGTCAAAACTATAACACAGCTGGCACGTTAGCAAATTAACACAGCTTAGATGCTTTCACACATTTCACATCAGCATGTCAGGATTTGACATTAGCACTGAGCTCAAAGCGGTGCCATGGCAACAGATTCTAAACATGGCCGCAGACAAAAATATGACTTTATTTAATTTTCTAAAGGAGGTTTCTCCCTCATTCCTTCATATTCTCTTATTTTAGTCAATTTAGTCTATGACTTAAGTCACTTTAGTCTCTGGTTTAAGTCACTTTAGCCTTCGACTTAAGTCATTTCAGTCTCTGACTTAAGTCAATCTTGTCTCTGATTTAGGTCACTTTGGTCTCAGAATTAAGTCACTTTAGTCTCCAACTTAAGTCACTTTAGTCTCTGATTTAAGTCACTTGAGTTTCCAACTTAAAGCACTTTAATCTCTGACTTAAATCATTTTAATCTCTGACTTAAGTCACTTTAGTCTCTGATTCATGTCACTTTGGTCACTTATTATTTAATTGAGGCCAAGTGGATTTTCATTGTTAATACATACAATGAAAACAAAGGATTAATTTATCCATCCATCCATCCATCCATCCATCCATCCATTCATCTATCCATCTATCCTCCTTGTAAAACCTCTGTGTTTGTAACCCCACGAGCCGCAAATCTTTTTTTTTCCTCTTTCTCTTCAACAGATTGCCTTTTTGTGACCGAATACTTCACCCACACGCCGCGTAAACTCAACGCTTTCAACTCATTCGCCAGTGTGGAACTGTTCCACTTCAGTGTGCCTGACAACAGCATGATGGCCATATGGAACCTCATCACCTTCAAGGAGCAAGGAAGCACGTTTGGAGACAGCTGCCCCAATCGCAACGTGACTGTGTAAGAACAACTTGTTCACCACAACAAACAAGCAAACAAATAAAAATAAATACACATACCTTAGTACTGCAAACATAGAAATGTACTTTGAGATGGAGAACTTTACTAGTGCAACTATTTCAAAATAAAGCGTCTACATTAATTTAATTTTATTTCCTGTTTTACTAAGCAGTGATATGATATACAGTGGTATGAAAAAGTTTGGGCACCCCTGATCATTTTCAGGATTTTCCTTTATGTATCATTGGTTTTTCGGAACAGCAATTTCAATTAAATATATCATATAGCAAACAAACACAGTGATATTTAAGAAGTGAAATGAAGTTTATAGGATTTACAGAAAGTGTGCAATAATTACTTAAACAAAAGTAGGCAGGTGCATA
>NC_024327.1:2205287-2212347 GCF_000523025.1 Cynoglossus semilaevis
TTATTTCTGCAAAAGGAGGATCTACTAAATATTGATGTAATTTTTCTGTTGGGGTGCCCAAATTTATGCACCTGCCTACTTTTGTTTAAGTAATTATTGCACACTTTCTGTAAATCCTATAAACTTCATTTCACTTCTTAAATATCACTGTGTTTGTTTGTTATATGATATATTTAATTGAAATTGCTGTTCCGAACAACCAATGATACATAAAGGAAAATCTTGAAAATGATCAGGGGTGCCCAAACTTTTTCATACCACTGTATATTGTGTTTACGTACAGTGTGATGTCACAATTCAAAGAGTAAAAGGGAGATCCTTTGATTTTATGATGTAAGAGAATTCACTGTGGTTAAAAAAAAAACAAGTTTAAAACATTTTTTTTTGGGACAAGATAAAGTAGCTGCTTGGATCAACAATCCAGACACATGGTGGTGCTTCAATTACAGCATTAATCTGTCTGCTTCTGCCCTAGAGTTATCCTTTTCATTCACATTTAGGAGGTTAAAACCTGTCATTTAAACGAATAAATGTCACCAAAAAAAAAAAAAAAAATTGGGACATGGAGAGGGGCGCTTTGGCCCAAAGGCAATGTCTCTGTCATTGGTGTGGAACCCCAGGGTTCACCTCTTGGGCAAGATCGAAACCCGGTTAGGGCGGTTGGTACCTTCCAGTGGACTCACCACCCACAGGAAGGTTCAGGGGGGTTGGTACGGTGCAGTGTGATTTGGGTGGCGACTGCTGCTCCCGCGACCCGGTAACGGAAAAGCAGATGAAAATGGATGGATGGGCCATGCAGAGCTAAATTTTGACCTTGGTGATTTATAGGTACTTCAGGTCTGGAGCTCCACCAGTAATCAACCCCCTGTACACTCGCTTCCCCCGGGACACCATTGTCCCAGGGTCCTTTGCCATGACTCTGACCTGGACTCTACCCAACCGTACAAATGGAGCGTTCAATGTGACCAGCCCGCTCCCTGGAGACTGGTTCCTTGCAGCACATTTACCCAAGGATGAAGGCAAGATCTCAGTCAAGGTGAGTATGGTCACTGACCACAAACACATGTATTAGTTTCACGTTGTATTTTTGTTACTTATTTTAAGGCTCTGTAATTTTATGGTAACATTGATCACTGGGTTTATTTCTGCTTTCTGGACTAGAGCGTCAGTTGGACAGGTTACTGCAAAAAATTCAGGAAAAGAATACTTTTTAACCAAAAACATCTTTGTCACGCTGCAGCAGATACTAAAAGATAGTTCACCTTATATGTACTGTATATCAGGGGTCTGCAACCTGTGGCTCGTGAGCCACGTGTAGCTCATGAGCCTCTTTGTATCGGCTCCCAGCAGAGAACAGGGGTTGATTTAAACATTTTTTAAAAATCAATAGTTTTACACTAAAAACTCAACTTCCTATCCAGCATCAAAAAAACAAAATGGCACCCTCTTAAAAGCTCTGCTCACTTTCTGTTGGACTCTCTGCGTTAACAATGCAAAAGATTTTACCATTATATTTTTTATTTTTATGATTGATTTTATTAATATTGATATATTGTAGAATGTGTCAGTTTTTCAGTTAAAATACTATTGTATAGTATAGTAGTATTTTTTTATTTTATTTCTATGCCCTGTTTTAAATTATTATCTGTTTTTATTTTATTTTATGTAAAGTGTCCTTGAGTGACCTGAAAGGCGCTTTTTAAATAAAATGTATTATTATTATAAGCGAGTACACAAATTAACTTAAAAAATGTTATCGGGACACGCTTTGAATTATTCCCTTTAAATCGACCCGAGGTGTGAATGTTAGTGTAACTGTTAGTGTGAATGGTTGTTTGTTTCTGTACATCGCCCTCTAATGGATTGGTGGACTCCCGAGTATTTACTGTCCTCAAGCCATTAAGTAGTAGAAAATGAATGAATGAAGTACTTTGGAGGGGAAAATACTTTCTTTGTAAAAGTTTTTTTCCCAATGATGAATTGGATAAAAAGATTGTTTTTCATATTTGATTACAAACACATCCGTACGTGTGGTTTTGTTGATTCCGCAGGCGACGTAATTTGCATTACTATTTTGACAATGGCATTTTACATGTTTCAGTCTCCTGCAGCTTCACAGTCTGTGCAGAAAGCAAAAGAATGAAAAGTGGGGAAAAAAAGAAAGAAGTGAACACCTCAGTTGTTGTCTTTTAGGTTCAAAGTCATTCATGTGTAGATAGACATACAACATTTCCCAAAAACCTGGGGGCAGGGGTTGTTTGGTCTCTGGAGTGAAACCCCATTCTTATATCTAGATTTTTTCTTTTTTTTTTTTGTCAGACTGCTCCGAATAAAAGGCAAAGAAAACTGAAATCCTGGCCCAAATATTTGCTGTTAATACTGAAAGTCCCAATATACTGGCTAAGTGTTCACTGGACCAAAAGGGCTGTGAGATTGGCATCAGTGCTCCTCAAGACTGCGAGGAGGATGAGGATGAGGCTCTAAATGTGTGAGCCGGTGTCAGAGCGAGGGGCCTGGCTGACCAGCAGAACGGCACCGGCAGCAGGGTTGGAACAATATTCATGGTTTGAGGAGCCATGAAGAGAGTTTTCTTTCTTTTCTTTCTTATCATGGTTTTTTTTCTTTCTCCATTTGTCTGCATGAGCACCTGCTGATTTCCATTTCAGACAATTTATTTTCACTACGGTTTCTTAGATCTGCCTCTTTTGTGAATTTTCCTCCTTGACAAAAGTGCAGCTGAAATACACAACAATCAAATCTCTCATCAAAGGGTTGCATCAAATTTTGGATACTAAAGCCCCGGGTGTACTCAGAGGCGCTGGGATAAGAATATAACCGTGGATAAAGTGTGATCGTCTGTCAAAGAGACGCGCTATAGAATGGAATTCTAAATTCTGCCTTCCCTTAGTAGTTTATTTCTTCTTAATGCATTCTCTACAGCGGAGGGAAATGTGTGAAGGAAACACCTGAGAATGCAAAATGCATTTCTTTGTATACGGTTTTACAGAAAAAAAAAAAGAACTCAGCGTTACGGTGTTAAAACAAGCATTGGTGGGAAAACTGTAGTTTCCAAGCCTTCAGTTTTTCTTCAGGGTTTTGAAGGAGAACAAACGGCTTCATATCAGGATGTCTCGGAACACAAGCTCTGACATAGGTACTTGAAGCTATTGTGTACCTTGGTGACAGGTGTTAATTCTACAAAAACACTAAAACACATCCCCTTCCGATCATAAGCAATTGCAGGTACCGTATTTTTCGGACTATAAGTCGCACTTTTTTCATCCTTTGGCTAGGTTTGCGACTTTTACTCAGATGTGACTTATATATTAAAATATATAATTTCACTTGTTTGTTTTTTTAAACTGACAGCCACTAGAGGTCACTCTAGGCTTGTGAACTACTATCTGCTACTCCTGTACCACTGAAAATGTACGTGTTCCTTTTTTTCACACTGACAGCCGCTATGTTTTTTTCTTCCTCATTATGCATTTTTTGGCTAGTGCTACTTATACGCTGGAGCGACTTATAGTCCGGATCTGTAAAACAGTGCTCAGTATTAGAGTTTTTAAAAAGAGAAAGTAATCCTTTGAGAAATTCTCAGAATGTTTTTGTGTTATTATGAGAACTTCAATAAATGTTAAATGTCTGTAGTATTAATGTAGTACTTAAAACTTCAAACACTACACCACTGCCGTCATTTTAAGTGGTTAAAATGTTTTTGTGGCTCTTGGTGGATTTCAGTTGCTGGTGAAAGGATAAAACTGACTCTTCTGTTGTTGGGGGCTACAGACCCCTGGTTTAAACTGGTTTACTGCAGTTTATTCTTCTGTTGATCTTTGGTGTTTATTAGCTGTAGGGGGAGCTAGAGCCAGTTGCGGAAGTCATTCGAAGAGTCCCCCGCACACCACAAAAAATTCCCCCAGTCCCTCACAGGATAACATATAGAGGCAAACAACTATTCACACTCACATTCACACCTATGGTCAGGTTTGAGTGAACCATAAACCTAAAAAACTTAAAATTAAAGGGTTAGTTTTCAAATATACAAAGCTTCAAAACTTGACAAAATAGCCATTGAAAAACACATATGACTCTGAGAATAAAACAAAGTTCATGTTAAACAACATTTTATGTCTTTGTTATGGGCCATAAAGTTTGGACCACATAAAACCAGTCCAAATGCCACAGAAGGCCCCAGGAGCCAGACTTTGGAATTTCCTGTTATAGGCAGTAGTAAAATGACTACTCAGCAGGGTTGGTTTCTATTATGTATCTGTCATTTGAAGGCAGTAGCTCTTTTATGATAATTACATCAGAGTTTGACAGTGTATGTTAGCCTTTTAATAACTCGTGCATTTTGTCCAGTCAGCGTTTCCTGCTGTCAGGACCGGAGAGTTCTATCTCCGACTGTAGACGTAAATGCTGTGATTCATAGATGCATCCTTAAAGGATCCAGAGGCGTAACAACCGCAGGACTCCCTAACAGCTCTAATTGTTTATCATACATTTTAGTTGATGTGGCCGATGGTGGTCCCTGGTATGCTCTGACTGCCCATATTTTACCCACATCCTAAAAAATATATATATATATATACATAAAAAAATATGTTAGTCACCAATGATCTAACAAAATAATTTTTCCTCAATCGTATTATTTAATTTGTCATATTGATCTGAATGAAATTTTTTCTTTTAAAATACCATCTGAAAAACCAAACAACTCTACTGGTCACAAATAAAACACGTCATGTCATGTGTAAGAATATGAATTATATTGATTTATTGTTAATTTTGATCATGAATAATCATGATTAATTGGTTACACAAGTACCATCTAATAAGTATATATATAAATATACTTATTAGATGGTACTTGTGTAATATATATATATATATATATAATACGCTCTGCTTATTGGGGCATATTCTTTATCCTAGCAGCAGAACCTAAATGCACTTAAGACAATACATTTATTATGTGTATTGTATCTACTGTAGATCTTTATTCACAATACGATCAGTAAAGTTGACTTCATTCACTGTCGTAATTTACTTTATTCAACTAAACGAACTACTTTCAGGGGCTTGGTTTTCTCCGACCAGAGAAAGTACGAGGTTGATTTTTTTTTATTTTTTTTTAAATTATGCTTGTAAAATAGTGATATGTTGGAGGTGTCTTCACTTGCACTACAGAAAACAATGGCCTTCAACATTTCATATTGGCTGTGTCCTAATTAAAAGTCGTCTTGCTCCAGGAGCGACATGTGCAGCTCTGACTGATGGGCGGTAATAAATCAAAGGGTCACCTCAGAGGCTCCTGGACTAATGACACAGCACAGTAATCATGGCTGAGGCGGAACGGGTTAGTGATCACTTGACAGGAAGGGGGGGGGGAAGCCTATTTGACATTCACACCTGTCCTTCTAAATGGGATGGAAAAAGCCCTGGGGGTCAAAAACACATTTTATGGCAGATCAAGTCTAGCAACAATGCCGATTTGGCATCCTGTCCGTCAGGCTCATCTCACACGGAAGTGCACATCGAGCATTAACGCTTGACAACAACAGGACTGCGCGCTGAGTGCATGTTCCGCCGTGCGGTAGACAATGGGAGGACAGAGGGTGACAGGCTTTATGCACACATTAGGACATTTCAGCCAGTCTGAGTGATATCCACTCTCCTCCTCCTTACCGGCAGTTAACCACTGAAACAGCATCTGAGTCACTGCTGTTATGTTTGCAGGGTCTGTCAGAGGAATGCCAGTATCTGTTCCAACCTCAGCTTATTGTCCAGAGGCTCATTGGGATTTTAGTGCTTTATCCTGGATACTTCATCAACCAGATGATCCCCAACAACAACAGATCTGCCCTCTATAAGTAAGTGTTGAAACAGAGCCTCCAAAATACCAAGGTCAGAACGATGTATTTACCCCCCCCACGCCTCTTTGTTTGATTATTGGAGAGCTGAGCTTTTTATTCTTCAACTTCTTCTTTAATTTCTTTTGATCTTTTCACCCTTCCTTCCTTCTTTCTAAGTAGGGTCTGGTTTCCCAAGTACAAATTTTACATTTTAGTAAGTAAGTATTTTATTCTAATTTGAATATTTAAAAATATTTATGACCTTCCAGTGGACTCACCACCCACAGGGCGGTTTAGGGGGGTTGGTACGGTGCAATGTGATTTGGGTGGCGACTGCCGCCCCCGCAACCCGGTAACGGATAAGCGGATGAAAATGGATGGATGGATGGAAAATATTTATGAAGAAAAAAACCCACAACTATGCACCCCTGAGATAAATCTGTTGAGGTACTTTAGATTTGATAATCGTCAGTTTTAGACCTTGATCATCAACCTGTCTTATTATTTTCAGATCAGTTCAGATCAGTCTGATATGAATACGTCAAATAAAAATAAAAGAAAATGGCGCATCATCAAGTTGTTTTGGATATGCAAAAGAAGCTGGCAACGGATTTTCTGAAGTAACAAAGTAATTTCCTACCAACTTCAACGGGGAAAGGACAAGTCTCGAATGTACGTGGTGACGCACGACGTAAATTATAACGTTACCAGGATGTAAAGTTAGCCCTACTTGGAGCTGCTTTCGAGAATATTATATGCATTATATTTTATCGAAGCAGGTAGTACTGTGCGACGGTAAGGAATGAACAGCTTATGTATGACATTTTTTTTAAATCAAAATACACGTATTTTGGCTGTGTGGTCAGTGCAGGTACTGGCAATCTTGTTAAAGTTGAAGGTCGCATGGATTCCAGTCAGTATCAGCAAATTATTGCGAACAATGTTCATGAATCAGTGGATACTTCAACAAGACAACGACCCTAAACACCACTCAAATTCTACCAAAGCATTCATGCAGAGGAACAAGTACAACAAGTACAGACCTGAATATCATTGAAAATCTGTGGTCTGTTTTAAAGCGGGCTGTCCATGTTCGGAAACCATCAAACCTGACTGAACTGGAGATGTTTTGTAAAGAAGAATGGTCAAAAATACCTTCAACCAGAATCCAGACCCTCATTGGAAGCTATAGGAAGCGTTTA
>NC_024327.1:2212551-2214145 GCF_000523025.1 Cynoglossus semilaevis
TAACCAATGATACAAAAATCTTGAAAATTATCAGGGGTGCCCAAACTTTTTCATACCACTCTATATAGCTGTTATTATTGCATAAAACATTATGCATTATGTGTTTACTTGTGTGTGTGTCTCCTTGTGCAGAGTGTTCATCCCTAATTATATATCAAAGGTAAAAGTCCAGCTGGTAAACTGCAGCACCAAGAACAAGAGCAGCGACAGTTGTCCTGTGGTGCTGAAGATAAGACCGCGGGCGCCACCGGTTCATAACTCAAGTGCCTTCGACTGCAGGGAGTGGAACCTGTGTGAATTAGAGACAGTTGTTCCTGCATGGGAGCAGTGGTACTACATCCTGGTGGAGAGATATCTTAGTACCAGTGATGTCTATTTCCGCATCAGTGTGCAGGTCACAGGTGAGAGATTTTATTTACTTTTTATCTGCTGAAAAATAAAGCAGCAATGTACAGTTGTTGAAATAACTCTTTGCCCTGGACTGCTTTCTGTGTTTTACCTTGAAAAGGTCTGATTCACTTTTACTTCAAAAAGATATACTGTGGTTTCTAGAAATTTCTCTACGGCGGGTCAAAAGAATTAACACAGCAGATCCTTGATCTCTCTTGGCCTATCTTAACGTCCTTGCACTTTCTGTTTCCCTTTTATGCATCCAGAGGTTGTTTTTCTATGTTGTGGTTGTTGCACAACCAGGGCCAAATACCTGATGACCAGCACTGTAAAACGTTCCTGTTGAAGAAGGCTAGGAGTTTTTATAGCATATCGCTTTATATAAAATAATACAGTCATACAGGGGACAAATAATACTGCACAAAGATTTTACTTTTGAGTTAAATTAGTCTACAATACAATAGTTTTTAAAGCACAATCTGATTTTGAAGTCATTAGAAAATATTTATTTTGCCACAAAATTCTAATATCCTGACAACAACATGACTATTAGTAAATATCCTGCGATGGGGGCGTGCGATGTAAATGCCCAAGCCACCTCAGCTGACTCCTCTCGATGTGGAGGAGCAGCGGCTCTACTTCGAGCTCCTCCCGTGTGACAGAGCTCCTCACCCTATCTCTAAGGGAGCGCTCTGCCACCCTGCGGAGAAAGCTCATTTCAGCCGCTTGAATCCTTGATCTCGTTCTTTCGGTCATGACCCACAACTCATGACCATAGGTGAGGGTAGGAACGTAGATTGACCGGTAAATTGAGAGCGTCGCCTTTCGGCTCAGCTCCTTCTTCACCACAACGGACCGATACAGCGACCGCATTACTGCGGCCGCAGCACCGATCCGCCTGTCAATCTCACGCTCGATTCTACCGTCACTCGTGAACAAGACCCCCAGATATTTGAACTCCTCCACCTGAGGCAGGACTTCATCCCCGACCCGAAGGGTGCATACCACCTTTTTCCGGTCGAGAACCATGGCCTCGGACTTAGAGGTGCTAATTTTCATCCCAGCTGCGTTACACTCTACTGCAAACCGCCCCAGTGCATGCTGCAGGTCCTGGTTCGAAGAAGCCAACAACACCACATCATCTGCAAAAAGCAGAGATGAAATCCGGTGGCTACCGAACTGGACCCCACCCGACACCTGGCTG
>NC_024327.1:2214605-2217948 GCF_000523025.1 Cynoglossus semilaevis
TTTCGTCCTGGTCGTGGAACACTGGACCAGCTCTATACCCTTCAGAGGGTGCTTGAGGGTTCATGGGAGTTTGCCCAACCGGTCCACATGTGTTTTGTGGACTTGGAAAAGGCTTTCGATCGTGTCCCTCGTGGTATTCTGTGGAGGGTGCTTCGAGAGTATGGGGTTGGGGGCCCTCTTTTAAGGGCTGTCCAGTTCATTTTAGACATTTGCAAAAGACTTAGTTGCTTAGCATGCATAATGATGCCGGCAGGTTTTCTGGCTTGTTTTGACCTGTTTGTGTGCGGGTTGCTGGGGGGTTGGTTATGTGATTTAATGATGAGGATTTTCTGCACCGCCTGTTGCCATGTACATTATTACATCCGTGTGTATGTCAGGGCTGGAAGAAATGACAAATATGAATTATTTAAAAATAAAACATGGTTGTCAAAAATATCAACAAATGAGATCAGCATATCTAGGGGTCAACATTGAGGTCACTGCATCATGTAGATTCCTTAAATGATTTCCAGGTTCGGTAAACATGGCTGAACAAGAGCCACTGCACAACAATGACTTTCAACTGGTGAACTCTGACCTAAATGCTGAACTGTGAGGTGGACAAAGGACATGATATAAACTGATATAACATGATATAAAATGCTCCAACATCGTCACGCATCGCTATATGTGGAAGATGGCTTTGTTTACATTTGCTAGTTTGTACAGCATTCACTAGATTGTGCTACATTCGCTTTCTGATGTTTTTATGTCCTAGATTATGACCACTGTGTTAGCGTAGGTGAGTGACATAAGTACAACACACCGTAGGAATGGAACCAACATCAGTCGAGGACTCCCTGTATTAGCATGATCATTTTATAATAATTCTATAATCATTATTCTTGGCCTCATAATTGTAAAGGTATCATATCAGGTGATACCCAGAGATTTCCACGTCTAAGGTCACTTGAGATTTTTCTCTTTGTCATGAACAGGTTGCTCCAAGCTCAATTTATCCAAGGAGCGAGCGCAGCCCAGCTCGTCCATGAACATGCCTCAGTCGTTTGGATCGGCAATGGGTTTCTCCCTGTCCGAGACCCTTTCATTGGCTAACCTGCCTGGACTGTTGCCTAATGCCTCAAACCTGCAAACCTCGGATGACGGCGTCATTTACCTCGCCCCCATCACTGACACCAACAAGTGCTGGCCCATCCGCCCGACTCTGCGAAACGAGCTGGACACGTTCTCCGTGCACTTCTACGTTTTCTTTGGTCCAAATATGTCCATTCCACCCGACCGAGACGCTGTGTTTGCCATCAACCTGATGCCGGTGTTGGACAGTGGAGGAGTCCTCAACATGGAGCTAAAGCTGAACATGGTGAGTGTTTCAGTTTTCACCCCTATTCAAATGATTCATAGTTTTAGGGTTGGTCAAAAAGGTATAAGACTGATCTTTTCAAATGTAGTCTGGCCTGAAAAAAATAACCGGATAAGTCACGTCTCACAGGCGTCTTTAACAGCTGAACATGTTTTTAAAATTTGAGCAAGCATCAAATTTAAAACTCCAAAAATCAGAAAATCTAAATCCAAGTGTTGTTTGAGTTCTATGTCATTCGGTTCCTTTTCCCAACACTGAAAAAAAAACATTTAAAAGAACTGGATTTTATTCCTTGGATGAGAAAAAGAACCATTAGACAAAGAAGAATGAAGATGATAGACATTTGTCAAAAAAGAGGAAATGTTAGCCAATTTGTTTCTAAAGAAAATTCCAAACTTACCCATAAAATTCAAAAAAGCAACTTTCTGCTGGGTTCAACCAGTTTATTCACAAACTTTGGTCCAGTCAATGTCGTACACTTTTTTTACATTTTTGGTCTGACTCTCAGGAAGTTTCTTGTTGACAAATGTGGAAATAGTAATTTGAAATAGCCCTCATTTCTGACAAAGGTTCTGGAGTTTATGTATACGTTCAAGCCCCAGAAGCCCCAGATTCTCCACTCTTTGCCGTTCCCCATGAATGCATCAGGACGCTAATTAGGCAAAGTGCAGCAGCGGGCTCTGTCAGAAAAGCATACATATTTGATTTTTATCTGACAGGTGTAAACACTTCTCCCAACTCAACAGCTGTCAATTAACAGAGATGTATTTGGAAAAAAGTAGTGTGTAATCAACACGGCCGATCGCATCCTCGGGCTACATCGCAGCTTTGTCTATTTGTGCTCTTTCAGCACATAAGAGAGTGCATTGAGAGATGAACACAGAAAACGTTGCCAGGTATACAGAGTGAGTCACAAAAAAACGGCAGTTCAGTGCAGCATACATTCACGGTTCCCGTCGAAACACCAATATCCTTCTTTTTGTAGTTTTGATGCGATGACGGAGAGTGGGATGTGTCAATCAGGGTTTCCTTCCTTTGTATAACCCAATAGTCTTGGACACAGAAGATTTATCATGCATGTGTCAAACTCAATGCCCGGGCGTCCGAATCTGCCCCACCCCCGAGTTTAGGTAGACGTCACCCTGTGAAACCCACTGCTTTGGAGAGAATTTTGTGGCTCACAGATGAGCTCCACTACATCAGTGTTTCCCAAACTTTTTTTTTTGGGGGGGGGGCATATTTTAAAAGTCACAAACCTTCGCGACCCAAGTCAATACTGTAGACATCATTCGTAAACTCCTGGGAAACATGATGCGAGATGACCCAAAAAAAATCTCTTGCAACCCACCTGGGGGTCGTGACCCAGTCTTTGGGAAACAGTGAACTACATTATGTTCAAACATGTTGACAGTGCAGCTAGGTGTGGTGTTTGTGGCCCGTGACATATGGTGGTAATTGAGACAGAGCAAAGTGTTGATGTGATGTTCTGTTAAACTGTTCTAAGAAATTATGATCCACCTGCAGTGGCTGTGTTGGCCTGCAGGGTGCCAGAGACAGGAGGGCCACATGCTGGCAGATGGACTGGTAATGGATAGAAAAACAGGTGACGGGAAAATAACGAGAGGATGAACCCGATAAACGTCTTTGATTATTCGTTTCAGAGCAATATCGTGACATTTCAGTGTCTTTAGAACCCTGAGGTGGTATCACTTTCATCTGCCTCCATTCAGTGGACGCACTGGTCGAAAGAGCCTTTATCATACAGTACCTGGTACTCAGCAGAGAGATAGCAACAAACCAGAGGAAACAGGTGGAAGAAGAAATCATGTTTACCCTTCCAACAATTACAGGAAACAGAAAAAAAATGTAATTACATGTTTAATTAACTAATTAACCAGATTATATTTAACCAGCAGATGGTGTTTTTCAGCACTCGTTGACTGACACAGGTTCTCTGTCCTACTGCAGCTGTGATCAGGTGCC
>NC_024327.1:2217985-2230350 GCF_000523025.1 Cynoglossus semilaevis
GGCTGCTACAAGCTGAAGCTTCATAAACACAGACAATATAGTGGATTAGGTTTTCAATATCAGGCTGGAGGGGCGAGTAACGGGTGATTTGATTGGAGTGGGGTACAATTTTTAGACAAGTGCTGAGTAGATTAGTTTGATTGAGAGGGAGAAGAATTAGTAACAGTTTTTGGAGGAGTGGTTTCTCATTTGTCCCTTCGCTACCATCTTCTGATCACAGATTGTGAAGCCTAGTTTTTGAAGCTTGAGTAATGCATCCACCATGGAGCAGTTCTAGGTTCAGAGTTCATCCCTCAACGGTGGTGGAGAAATATCCCTGCTGAGAAACAGGTCCAAACAGAGGCAGAGCAGGAGACAGTGGTGGACTGTGTGGAGATTAGATCCAGAGTAGGATGTGACCTGGTGTGAAGGGAACTCTTCCAGGAACAGATGACTTGTTGGTAAATAGTTTTCTTAATGTAAGTAGGATTTTTTTTTGGTTTTGTTTTTGTTTTTATCTTAGAACTCTTGTCTTAGAAATGGTGTAAACTTGAATTCCACGCTGTTAAATAATGTATGCCAACTTTATTCCTCATTCTCTACTTTCCTGTCATTGGACTTTAAATTTAAAAAAATCTTATATAATATATTATATAAAATAAGACCTAAATGGAGGTGAACTGAGTTAAAACAAAAACCCTATACTAAAACATGTGTGACATCATAAACCCAGTGAAGCCCCTCTGGTCCACTGCTCTGGCATCTCTCATCCACAGCCTACGACCCACACTCCGTGCTCGGTCCAGCCACACACCCAGTTGTACATAACTGGGGGGCGTTCTTCGTGGTGGTGGTTTGTGCAGTGCGTTGAAAAGGAAGGTTGTGGTGGTTGTTTGAGCGTATGTTTTTCAGAGAGAATGCTGTGCTGTATTGTTCAATACCGACTTCGACCCCCCTTCCGCGACGGTCTGCCACTTGCTTGTCAGCAGCAAAGAATCCCGTTTGCCGCCGGTGGTGGGTCGACCACTGTTGATTTGTGGGGCTCCCAGAGACATTTGCAGGAGCCGCTCACCTGGTCTTTCTGTGAAAGAGTGCGAACTGAATGCGTATGGCTTTTATTTCCACTCTGGTGAACCCTTTGACTTCAGATCCACTTTTCTTTTCTCAGGTCGGACTTAAGTAGATAAGGAAATTATAAGCACTCCAATGAGCATTAGTCCTTGAAATGCCATCACTGTTTGCAATTATCAGCTTTCACGTTTTTCTTTTTTTTTTCCGCTTTTGTTTGATCCAGCAAACACTCTTCTCTGCAGAGAGAAGTCATTTTCTTCTGTAACAAAATGTAGGTAAAACTTTAAGCTTGAAGTCAGGGAGAAATGAATAGGCTGAGATTAGAAATAATAAAAACCAAGTAAATGATCACTCACTGCACCTTCATGCTGGATCTCATTCATATATTTTTATTTATGATATTGAGATATCAGTGTTTTATAATGTTAATTCTAGTTGTGCCTACTAACCATAGATTGTATATAAATTATGGGCTATCCTTATTTCTAACAATAGTGAAATAAAAGTCAGTTGGCGTCAGCTTCCTTCCAATACACTCCCTTAAGCAGAGAACTATAAATAACAGTGACGTGACACAAACAAGTCAACAATGGCTGATTGACAGTCCAATAGGAGTGAGCTGTAGGTGACATCACTGTGTGGATCACAATGTTGCAATCCATTAAAAGGTACATTTATAATTAAAAAACAATACAATCTGATGAATTAATCAAAAGATTGTCCTCATTTATTTATAGTGTTTCATTTGTATAGAGTTTCTTCCTGGTACCAGGAGAGACTTCGGGGCTTCCTGTCTCCTGGAGGCTACATTTTTAATACATCGCTGCACTGTGTCAGTGAGTTCTCTCGACCATTCCTTTGTTTTGCTCATCACTTTAAGAGGAATTTGTAACAAAAAATGGAAGCAAATGTTTGTTTTTTTTCTCTCTTTCTCTCTGCCTTCGTTGGTTGGTCATCAATGTCCCAACAATAAAACACCTGGAATTTCTATTGTTTAAAGTAGAAGGGTTAGCATTTTTTCAACGTTTATATATTTGTGATAATGACATAAACTGACATTTTCACCACAGTGTCATAGAACTGTCAAAGTTCCAGGAACCATTTTTAAGCAGCTAAGTAGCACTAACTGAAAGTAACTGCCATGATTAGCATTTAAACGACTAGTGGAAAATGGTTACATTTATAATTGAATTAATTAAAGGTTCTGTCAATAATCTTAATTTAATTATTTTTTATCTATCTATCTATCTATCCGTCCGTCCGTCCGTCCGTCCGTCCGTCCGTCCATCCATCGGTCATGTAGATCAAAAGGAATGGATGGCTCCAGGGTTCCCTGTGAGAAGGTAGATTGGGAGATCTCCCATTGTTCTCAGGGGTGTGAAGATCTCCCATTGTTTCCAGATAGTAGAGGTGTTTTTAGTAAGTTGGTGTGAGGATCTCTCATTGTTCCCATGGAGTAGAGGTGTTTTTAGAGAATTGGTGTGAAGAGAATTTGGGGAAATTCTCTTTGAATGTGTGGGGCTATGTAACTGTGTGTGCTCGGCAAAGCCATCTGGTGTCTTATCAGCTTCCTGCTGCAGACCCAACCAAATGTGAAAACCACTGAAATCTAACATATATATTTATTTATTTTATTATATAAATATTAAGGTTTCTTCATCAGCTCATGATCGATCACGATTGTAATAAATAATGATTAATCGTGATTAGTTGGGATAAATAAACATTACTAGATGACAAAAATTGTATGTTGGCTTCATAATCTTCACAAGTAACAAGATGAACATGTTTATTTTCGACTGCCCTCATGTCGAGACAACGAGTTTATCGAGAAGACAGAAAATCCAGTGTACCCTTTACATTATTATTAATTAGAGTTGAAAACAGGCCAACATGAGATGGAGCTACCAGGTAGGAGAAAGAGAGCCAAAGAGGAGATATATGGATGCAGTGAGGGAAGACATGCAGATAGTTGGAGTCAGAGTAGAAGATGCAGAGAACAGGGAGAGATGGAAATCAATGATTTGCTGTGGCAACCCCTAAAAAAAAGGGGGCAAAGCCGAAAGAAAAAGAAGAAGAGTTGAAAACAGGCCCATGCAGCGTCCTCATTTCGACCCCTTGTATTTAATCATTCATCTTTAAACTAGGGAGCGAGGGTTGGGACAACAGGGGAAGAAGAGTTCATAAACAATGCCACTGAGGCTTAACAGTTTTGTTTTGTTTGTTGTTTTTTTCTTTTCATTATTCTATAGACCAGATGGTAAGTTTGAAAAACTTAAAAGGTCAGCATCTGGCAAAATGTTATTTCAAAAGTTGTTTAATCAAAAACGTTGCCAAATCCCATTGTATACTGTACAACGTACACTACACCAACGCAAGAAACACAATCTTTGTAACGAGGGAAACAGTCACCTCAGGTTATCCACAAAGACAAATTTATGTGCTGCACCTTGTTATTTCTGGGCTCTGAGGAAGAAGCTGCAGAGTCTGGTGTACAATCATCATCATCATCGTCGTTGTTGAACAGAAGAGTTGTGTTTTATAAAGCCAAAGATTAAGGGTTGTCCCTGGTCCACATCACAGTCCTGGTGGGCCTCGTGTTTCATGTTTAATTCACCAGTGAGAACGTCAATTTCCTCAAACCCCTTAATTGTTTGCTGCCCTCTGATGTCAGGAAATGAGCGGCAAAAAAAGGTAAAATAAAAAACCAAACAAACATGAGATTTCAATTTGTGTATGTGAGACAGGCGGAGACTTTTCTGGTTTCTGTTTCAGCACCGCAGTAACAGAACAGCGTGTGTGGAAAAAAACAATAAGCCATAGCGAATTAAAATACACCTGTAGCACATTCACACACATACACCAACACCGGTTGGTTTCAGTGTAGATTTTAAAAGTGACAGATTAGTCAGGGAGTAAGGCAGCTCTAAACAAACACACACCTACCTACAGTACTGTATCACAAAGGAACCTGGTAGAAAAATGTTTCAGAAAATTTAAAATGTAGATAACATTTAATAATTTATGTTTATTTACAAATTATTATTGTGAATATCAAAGGGTACTTAAAGGTATAACAAGGTACTTTTAAAGCAGTGTTTTCCCAAACTTTTTTTCTGGGGACCCATATTTTAAAAGTCACAAACCTTCGCGACCCAAGTCAATAGACATTATTCGTAAACTCCTGGGAAACATGATGCGAGGCGACCCAAAAAAAAAAACAAAACTCTTGCGACCCACCCGAGGGTCGCGACCCAGTCTTTGGGAAACAATGCTTTAAAGGGTATTAAAGTACCTTGATACCTTTACTGCTACTGTTTTAATAATAATAATAATCAAACCAATTATTTTTCTTCTCTTCTTTTCTTCTTTTCTTCTACTTTTATTCCTAAATCACATCTGAGATATTTGAAACGGACCTCAGTTCAATGTCATCTTAGTTATAAGTCTCTCCCTCTCTCTCTATATAAATATATATATACATATACACACACATATATAGTATATACAGTATGTATATATATATAAATGTTGTGTGTATATATGTATGTATACATATGTATGTATAAATATACATATATAAAATATATACATAATCTATATGTATATATGTATTGTATATAGTAATGCTATATATATTTGTATATCTATATGTGTATACATATGTATGTATGAATGTATATGTGCATATATGTATAAATATACACAAATACATAATCTATATGTATACATGTTTTAATATACATATATAAAATATATACGTAATCTATATGTATATATGTACTGTATATAGTAATGTTATATATATTTGTATATGTATATGTATGTATACATGTATATGTACATATATGTATTAATATGTATATATACAATATATATGGAATCTATATGTATATGTATAAAATACCAAAACCTTTATTAATTCTCTCTGGGAGTTTCTAAATGTGTTAATGGTGAGTTGATGCTGTTAGGAGATGAAATGTCAATACCTGGCTTCAGACGCCTGAGGCAGACAGAAGGAGAGAGCACTTCCACTTGATTTGTTATCTTTAAAGTTTAGTGTCTCACAGCTGACAGTCACATCCACCAATGATGTTCGCCTGTGTTTTGTAATTGCAGTCTCTTCTGAGAGGAGCTAATGTCACGGTGTTCGGCTGCCTGAACCACGGGATGCCTCTGTTTCTACGGGACAACTCGTCGATGAAATGTGAATCAGGTACGTCACATTTAGCCTTTAGCTGCTGTTACGATATTCACCCGAAGGCCAGGCGTGAACCTAAGAACGTCTACGGTGGCTGTCGCTGCCGACAGCTTCTGGAGCCGTCCTCTGCCAGCTTGCTCATTTTAAATTTACAGGTTTCATCCAAGTGAGCCCATGTGTGAAGAGCTCTGGATAATTCCAGTCAGCGAGTGGGCGGTTTTCACTGCTTCCCTTAAACCAGCCACCAACCGTTCCCCTGCTGTTGTGACAACATCTGAGCTATGTTAGTGTCAATTTCTGTGACATAATTGGAACAAAATTTCCAATTTTTTTTGCTTTCTGGAAAATCACTTTATAGAGTGCAATAATTTTTTTGGATCACCTCCGAATTCTTTTAACCATTTCCAATTCTGCAAGTTGTCATTAAATTTGTTTGATATTTTTAGGAGCTTAATCTCATTTCCCGTTTCTTCCAAACTTCCTGAAGTTTGATCTTATTTCCAGCACGTTTTTTTACAAATGTGGCAACTTTTAAGACTTTTGCTTTTAACTGAATCTGAGGCTGCTTTCAACAGCTTCATCTCAGCTGGTACTCCACATGGATCCGCAATCTCATCACACCACACAGTGAAGCATACACTTAGCAGGGGAAACTCAGATTTGTCGTCTATTTCACGTGATCGGTAACTTTATTAGAATGCGACCGCTGTGTAGGATATAAAAAGAACGGTTGCTGTGTGCGCAGGAAAGAACAGATGAAACAAAATGATCTTGTTTGGATTTATTTGTTCTCTGAAAACACAATTAGTTTTTAACCTCTTTAAATGTGCAAATATTGATGCAAATGCACATCTTTTTAAAACAAATGGTCAGTCATACATTCCATTAATCTACAAAAACCAGGCTGAGATGGAATAGTTAATGAGACTAATCCACTACTGTGGATGGATGGGTTAATTAACGAATAGATGAATGGACAGAAGGTCAGTGGATGGACAGATGATTGACAGTTAGCTGTGTGATTGTGTTACGAATGAGTGGACAAATGATGGATGGATGGATGGATGTTTGACGGCTGGATAAATGAATGCATGATGAAATGATTAGTGATGTGCGGTTCGCAAGTAATTCGTTCAATATGAACAAATCTTTCATATGACTCAGGAGTCACGAGTCATATGAAAGATTCGTTCATATTAAACTCACGAATCACTCACGAATCACTCTCTGCAAATGAATCACTCTCTGCGAATGAATCACTCGCTGAGAATGAATCACTTTGCGAATGAAACACTCTCTTCGAACGAATCACTCTCTGCAAATGAATCACTCTCTGCGAATGAATCACTCGCTGAGAATGAATCACTTTGCGAATGAAACACTCTCTTCGAACGAATCACTCTCTGCAAATGAATCACTCACTGCGAAAGAATCACTCACTCGTTACTCCCGCGAGTAATGAGTGAGTGTCCGTCCTCAGGTCCTCATTCTTTTGTCACGTGACACCCGACATAAATTATTTACTCATGAAATCATAATTAGTGGTTTTCAGCTCTGGTAGATGTATATGGTGTTATTGTGTGTTTGTAGATAAATATTTTTGAAAATTATATCAACAAATGTAGTGTCGGAGAACCGCAGCCCACAATAGGGCTACAGCAACATCTGCTGTAAAGTGAATGAAATGATTCGTTCAAGATTCGTTCATTTTCTTGTTCGAGAATCAAAGATCCGAATCAGTAAAATGAGTCGGTCTTCCCAACGCTAATAAATATGTGTAGATTGAAGATTGATTTGATTGAATGATAGGATGGTGGAGAGATGGATGAAAGCATGGATGGATGGTGGATGGATAAATAATATACTGAAACTCCACTTTAACTGGCGTTGTTATAGCTTATCAGAGAGAGTGTTAATTTCTATATCTAGCAGTTCTGCCACCCACCAACCCTCCCCCCAAAGTGTTCATCTGACACGCCATATTATTTATTATAACTTTTGTAATTAACGAAAGCAGTTTCATCAGTGCAATTTTTTTATGCAAATGAAAGTGACACTGCAGCTTGCGGAATTTAATTAACTAAGGTTTCAAATGTAATTTGTAGTCCTGGATGAAGCAGGAGCAAAAGGTCAACGGCTGACCTCACTCTCCCAGCTGCCGCTGCCAGTCACACTGCACCTTTCTGCAATCTGTCGTCTTCTTTCTTTCTTCCTTTCTTTCTGCCTCCTCTGTTTCATTTTTTTCTTCCTGGTCTGCAATTTGTTTTCTGGCATAATTTTTATTTCTACTTCTGCAGCAGAATCTCATCAGTCACAGCCTCAGTTATAATGGCTTTTTCTTCCTTTCCTGTTTGTACAACGTTGTCAGTGTGAGAACACAGCACGGAGAAGAATGCCTTGTCTGGGTTCATCTCAGTTACAGCAGTGTGACTCTGGATGTTGTGTTGTTGTACAGTTACTGAACCCTTTAACTATTTAACATGGAGAATATCAAATAGATATTTGTCCAGAGAGAAGCTTGGAAATGGAAATGTGTGTAAATGTGCAAAATTAAGAACTGATTTTATGAGTCTGGAGAAGAAGTGGTGAAGATGAGTCAAGTCCATTGATAATTTCATGCTTTATAATTAGGTTAATTTTTTACTTATTATTTTTGTTGTACTATCAATGTATACACCCACCTAAGATCTGTACTATATGTGTAATTTTTAAATTTATGTTATGTTTTTGTTACTAAATTGGGCTTTTAGACTAGAGCTTATTCACACCTTATTGTTTGTTATGCTATTTTTTGTCTCCTTCAATAACATGAAGAAATGTATTGCAAATACAGCTACAATAGTATTTAGACTATAGTTAAATCTGCAAAATGCTAACAGAAAAACATTGACTTAAGAATGAATAGATATTTTTCTGTGTAAAAAATGTAAATAAAAAAAAAACATTTGTGATTTTTTTTTCTCCTGTTACAGAGTCAGTTGCCGGGTTTTCTCTTTCTGTGAACAATTCTGTCAACATCACCAAACTGAGGATCCCGTACCCTCAGACTGGGACGTGGTATCTCAGCCTGCGCTCACTGTGTGGCACTGAACATGGGTAAGCTAAGATAGCTAAGCTACATATGTATTAATTGTGTATTTGATGTATTGGCCTAACACCAAGTAATGTCAGTAATTTAAATACTACATAACTGCGCTTTGGCCCAGAGGCAATGTTTCTGTCATTGGTGTGGCCCCTCCTGGGCAAGATCGAATTCCGGTTAGGGCGGTTGGTACCTTCCAGTGGACTCACCACCTGCAGGGGGGTTGGTACAGTGCAGTGTGATTTGGGTGGCGACTGTTGCCCCCGCGACCTGGTAATGGATAAGTGGATAAAAATGGATGGAAGGGGGAATTGTGGTCGGAACACCATCAAGATGGCCGCATAGCGGAGGAACTCCCGGTTGAACCAGATTAACTAAAGAAATACCCCCATACAAACGAAGAAAATAATTCAGAGAAAAGCGTAGCGAGAGGGGATGAAAAACCATATCACCACTTTGAGCAGTAAGCGTCGTTCGAAGACGGAGGGGAGGAAGACGGGTACAGCAACAGTTGGCAGCTGGTATAAACTAGCAAGCATCAACCACAATGACAGCATTTGTGGAAAATCTACTGCGCGAAGGTCTCAAGCTAAATGATGACATACCCGACCTACAGATTGAAAGAGCTCATCGGTCTCTGGGAATTCAACCACCGGCGGGCGCACTGCCACGCTCCATTGTAATTAAATGTCTACGCTTTAAAACAAAGGAGGAATTACTCCGTAAGGCATGGCAGAAGAAGGGGTTTGACTGGCAAGAAAATCATATTAACCTGGATCACGACTATCCACCCCTTATTCTCAAAAAAACAAGAGAATACTCAGAGATACGCAGAGTGTTGAAGGAAAACAAAGTCCAGTTCCGGACCCTCTTCCCTGCTAGGCTGCGCGTGAAACAAGACGGATCTAAAACCTACGATACCGTAGAGGAGGCATCAGAGGATCTGCTGAAGAGAGGTTACATCTTGACAACAACTACAACCCCGACGACGCTTATGGATCAAGTACAACGGCTGACCTGGAAGAGAGTAGGCAGACGAGCAAAGAAGGGCACAGTCGACCGGGAACCAAGATACAAGGAGAAGCTCCGGCCTTTGGGAGACCATCACCACCCCCCTCAACGACGGAGTAAATTGCGAAATCTCGGCTAAGTAATTACGATCGTTATGAGTGGTAGATATTCACTAATTAATGGACTGGTTCGTTCGGAGACAATTCTTCATCGATTTTTTTCCTGCTTTATTTTTTTGTTGTTTCTTCGACATGCCACCGTTACAGGTAAGGGCCTCCCCCTCTGAACTGAGGGAGATCTTTCCCTTCGAGCCGCCTCGTGAGGCTCAGCAGGGTCCGGTTAATAGACCCCCACATACGAAGTCTCAAGGACAAATTGTTTTCAGGATGATGTTTGTTAATTTGTTAGTTACTTATTCCCTATCGGTTCTTACGGGGAGGGGGAGCGCACCAGGTTTTTCTTTTTCAGAAGGAGGAATAAATCACAGAGATGCAAAACAGGTCTTTAAAAATAGCATCATTCAACATAAATGGAGTACTCAATCCAGTTAAGAGGGGGAAAATCTTATCAAAATTAAGGAAAGACAAAATTCAAATAGCTTTCTTACAAGAGACACACCTCAGCGACTCCGAACATACTAAATTGAATAAATCAGGATTTAAACACGTTTACTTTTCATCACATAGATCGGGGAAGCGGAGAGGAGTTGCGATCTTATCCAATACGGTAAACTATGAACACAGAACACAGACAAATAATGACAAACAAATTGATGCCTTTCTGTCTCAGGTAAATCTTCCAAAGATCACTGATGATCAAAACGAAAAATTAATTTCTAAAATAACAAAAGAAGAAATTCAATCAGCAATTGGGAGGATGAAAGTGGGGAAGTCTCCAGGGACAGATGGCTTTCCCACGGAATGGTACAAAACAATGCAAGACCAACTAATACTGTAGCTCTGTTTTCCCATTATAGTTTTGGTACGAATAAAAAACTCCTTTGAAACTGAAACGATTAAATATTAAATATTCAATATTTGTAGACATTAGTGAACGCCAAAAGACCC
Organism: Cynoglossus semilaevis; assembly: GCF_000523025.1. Lineage (NCBI taxonomy): Eukaryota > Metazoa > Chordata > Actinopteri > Pleuronectiformes > Cynoglossidae > Cynoglossus > Cynoglossus semilaevis. The sequence continues at coordinate 2,228,397 of NC_024327.1, forward strand.
CCAAACACCAGCACTTACAGGAAAGAAAAACCTCAGCGAGACCACCTCAATAACTGCTGCTCATAAATCTTTGACTCTCTCATTATCAGTCCTTTTGGCTCCGTCTCACTTCCCCACAGCAACCTTCTCCCACAGACAATATTTGATCTTGATCACAGCGAGGTGACTCCTCCCACAGTCAAGTTCACTGTTCTTCTGATGCCATCCTCGAGTAAAAGTCATTATTATTGTTGTACTTCTAATGAAGGTGCCTCTACTACAGTATTACTAACAATCTGTTGAAGTGTACTCAGGTTGACATGTTGTACATTTGCTCCTGATTTCTCTCTTTATCCCTCATCTGATCACATAGTTTCTCCCCAAAGCTCTTATTTTGTTATTTTCTGTCCTTGGACGAGGCACACTGTTGCACACTCTGAGTCTGTATCTGCAGTAACTTTTTAATCCGGTTGTGTAAACCTGCACTTTAAGCAAGATGATAAAAGATGGTAAAATTATTTTCTTCTTTGTGTAGGTTTTTAAACAAGGCTTTTATTTTGAAAAGTTTAATGATCTGCCTCCAGTGACCTTTGTAATGTAGAGATAATACAGTCATTACCTTAAATACATACAGTATCAGTGACATCACACTGTATTAATGTTCCATTTACTTCTTTCTGTGGCCTGGTACCAAATGGCCCGAGGCCTAGTACTGGTCCCCAGCCCAGCGGTTGTAGACTAGAATAAAATTAAGATGATTTTTTTTTGTTGTTGTTGTCTTCACTGAGCCACTTGACACTGAAATTTGAATAACAAACAATCACAGATGGTCTGGGACCCCAACCCATCTTTACACACTGAGGTGGGAGAGGGGGTGTGTATGACTGAACTTTAACACATGCTCATGAACGACAGCTGCTCGACACCAAACACACTAAAGAGGAAACTAATAAACACAAAGTGAGCAGTTTCTGTGTAGACGGCTCCTGGGAAAAGAGGCGGAAACACATTTGAGGCCTCCTGGAGTTTCATTGTGATTGAAAGAAGAAGTAATTAGAACTCAACAGTGTTCACACTTACTGCGTGGCATAAAGAACTAACTGTACATGTAAGGGGTCTAATATTAACTGACGAGTTGCATTGGTGCTAATTATTCACATCTCCATTTGAGTTCAAAATTATGCATTACTTTATTCATCCTTTACCAGTCGGTTCATTCTAGGGCTCAAAGAAAAAAAAAATCAGACTGACGCTAACAGAATAGAGTCTAAAAGATGTTTTATTTTGAAAAACTGAATGATCCTTCAATGCTCATTGCCTTGCTACCGGTCCGTAGTAATGGGTGGTACTGGCTGACCAGTCCTTGGAACGAAAAAGGTCGGGGACCGCTGGTATAGATGTAACTACTCCATAACAGAATAATTCATGTTTCTGCAATTGATTATTATTTGATTTAAACTTTCTCAGATTAAGAAACTCTGCTGCAGGGACTTTACTAAATGCTTTTTAAGCTCCCGCGGGCCACACAAAACGGCTTGGTGGGCCGCATTTGGCCCCCAGGCCTTGAGTTTGACACGTATGCTTTATGTGAAGTTAAATCCTTAATTTAACACAGTTCAAAACTGTATGTGAGAGGAAACTGGAGAACTTTGTGGAAACCCATACAAAGACCGTAAGTTTTCACTAGGGATTGAACTGCTGACTTCCTGGCAGTAAGGCAAAAGTTCAACCCACTTCACCACCTAAGTGAGTACTTAAAAAAACAAGTTTCAATACCCAGAAAAATATTTTGTACTATAAACAAAAGTTATTCTCTCCTCTCCTTGAATCGCAACCTTAACGTGGTGGAGGGGTTTGAGTATCCGAATGAACCTAGGAGCTATGTTGTCGGGGGCTTAACGCCCCTGGTAGGGTCTCCCAAGGCAAACAGGTCCTAGGCGACGGATCAGACAAATAGCGGTTCAACCCCCCCCTT
>NC_024327.1:2233437-2244034 GCF_000523025.1 Cynoglossus semilaevis
AGGGGAAGACCTAGGACACGCTGGAGCGACTACGTCGCTCGGCTGGCCTGGGAACGCCTTGGGGTCCCCCCAGAAGAGCTAGAGGAAGTGTCGAGGGAGAGGGAAGTCTGGGTGTCCCTGCTCAGACTGTTGCCCCCGCGACCCGGCCCCGGATAAGCGGTTGAAGATGGATGGATGGATGGATGGACAAAAGTTATTGTTGCATCTAAGTCTCAGTCGCCTCCCTGAAAGATTGTGGATGTGTAGCTGAAAATGGTTGGACAAAGACCTACACTTCCTCCTCCACAGGGCTGCACTCATTTGAATTCACCGTTGTTGTTGCTGCCGTCGTGTCCCCTCATCAGACAGTCTGCCCGTTTGTGTCCCTTTTCCAGGTTCGAGACCTGTGTTAATGTCACAGCCGAGGTATATATGCGTTCTTACCTGACTCCCTGCATCAACGACTGCGGCACATATGGACAGTGCAAGCTCCTGCGCACCAACAACTACCTTTATGCGGCATGCGAATGCAAAGCAGGTGATGAAAAGCCATTTGTTGTCCGCTCATTTTTCAGCCTCCACTTGGTCAAATCCTTAACCTGACTTGAATTTAGTTTTTTTTTTTGTTTTATTCACTTCTGCCAAGCGACACAGGGCAGTTAGTAGCAAAACAAGGCAAATTGTTGAAGTGGGGAATAAATATGCTGTGTAAATTTGCAGCCGATTCAATTATTAAAGAGTAATTAATTATTAGCAAACATAATGGATATGAAAAATTAATCGGAAGTGATTTTCAGCTGTCGAAAGCTGTTTGGAATATGAGAATATTTTACTGTGAAGAATTCAGGTCAACGCTGCCTTAAAGACTGTTTAATTTGTTAGCTCATTCGTTTTTGCCCGGCGACAGAGAAATGAGATGGACCCAGGTGGAGCGGCCAGAGCCAAAGTGGAAAATATGGAATTAAACTGCAGACGCCGTAGTGATTCATCCAAACAGCTGCCTGGTATTAATCCTCTAATAAGATCCATTTTGATGAGACAATAAAGCAGGCTCTTAATTACCAGCCGCTTTTTAATAAAAGATGAGCTTATGTAATTAAACAAAGCTTTTCCCTTTGAGGCTTGTTTTAAATCCCAGCTTTGATCTTCTCTTATCAGAGCTGCTCTCCCTGCACCTAAATCCATTGTCATACCTCATAAGTGTGACTGCTTCCTGGCAATGCATTTGCATTCAGCACCCGCCTTCGGACAGTCTCACACGGCAAAGCCTCTGTTCAACAGTGCTCAGGAATGTTTAATTTGTGGCATCGTGTCCAATCCAGAGCCTGATGAGGATTTGCCTCAAGTGAGAAAACTGGAGCGCATTTACAACGAGAGGCTACACGTGTTTTTTCCGCTTTGGATGGGCTTCACACGACGTTGTGAGAAAGGGCCCAGGCAGCATATGTACTGTATGTGCGAGCCATACTGCCTCCAGCTACTACATTATTGTGATTATTATAGTGGGCCATATAGTGGCGACGATTCCAGGATCGGCTTATGGGCGAGATCGGACCGCCGCTGAACAAACTGATTCATAAAACTGAACCTTTAAGAAACTGCTTAACTTTGGCGACATAATGATGATGCAGCTGTTGCAGCATGTGTTGTGGACACAGCAGTTAAAATGTAAGTTACAGTTGCCAAGTGCCATTAGGCGCTGCTATCACATATATTTGTATATATAAATATGTGTTCATATATGTGTATATATGTATAAATGTTTATATATATTATAGATATAAATGTATACATTATATATGTACATATATGTGTTTATATATAGTATGGATGTGTGTAATATATATAAATATATACACCATATATGTACATATATGTGTTCATATATATAATATATATAAATATATACACTATATATGTACATGTATGTTTATATATAATATGGATATATGTAATATATATAAATATACGTTATTGTTGCATCTAAGTCTCAGTCGCCTCCCTGAAAGATTGTGGATGTGTAGCTGAAAATGGTTGGACAAAGACCTACACTTCCTCCTCCACAGGGCTGCACTCATTTGAATTCACCGTTGTTGTTGCTGCCGTCGTGTCCCCTCATCAGACAGTCTGCCCGTTTGTGTCCCTTTTCCAGGTTCGAGACCTGTGTTAATGTCACAGCCGAGGTATATATGCGTTCTTACCTGACTCCCTGCATCAACGACTGCGGCACATATGGACAGTGCAAGCTCCTGCGCACCAACAACTACCTTTATGCGGCATGCGAATGCAAAGCAGGTGATGAAAAGCCATTTGTTGTCCGCTCATTTTTCAGCCTCCACTTGGTCAAATCCTTAACCTGACTTGAATTTAGTTTTTTTTTTTGTTTTATTCACTTCTGCCAAGCGACACAGGGCAGTTAGTAGCAAAACAAGGCAAATTGTTGAAGTGGGGAATAAATATGCTGTGTAAATTTGCAGCCGATTCAATTATTAAAGAGTAATTAATTATTAGCAAACATAATGGATATGAAAAATTAATCGGAAGTGATTTTCAGCTGTCGAAAGCTGTTTGGAATATGAGAATATTTTACTGTGAAGAATTCAGGTCAACGCTGCCTTAAAGACTGTTTAATTTGTTAGCTCATTCGTTTTTGCCCGGCGACAGAGAAATGAGATGGACCCAGGTGGAGCGGCCAGAGCCAAAGTGGAAAATATGGAATTAAACTGCAGACGCCGTAGTGATTCATCCAAACAGCTGCCTGGTATTAATCCTCTAATAAGATCCATTTTGATGAGACAATAAAGCAGGCTCTTAATTACCAGCCGCTTTTTAATAAAAGATGAGCTTATGTAATTAAACAAAGCTTTTCCCTTTGAGGCTTGTTTTAAATCCCAGCTTTGATCTTCTCTTATCAGAGCTGCTCTCCCTGCACCTAAATCCATTGTCATACCTCATAAGTGTGACTGCTTCCTGGCAATGCATTTGCATTCAGCACCCGCCTTCGGACAGTCTCACACGGCAAAGCCTCTGTTCAACAGTGCTCAGGAATGTTTAATTTGTGGCATCGTGTCCAATCCAGAGCCTGATGAGGATTTGCCTCAAGTGAGAAAACTGGAGCGCATTTACAACGAGAGGCTACACGTGTTTTTTCCGCTTTGGATGGGCTTCACACGACGTTGTGAGAAAGGGCCCAGGCAGCATATGTACTGTATGTGCGAGCCATACTGCCTCCAGCTACTACATTATTGTGATTATTATAGTGGGCCATATAGTGGCGACGATTCCAGGATCGGCTTATGGGCGAGATCGGACCGCCGCTGAACAAACTGATTCATAAAACTGAACCTTTAAGAAACTGCTTAACTTTGGCGACATAATGATGATGCAGCTGTTGCAGCATGTGTTGTGGACACAGCAGTTAAAATGTAAGTTACAGTTGCCAAGTGCCATTAGGCGCTGCTATCACATATATTTGTATATATAAATATGTGTTCATATATGTGTATATATGTATAAATGTTTATATATATTATAGATATAAATGTATACATTATATATGTACATATATGTGTTTATATATAGTATGGATGTGTGTAATATATATAAATATATACACCATATATGTACATATATGTGTTCATATATATAATATATATAAATATATACACTATATATGTACATGTATGTTTATATATAATATGGATATATGTAATATATATAAATATACAATACACCATATATGTATATATGTGTAGCCTATGTATTTAAATATTTATATATATTTATATATATATACTATATATATGCATGTGTAAATATATATACAGTATATGCAAAAGTGCCATCCCTAGTTTATATGCAGCCCAGGTGAAGTGTAGAAAATGGTGGAGACCAAGTCGTTTCCATTTCAAGGCACTCAGTTGGGATTTGCTGTTGAGAAACAAACTGAAACTTTTTTTGTGGTTGTTTTCCTTATCTCTCTCTTTCAGTGGTGGGTTTTGGAGATGAAGACATTTATAAGTTTATACAGAGCTTAAGAAAGATACATTTTTTACAACCTACAAAGGCTGCAAACACAAAGTCTATCTATTCTGTTAGATCTTAACTCCTAGATCAACACGCAGCACCAACAGAGCGTGCGTGTGTGTGTTTGTGTGTGTTAGGCTGGGATGGCTGGGGATGCACAGACAACTCTGAGGCGTACTCCTACAGTTTCCAGCTGCTCTCCACCCTGCTGCTCTGCCTCAGTAACCTGATGTTTGTTCCTCCTGTGGCCATCGCCATCCGGAGCCACTACCTGCTGGAGGCGTCAGTCTACATCTTCACCATGTTCTTCTCCACTGTGAGTGCCAAACACCAGCGTCGACTATTTTTTATGTCTGTTTTTTTTATGTGTGGTCTGCTGTTTGCTCTGTTGGGATTGATTGAATGAAATAATAATTTTTAAGTGAGAGAGTGCAACACAGCAGAGGAGGCACACGGGTGCAGTAACAGCAGGGAGACAGCAAAGGCAGAGACTAGGTGGGCAGATAAAAAAAAAGATGTGAAGTTTATTCCCACTGACATACACTACATCCACGTGTGATTCTACATGTTGTTAAATTATATTACCGTATTTTCCAGACTATAAGCCGTTAAATTTTTCCCACGTGGCTTATACAAAGATGCAGCTTTTCTAGGGATTTTTGTTCAGCCGCCAAGGGGCGTTCTAGCAGGAAGTGCAGAAACGAGACAGACAGGGGACGTCAGTGCAAAGAAGACCACGCTAGTTTTTATTTAGCACATGCAACACAACACGCATGACAGCGAATTATTTTCACATCCTCACCCTTTCATCAAGGGAAGCACACAAAGAAGTTCGTATGATGCGGCAGCTTATAGTCCGGTGCGGCTTACATATGTAAATTTATATATTTTTTTAAAAACTTACTGGGTGCGGCTTATATTCAGGTGTGCTCAATAGTCCGGAAAATACAGTATTTTCAGACTCAGCTGTAATTTGCTCAGGAGAAGTTACTACCAGTAAAGTCATTTTAAATAAAGGTGGTAAATATACTATATAAGAGTTGAGTAAGTACCTATAAAGATTTTTGGTTTTGCATGGGGTTTGTGGTTTGGTTGTCTGTTTGCTTCATTGTGATGCATCTGGTTGAATGTATATACAGTATATGATATAATATATATAATGTAAATATCCTAATATCACCAAAGGTTCTGTGACATATGTGATAGTTTGTATTGTTTGTTTGGTTGGTTGGTTGATTGGTTGGTCAGTTGGTTGGTTGGTTGGTCGGTCATTCCGGTTGTTTTCTCTCCTTTGTATCTATTCTCTTGCCTGAACATTCTACTTTGTCCCCAACAGTTCTACCACGCCTGTGACCAGCCTGGTATTGTGGTGTTTTGCATCATGGAGTACGATGTCCTGCAGTTCTGCGATTTCCTCGGGTCCCTCATGTCAGTCTGGGTCACTGTCATCGCTATGGCCAGGCTAAAGTCCATCATAAAACAGGTGAGGTTCATAGGTCGAAACAATTAGTTGTATTTCTGACGTTGCACAAATCCGTTTTCATACTAATTCGAAATCTTTTCACGCTAAGAAAAAACATATTGTAATTCACTATTTAAATCGAAATAACTACATTTAGAATTTACACACACACCTTTCATTTAGGAGAAGTTTCACCTCACAACCAAACTGGGAAATTACCACCGGGAAGTAGTTAATAATAAATTAACTCCTTGTAAATGTATGCATGTTTATATACAGTATGTGTATATATATTTGTGTATATATACAGTATATATATATATATATATATATATAAGATTAATTTCCTGATCGGCATGCCATATATATATATATATATATGGTAGAAATAAATAACAGCAAAGTGACACAAGCAGCTTCGATATGAACGTCTTTCTTTATTCACTCTTCGTTACTTCTTATACTTTTTTTACAGACCACACTTCACTCGCAATGCGGAAGTAAGCATGAACAATCGAATACAAATTAATATTTTAAAAAGAACACACTACACTGCGTCATATGACAGATTTTAAATAAAATATCTTTATTTTACTAAATTTACTAAATTTCAAATAATTTATTTCCAAACAAGTATTTATAATGAATTATAACAATTTTTATCGCCCTTATATTATCATTACGTTACTCTGAATCCCCCAGTGATTAAGTGATCTTAGATCGTTAACAATTTTATGACTGTAATCTGTTCTTATTCTCTTTAACGTATTTATTACATTTTCTATTACACAGCTTTCACTGTTTTCTTTTGTAATACTTGGGTTACAAATATAACCATGACATATGCAGGGGCTGTTTTATAGGGATCTCCTGTGCTGCCTGGTCAGTGGTAGCAGGCATAGCTCCGCCCCGATTGGGGCACTGTGGTCAAATGGGTTTCGATTTTTGTATATATATTCAGACTTTCTGCATATATAGTCAGACTTTCTGTATATATATATATTCAGACTTTATGTATATATATTCAGACTTTATGTATATATATTCAGACTTTATGTATATATATTCAGACTTTATGTATATATATTCAGACTTTTTGTATATATATTCAGACTTTTTGTATATATATTCAGACTTTTTGTATATATATATTCAGACTTTCTGTATATACGTATATACAAAAAAGAATTTTTTTTCATGAGAATAACCACTCAAGGCACCCCAGAGGGCACCCTACAGAGGTGTCTTGTATCCTATTGTGCCAACACTGCCCCCTAACTGCACACATGTAGGCACAACTAACTAGGTCTGGTTTTAATATTAGACTGGAAGGTGACATCACCTGTTTCAACACAAAACTTAAATATAAATCCCCTTCAGCCTGGTTCTGAAAATGTACAACTGACCTCTGCGTTGAACCGAGTCGCCCTCGCATTCATAGTATACATTCTATTAATAAAAGATGAATTTGAGTGTTGTAAAGTGAAGGTCTTCTTGCCTCTGTGTTACAGTTTTGCTGTAATGGTTGGACTGGGCTCAGACACATGTAGGTTCAATAGGTTTTAATGCACAACAGGAGAATAGTGAATTGATCGGTGGCAGGAATCGAAGAAGTCTCTAGTTCCAAGGAATTACTGAGGTCTGGCAGGGATTGCTTAAGGGTCCAAACAGAGCAGCAGACAGAGATTCACAATGTATCATGGCGCAAGGGAGGACGTCTGAGCATTGCCTGATAATGTTGGGCCAAGTTAATGATGAGCAGGTGAAGGTGAACAAATCAGGTTACGTTAGGGCAGAGAGGCCAGGTTGGAAAAAAAGTTTCATGGGTGCAGGTGTTTTGATTTAGGGGCATTCAAAACTTTGGCTGGGAGCAATGTTCCCTCTAATTTTTCATGTATCTGGGCATACACACAAGCTCCCTGAGCAAACTGAGGACTACTGTGAGCAACATCAGATATGCGCGCTTTATTTTTAAATAAGTAATTTGGTCCACTCAAAAAAAAGACAAAAATCTGAAAAATGGGATGCGTAAATGTTATATAGTATGTGATAGTCCTGCTTTGGCCTGGCTGAGGGTCCTGTTCTGGAAGATATGAGACATATACACCTTTCAGACATAGCATTTTGCTCACATTAAAACATTCACATTTTGCACAATGACTTGTGCTGTAGCTTGTGATGCAGTGCAAATTCCTGTAACACTTTGTCTGTAAAATATCTAATTACACAGTTTTTCTTGGCATTTCTACTACCCATAAATGATCTAATAGTAATAACATTTAATAATTAATATCCATAAAGACAAAATCTTAATAACCGTCACTAGAATATGCACAAATCTGACTTAAATTTTACCTTATTTTTCACGTCTGTCCTTCTCACTTCTCCAATGGTTGTACACTTGTGCCATGTGATCGTGGATTTGTTGAACTGACAGCATTGATGCATTCATTTTGATGGCAAGTAAAATATTGTCAATGAGAACTTTAACTTGTTCAGGGTCCGATTTTGTTTTGTGTGACAACTCGTTCCTTTTCTCTCGGTCTTTTGCGCTCTCCCGCAATAACGTACCAATCCCCTGCCCCATCTTGAGTCTTCGTGTAGTTTCGACAGCCTTTAAATGACTTTTATGCTGAACGTGACGCTTGAGATAATCCAGCTTCCATTCAATCCACATTTTTCCCTCTGAAAACTCACTTGCTACTTTGGCATCGCTGCATGTTTTGCAGAGTAGACCTTTCTCACTTGAAAAAGAAAAAATCTCACTCAATTTCACCGCTTTTTCTTCAATTTGCACATACTCCGACAACCATTCCATCTTAAAAGAACTGCATTTCTTTTTCACTGTGGCTTGGTGAGTGGTTGTGTCGCTGCCTGTTCGTTTCGCCATGATGCAGGGTTTGTATTAGTATCTATTAACCTGCTAGCTAACCTGCACGGCTCATATAGGTAGAACCCAGACGCAAGCACCGTCAATGCCATGATTGGCTTCGTACCGTAAATGAACCGTATTGTATCATTGGCTGGACACCTGTCACTCACTGAGTGAGAAACAAAAAAACAATATTATTGGGCGAATTAATTAGATTAGATTAAGTCTAATATTGGATTTTAATTAATGCGTTTATGCTTGATGTTATTTATGCGCTAAATAGATTTTCTTGTGCGCTGAGCATGTGCGGGCAGTGCGCGATTGCGCACGCGCGCAGCTTAGAGGGAACATTGGCTGGGAGATATTCAAACAGATGAAAGTTGGTCTGTTGATCTGTAAGCAGCTCTGTGGCTGATGTTATTTATTTAATTATGTAACCTAGGTGTAAGGGAGCGCAGGTTGTTTCCTTGTACAACAGCTACAGTGAGTTGTTCTGTTTATTATTGATCATCCAAACATGGTGACACAAAATGTCTTAAGTAAATGAAGGAAACGGGGTTGTTCTGATGCCATTTAAAAAAAAAAAGTAAAGTTTGTTGGACTTCAATTAATATGCCGTGAACTGAACGGCTCTGGTTAAACAGGTGAACACGACTGAAAGAAATGGGTTGACGAGCAGTTTGTGTAAGAACTCAATCCAAATCACAGGAAAATGGTTACAGGCATTTTTTTTCTAAACAGATTGAACATCCAAAAAGACTTTCAATATTTAAAAAAAATCTTCAAACTGTAGTTGAGTTACACAACATATCAATAAAATGAAGGATTAACTAAATATAAGAATAGAATAATTCATGTTTGTTAACACAGCCAACTGAACAAAAAGTGAGTGGAGCATTTGTTCTGAAAAATATAACTAAACACCATGACCTGCATTAAGTGTCACTTAAACTGATTAGCACTGTTTTTATGTTTAAATAAAAAAAAAATAGCAGACAAAATATATTGTGAGGAGACATTACCACAGGGGGTCACCTGGGTCACCTGGTAACCCCCCATGGACTACCTAAGGTTCCCGAGTGGTATGTTCTAAAAATAAAACTAGTCAACAAGAGGGTGAAAAATTGTACTGTTACTTTTTGAATCAGTTCCACTTGCAGTGATATACAAATGGGTTCAATGACAATGCTAAGAAGATTGTCTACTATTGTATGTCCCAGAACTGATTATTATTACATTGTTGGGGAAGTCTGTATCAAACAAGTATCTCTTTGTATGACTAAGTACCCTTGAAGTAGCTCTCAGTTTCAAAAAGGTTGGTGACACCTGCTTTAGCATATTCAACACTTCTTAGCAGAACAAATCAGTAACACTAAGTCCTGCTGCTGTCCCTCATCCAGATTGTTAGAATTCCTCCAAACTGCTGACTTTGTTGACCAACTCAACGCTGATCGCTGTCCAGCTGGTGCTAGCTAAAATCTGTTAAAGCGAATATTGGAGTTTCCAAGAAGGATTAGGAGTACTGCATGTAAACACATCCCTAACAGGAAGTGTTTAGACCCAATGTTTGGTCTGGTTATGATCAAACCTGTTTTTTTCTCAATTGGTATGGTTCACTATAAATGTCCAACGACTACTATCAAGGCGCCATATCAAAATTTTCTGAACATTGAACAATAGGAAGCCATTCAGGACCAGGAGTTCCTACTCTGTTTCCAGACCGAATTCTCCAGTGAATTTTACTCACGAGTGGAGACACGGTCACAGTGGCAGGAACGAGACCTCGGTGAGAACAGTCAGGCATGGTTAACCAGAACGTACCACCTGAGGTGCATTAATATCTCAAATAATTATACAGACTATACGACTGCCTTTGTGTTGTTTTGTGTTATCCATTGAATACCTACACAACACTGCAGTGTGCTGCGCTCCAGTGAGCAGAATCAATAGAAATACATATGTACCAACACGGCAGCTTAACAATGCAGACTAATTGCACCGCCGGCATTCACTATCATCCATCCATCCATTTTCATCTGCTTATCTGTTACCAGGTCGTGGGGGCAGCAGTCGCCACTGTTAGATTTCAGTGGTTTTCACATTTGGTTGGGTCTGCAGCAGGAAGCTGCTAAGGCACCAAAAGGCTTTCCCGAGCACACACAGTCACATAGCCCCACACATTCAAAGAGAATTTCCCCAAATTCTCTTCACACCAACTTTCTAAAACACCTCTACTCCCTGGAAACAATGGGAGATCT
>NC_024327.1:2244101-2244535 GCF_000523025.1 Cynoglossus semilaevis
TCCGATCTCATGGCTCGGTCCACTTCTCTTGTGATAACCCCCCACTCAGCAACAAAAGGTTCTACCAACATTGCTGAATCATGGGACAACAGTGCCACATAGTGGCGACTGCAGGCATCACATGATACAAGAACAATAATATGATTGGCCACAAGAGGCCTAGCCTCTCTCTTCCATTGGCCTACAAGATTTAAACACACACCCCGGAAGTCGAAAAAACCACTCCTCCCACACAGGTATATAAGCATAAACAACTGATAACGATACTGTAGAAGTTATTCTTGAGAAGTCAGAAGTTATTCTTGACAGGATTTGCGTATTAACTACTGCTGTACGAGATTTCCTTGAGTACTTCTCCGGTTGTTATTTTGCTTTATTGTTGGACCTGTATTGTTTGACGCTTTGCTATTAAAACGAATCGACCATCTACCGGC
>NC_024327.1:2244545-2245756 GCF_000523025.1 Cynoglossus semilaevis
CCCCCCAAACCTTCCTGTGGGTGATGAGTCCACTGGAAGGTACCAACTGCCCTAACCGGGATTCGAACTTGCCCAGGAGGTGAACCTTGGGGTTCCACACCAATGACAGAAACATTGCCTCTGGGCCAAAATGTTTTAATATCATTGAAAAACAGAATAAAAACATTTAAATTAACCAGTGCTTTCTCACTTCCTTGAGGCGTTCAGACAGTCAGAGTTGACTTCACACTGCCTTCTTAAACGTTGTCTTTCCTCCAGTTTCTTTATTGCAAAAAACAAACACCGTCACGACCTTTGGCTCTACACCAGGCTGAGCATTGTGGTAAAGTGCTCGGCATATTGAGAACAGGTGCAACTTCTCTACGGGTCATTCCCTGGCCGCATTTGCATGTATGTGTGTGTACATGTCTTTTAATGAGAAGACAGAGGGGGTAAGGAGGAGGAAGGGAGGGAAAAATATATGAACATCGGCTGTACTCCAGAGTTTTGGTTTTTGCTGAGCACTGCAGTATGCAGTCACTAATCAAATCAACATGTCAGTGGATAGAGGAACTGGTGTGCATGAACGTGCGTAATGGAGAGAGAGTGTGTGTTTGTGTGTGTGTTTCCTCACATGCGGCTGCGTAAATATTTATTGGTGCGTCTGTCCGTGCACACATTTGGCCTTCAGAGTGTACATTCCAAGGACAAACTCTTCTTTTTCTTTTTCTTTCGGCTTTGTCCCTTTTTCAGGGGTTGCCACAGCAAATCATTGATTTCCATCTCTCCCTGTTCTCTGTATCTTCTACTCTGGCTCCAATTATCTGCATGTCCTCCCTCACTGTATCCATATATCTCCTCTTTGGCCTTCCTCTCTTTCTCCTACCTGTTAGCTCCATCTCTAACATTCTTCTACCAATGTATCCACTGTCCCTCCTCTGCACATGTCCAAACCATCTCAATCTGGCTTCTCTAGCTTTTTCTCCAAACCTTCCTGTCTGTGTTGTCCCTCTAATGACCTCATTCCTGATCCTGTCCATTCTTGTCACTCCTAAAGAGAATCTTAGCATCTTTAACTCTGCCACCTCCAGCTCCTCCTCCTGTCTTCTGCCTATTGCTACTGTCTCTAAACCATACATCATGGCTGGTCTCACCACTGTCCTGTAAACCTTTCCCTTCACCTTAGCTGACACTCTTCTGTCACAGATCACTCCTGACACTTTTCTCCAGCT
>NC_024327.1:2249340-2254108 GCF_000523025.1 Cynoglossus semilaevis
CCATCTGAACCATGATAAAACAGTTTGTAGCCTCCTCCAATTAGGCTAGTTTCTAGCCTTACTTTTCCCTGTCATTGTACCTACATTCAGAGTTCCAAACTTCACACCTTCTATTCTTCATCTTTTCTCTTTTTCTCCTAACCAAACACCCTCCTCTTCTTCTCTGTCTTTGACCAACAGTAGTCCAATTTCCATCAGTGCCCTGTAGGTCAACAGCACTGTTGGTGGTCGTTGTTAACCCGGGCCTCGACCGATCCGGTATGGAAATCGTTTTAGTGATTTGTATATTTGATTTGGCTAAAAGTTTTACGCCAGATGCCCTTCCTCATGCAACCCTCACTATTTATCCGGGCTTGGGACCGGCACTATAAAACACTGATTCGTGTACCCTAGTGGCTGGTTTAATTCCAAGGACAAACTGTGTTGTGGTGCTTTGGCCCAGAGGCAATGTCTCTGTCGTTGGTGTGGAACCCCAAGGTTCACCTCCTGGGCAAGTTTGAATCCCGGTTAGGGCGGTTGGTACCTTCCAGAGGACTCATCACCTGCAGGAAGGTTTGGGGGGATTGTGTGGTGCAATGTGATTTGGGTGGCGACTTCTGCCCCCGTGACCCGGTAACGGATAAGAAAGAAGAAAATGGATGGATGCACAATCTGTGTTGTATTTAATTCATTTGTACTGCAGTAAATCAGCACTACATCATGTGAAGGCACTTTACATTGAGTCTTTGTCATTACTCACACAATCTACACTGAGGCAGCTCACCGGGTTTTATGTTAACAATAAAGATCTCCAATATGCAGACAACCAGACGCTATAGTTAGGGCTGGAGCAGCAGCGACACTGATACTGACACTGACACAGTCTGGGTGAGGGCGAAGATTTATAATACAAATTTTTGGTTTGGTTGATGCGTTTCCAGCCCATGGAAAGTATACTCAAAAAAATATACCGTATTTTCTGGACTATAAGCCGCTACTTTTTTCCCACACTTTGAACCATGCGGCTAATACAAAGATGCGGCTTTTCTATGGATTTTTCTTCAGCCGCCAATGGGGAAGTGCAGGGAAGCAGGAAGTGCAAAAAAGAAGACAGGAGAAGTCAGTGCAAAGAAGAACACAGTAGTTTTTGGCCACCTGGATATCGGTGGCTTATAGTCTGGTGCGGCTTATATATGTAAATTTATAGTTTATTTTTAAAACTTTCGGCTTATATTCAGGTGCACTCTTTAGCCCCAAAAATACATATGTATATTTAAAAAAAAAACGTGTCCCCATTAATGTATAAAATAGCTTGTCCATTTGTATCCCATGTCTTCAATATAAACTTTACGTTCAGTCACTGTAGTTGCTGAGTTCCACTGTAACATTTAGATAAATTATTCTGTTTCAACAAATTTAAATTTATTTCAAGATTATTCTTTGTTTTTGGATTGTAAAGCTCAGTCAGAAAAGTTTTCACGTCGTACTACAGTAGACAAACTGAAGTACTTTTGTCGTTCAACATTGACTCAAAACTACAGTTTGTTCTCCTTGGCTGCTGATGGTGTGGTGGTCTATCTGTAAGGCTTTTATTGTTATTAGAAAAAATATATAAAATAGGCTTTGGACGGGTATTGAAGTTTAAGGTTTAGCCTCAGACTTTCATCACATCTCCTGAAGCTAACACCTGATAAAAATGTTTTTTTCAAATTATATATTTGTTTCCTTGTTGGTTTAAACACAAAGTGTAATATATTGTAATATATGTCATAAATATAGTAATACATTTTATATCACAGCCACAGAGTGTAGTCAGCTTTGACTGAATAACTTTTGTAAATAATTGTAATTTTTCCAGATTAAGAAGTATTTCTTAAGAAGTAATATTTAAGAAGTATTATTATTATATTATTATTATTATATTAAGAAGTATTATTTATTAGTAACAATCAACTTGACGATGAATACCACTTAGTAAAACTGATGCAAAAGGTTATCTTCTATACAACATAGGTCAAACTCAGGCCCGAGGGCCAAATCTGGCCCGCAGTATAATTATATTTGGTCCATGAGATCATATCAAATGTGTCAAATGAGTTGGTCCGCCAGTATCTATCCCCTATATAGTGGCAGGATTTGTAGTATTAGCAGTTTATGCGCTATGTTATAGCACATACATTTTGGAGGTTTTTTTGTTGTTGCTGGCCTTTGAAAAAAATAAGAAGGAACTCGAGAGAGAGGCTACAGATTAAAAGACATAAGAAATAATAATTTAATTTCTCAAGTTTGTTTCCACATGAAAAAAAATTACATTACAGATCTGGAGAGAAGAGGAAGCATTCACAATTCCCGTAAATTTTCCAATAAATGCTGCGGTATGACTGATGACTGCTGCTGTGCAGAGTCCTAGGGCTGCGCCACAATGCTCCTTGCCTTCTTGGTGTGTGCCAATTAGTCCTGCTCTTTTGCAGAAGGGCCATCGTTGTGCTGCCTGAGAAATTCCCCCATTTTTTTCTCCCCCTCCCTCCTGTTTCTCCAGCAGACAAAAGATTGCAGACCCCAGGTGTCTTGGCCTGACTCGAGTTCTCTCTCGTTTTTTTTTTTTTTTTGTATCTCATAGCATTGTGCCACATAGTGAGCTGCAAAAAAAAATGTGAAAGAAAAATTATTTTTAATGAAAATCATCATTAAAAGTTTCTGTTGTGAAGTTGCAGGAACAGGAAGTACATTGCGTTCATTACTCTGACAGCATTTTACGACATGAGTTATATCATTTTCTGGTCTGCCCTCGGATATTAAAGACTAATAGCAGTGTTACAGAATTAAAATAATTTGTTTTTACGTCCAACACACAATTAAAAATCCTGAAAATAACAATTTTTTACACATTTTTCACATCCAGCAGTTCAACAAATATGCCATAAGGTGAACCATAAAAAGTCCTTTAGAAATTGAATTCCACGAGTTATGTTAAAATTATAGCAAAACGTGCGTCGCAAAATATCCCGCCCGTTTTTTATATCGATGCATTTTATAAAGAACAAGCGTCTTCGGGGCGCAATAAGACTTTGGTGCGCGAGCGGTGGCACGGTTTGAAACGTGATCGTGCTACACCAATCAGGTAGCTGATTGATGTCAACACTTCCGGCAACACGGCTTCCTCCGTGGTTCTACTTAACGTTACCGTACCGTAGAGCTGACGAGACCTTGGTAATGTCAATGATGCGTGTCCTGTTGCCCGCCCCTGTGAAAAAAAATAAGCTGCATGGTAAATTTGTCTGTATACTTACAGCAATGACTCCCACATCAGTGTCAGGGCTCCTAATGATGACAGTTGCATGCTCTTTTGCAGCATGTTGTGCATGCAAAAACACCCTTGACTCACACTCTTCATGATCACACCGCAGGTCTTCAACAGCATGAACAGATTGTACACCTGATTGTACGACTCTGTTGTACAGACCTGTGTAGGTGTTGCCACTTTGCAAACAAACATGAAATCGAGGAGAAGGAGGATGACAACTGCCTTGACACTGACAGTGAAGACTAACATTTCATGTGTAGCCTCAGAGTTGTATTGCAGTGGTTGCATTGTTAATGTTATCATTCATTTTCTTATGCTGTTTTGTATTGTTTAATATTGTACATACAGTATGTATATGTTTTAATAAAGTTCTTTATTATTGATCTGTGTTGTATTTAGTTAGGAGCGAATAAATGAACGAATGAATAAACAAATGGTCCTCGTCATTGATTACTTTCTTTTATTGATCAAAATGACAACATACAAAGTTCACCTTATTGTTCTTTGTGCATGTTCTATGTATAAAGCACTGTTTCGAATCCATTTGGCCCACTTTAGAAGACTTTTGGGAGAATTCCTCTCTATCGGTAATGTTAAGTAGAACCACGGAGGAAGCCGTGTTGCTGGAAGTGTTGACATCATTCAGCTACTCGATTGGTGTAGCATGATCACGTGTCGAACTGTGCCACCGCTTGCGCACCAAAAAAACGATATAAAAAACGGGCAGGATATTTTGCGACGAACATTTTGCTGTAAGTTTAACGTAACTCATTCTTATTTATGAAGTTGAGACCGTGTAGTTCCCAGACGTCGGAGCGAGTTGAAACGATAATCGGGTTCACCTTATGGCCTAAAATGACATTTCACACCCCCACACAGTACCAGTTAGCTAATTATCACTCTGCAATTATTTTATAAAATATTATTGTTGCTATTATTGGTACTATTATTAGTAGTAGTATTTTTCAATTTAAATGTATTAAATTTAATTAAGTTAATTAAACTTACTTTATTTATTTATTTTTGCTCATAATAAACATGCTTTTTATACCCTTAACTAATTCCCATTCCAGTCTTTATATAACATGTATTACTAAAATCAATGGTAGTAGTACCAGCAATTTTTGTAGTAGTATTTGTTATGGTCAAGATGAAATAGGCTCATTACTTCAGGAAATAGCCATTAACTCAGCAAAATGTTAGCCTGGTGAGGCTGTGTGGCCTCACATGATGTACGGCCACACAGTGTAGAGCTGTGTGACATGAAAAAAACAAAAGAAATATCACTGACGGTAATAATGTGTGTTCATTTTAACGGCTATAAACTGAAGAAAAAAAATAGAAGGAGATTTATTGGTGGACATGAAAAATCGACCTCAGCTGCTGCGATCTCCGTATCATCCAGAAAACAGTCTTAATTCACGTAACGCAGCGTAGAGACATCATTACTGCGGCTGGTTGGTGGCTTTTTTTTTTCTTCTCAGC
>NC_024327.1:2254118-2255552 GCF_000523025.1 Cynoglossus semilaevis
CGAGGCAGCGCCTGCTTTGCTTTTAGGGGAAAAAAAAGACAAGCGAGAGGCTGGCATTTTAAAATTTTTAAATTGATTTGCTTGAATGTCATATCAGGCTGTTTGAACACCTACCTTTCTGGTACACGGTGTACTTAATATTGTAGAGAGACAGTTCTCTGTGCAACAACGCACCGGAACCTGCTGTATTTTGGATAAGTGCAACATCAGAAACGCCAACGCAGCGTGAACTGTAGAACTGTAACTGGAAAGAAATGGCAAAAACATTTCTGTTTTGTATTATGTGGTTCTCAAACTTGTTATACTCTGTACCACCTGAGAAAACATTGATCTCTCTGAGTACCACCATGATGACCTTTGAGGGGCAATGCCAAGTCAAGTCCCAAGTCTTTCGTCCCAAGTCCAAGTGAAGTCTCAAGTCTCAAATAGCTGAAATGAAAGTTTTCATATTAGACGCTATCTGAGATAATACTGCATTGCTGTGTTGTTTTGGATTAAAAGTATGTACTGTACTGTACTATAGGCCTATAATATGTTATTGCACACTGCACCATCAAAGTTGATCAAAACAATGCACTGTGAATGTGCAATGTGAAGAAACATCACAAAACCTTTGTTTAAACTTGAACCATTCTCTGGCTGATAGACACAGGCTTTTATGACCTTGGGCTTCCAGGAGTGTATTTAGACTTAGAAGATCCAAATTAGTGACCGACTCCACAAGGCGGAAAGTACTGTTCCATCGCGTTGAGACAGCTGAGGGGATGCTGCGGTTGGCTCCATACTCTGCCTCAAATGCTTCTTTTAGCCCGCAAGTGGAATGTAACAAACTGCAGAATTTGGTCACCTTTGCCATTGCATTGTTCAGAGATTTTGTCTCTTTCAGTCCATCTCGCACAACAAGCTGCAGTGAATGAGCAAAGAACTGCAGACGTTGCTGCCGGCAACTGCTGTGGATGGTTTGGACTTCATCTTGGTACTCCTCACTGAGGTCCTCCCAGAGGTCACTGTTTTCCAGCTCATCGTCGTCATCTTCTTCACTACTTGTAGCTTTAGGAAAACAAACTGTGAAGGCCTTCTTCATGTTTGATGCATTGTCACATATTATGTAGTCTATTTTGTGCTTAACGTGAAAGTAGTCACAAATTTCTTCGAATGCATCACTAGTCCTTTGACCAGTGTGTGACCCTGTGAATCTTTCACAACTGAGTAGAACAGTTTGGAGTCTTGGGCAACTTCTGTCTAGCTCCATGAAGTGGGCTGTTACCCCTAGAAACCCATGCTGTCCAAATGTCCACAGTCACAGATACTGTGTCTGTCTTGTCTAGTTTGGTTTTGATCCAGGCCCGTTTCTCTGATGCTATATCACTCACTCGTCTTGTAATTGTGCTTCGACTGACTGGGTTATATCTCTCCTCTGCCACTGACAAAAAA
>NC_024327.1:2255760-2256373 GCF_000523025.1 Cynoglossus semilaevis
CCCCTGAACCAAGAAAGACTCAATGCTGCTCTGTCCCTCTTCATTGGTCCCTTTCTTTATCTTGCTGAATTCTGCAAACCTGTAGATAAACATGTGAATTAATTTACTTGTTTACAATAATGTAAATATGGATGACGGTTATGGATGAATATGGATGAAAGTTAACAATATTGTCATATAAAATTAGGCTACTACACAGGGGGTGCAGGTTTTACAGTAAAATTCACTTTTCACTAACGACATACACTCTGCAGCCGCTAGGGGGCAGCATAAGACTTCCCTAATCTGACCATATTACATGCAAGCAGTAAAATCCAGTAACGTTAGATTACGTTTGTTACTGTCTTAAGGCAAATAATGTTGATGCTACTGCAGTAGGCCAATCTCGGTTTAGAGTGGCGTACTGTAGTGGAATAAACTCAGCCTACAGCAGCCTATCGTTGTGATAGACGTGCTGATTCTGAAAGAAATTATTCTTAAGTTAAAATACTAGCATCTGAACAGCGTTTTAGGCTAAGAAATCATATGCATTACGTGCTGTTTAAGGAGAGGTTTCCGTTTCTGTTATGTCAGTGACAACATTAGTCTAAACTAAAACAGCCATTCATGCATA
>NC_024327.1:2256782-2261583 GCF_000523025.1 Cynoglossus semilaevis
CGCAAAGTCTTTATAAGCAAATGCAATGACAAAAGGAATCGCTCCAGTCTGACTTGCCGCCGCCATGGTCTCTGTGATATGAAACCTAAACTTGAGGCAGCACGCATGCGTTACAAACCTTGTAAAGCGTGCGATATGAAGGGAGGAAACTACTTCTGCCTGCGATTTTTCCATAACGCTGGGAAACGCATCGGAAAAAGTGAAATGAGTTAAATTATAAAATAGATAACATTAGAATATAGCAGCATAGGCCTTCACTATTAGCTTCCACCACACAGGAGAGATGTTTAGAAATGTTTATAAAGATGTTTACGTTTAAATGTTGTATTAATTGTGTATGGTATGTTTCAGATTTATTCAATTGAAAATGTAAATGTGAAACTATGAATTTTCCGCACGTACCACTAAAATGCACTCGCAGTGCATACCACTGGTGGTACACGTACCACAGTTTGAGAACCACTGTATTAGACCGCATTGACAAAAAAGTCTTTATAAGTTGCAATTATACAAAAAATAGGCAATAAATTCATAAATAAAGATCACATTTGTAAAGTTGGTGAAAAAAAGTTTTAAATTGTCATGAGAGTCAAGTCAATAATTATGTGAGAAAAGATGTAATAAAGTCGTAAATGTAAGACGGAAAAAAAGTTGGAAAATTTGAGAATAAAGTGTTACACTTTTGAGAAACCCAATATGAGTCCCAATATTACAAGGAATAAAAGCAAATGTTCGAGTGAAAGTATGAGTTTAGAGGTTAGCCATAGGTAAATTAAAACCTTTATGGGAAAAAAAGATCAGTTTGTAAGTTGCAGTTGGCGTTGGTTTTACAAAAGAAAGCACCATCTTCAGACAGAGCAATGTCACGTCATTATGAGCATTGATAAGATTAGCAAGAAAGACCTTTTTTTTCTTTCTTATTTTCTTGACGTATCAGGTATTTTACTCTTCACTATTACTTCTTCCTTTTGTTCACAATATAATAACTTTACTTTTATTTCTTGTAATATTATGACCTTAATTTTATGATTTTGTTCTTATAAATTAACCATTTATTATGACAATTATTTTCTTTCTTTCTTTTTTTTTACCAATGCGGCCTTAGTTATCCCTCCTTAATGTGAAATTAAATGCTGCCTGTTTGTATGTGCTGTCGGCTGTATGTGGTTTGTATTGCTGTCGGTTTGAACTTTGTTTTCTGTTTTGTCTTCCAGGTGTTGTATCTCCTGGGGGCCATGTCTCTGTCTATGGCACTGCAGCTGGACCGCCATGGTCTTTGGAACCTGCTGGGACCCAGTCTGTTTGCTCTAGGCATCATGGCTGTGGCGTGGGTAAGATGATCCAGATCTACTCACAGGAATATGGAGAATGTCAAGGAATGAAAGAAAAAGAACACAATAACAAAACATAAGAAAGTTAAAAATTCAATATTTTATTCTGAAGGGTTTAGATAAGTTTAAATTAAATGGAATCTCAGTGGATCACAATAGATTAAATGCCCTTTTATGGTTCACTCACTTTTTTCTGTAAGCGTAAAAAACAAAACAAAAAACATTTTAATCAGCAGATTACGGTACTACAGGGATTGACCACAGACATTGTTGAAAACTGTGGTTCTAGCCAAGACAGTTTCCTTACATTAGCTCTGAAGGGGCTTTAAAAGTTTTCGCAGTCTGTGAGTATTAGTCATGCTTGTAGTTCCATTATAAGTCCACTTGTACTTCCTGTGACTCTTTGTCAAGTCATAATGAGCTCTCTGAAGTGAGAAGATAAAAAAAATAATAGTCTCTCGGCCAAGGTTTTTTGGGGGGAAAATAAAAGAAACTTACTACCAGAGCTCAGACATGGTGGTTCCTTTAAAAAAAAAGCATTGCATTGGATTAAGTAGCACTGAGGTTCATCCTCACCTGCCCAGGACAAATTGAAACTGTTTAATTTCACTTTGTTGATCATGTATCTTTACCACAGGTGGGAAACGTCATTTTTAAAAATGATTTTAATGATGTTAAAAAGTTTCATCTACACAAGATTTTAGTAAAGGCACAACAATGTATCACTAAAAGTTCGAGCAAGGTTTTAGAAAAAAAATTGATTAATTTTTCAGTTTGAAACATTCCAAAGAGTCAGGATTGGCTGAGGTATTTCGGCGAATCACAAACACTAGAATTTTTTGTTTTTGTTTTTGTTTCTTTTGTTTTGCCTTAAACCAATCCCAGTTCGTCATACGGTATAAATGGAATTAATGTCAATATAATCCTACTGGTGCTGACATTTGGTTATATATATATATATATATATATATATATATATATATATACAGTATACAGTAGGGTAGTGTAGTATCAGTGGGGGTATACAGTATACAGTAGGGTACTGTAGTATCAGTGGAGGTCATGACGGAGCTGAAGTAACTCACTATTTAGAACCAAATCTATGAATAATGGTCACAGAACAAAGGGTCAAAAGCACTGGGGGTGGAATCAAAGTCTTTAATCTAAGACACAGGTACAGAGTTCAGCACAATCATCGGTTTTCCAACATGGGTCAAAACACAGGAGATTGGTCCAACAGAAAGAAGCAACAGTGTCAAAACGATGGGCGAGGTCAAAGTGTGAATTACTGGGCCGGGGAGTTCACGTACTTAGAAGTGGAAGAAAATGGGGTGGGGTTGGAAACCGGCTACACTCTATACACACCAGCTAACAAGACACAGGTGGAAGGCATTAGAGGAGGACAAGGTTATCGTCAGGGCAGGAAACACAGGAGGGCAGAAAGTGAAGGACCTGGAGAGGTGAGACACAAGAAAGGAGAAAAAAAAAACAAAACAAAGAAAAACCGCAGAGACACTGACACAAACGAGGGGAAAACAACAGGCAGGGATGTGACAATATGATGGCAGAGAGACATAATGCAGGGCAGAGCTGCTGCTGCCATCGCAGTGTCTCTGAGGTTTGGTGTTCTGACCTGGGAACTTTTGTTCTCAGGAAAATGATCAGTCATTCCACAAATCATGTCCTTAATTTTCTGTCAACAGACATTGTTTCCTCTCTGCCTGTAGCTGACGCAGAATGATGAACAGCCGTAACGTAGATCACTGCATCATCTGCGAACCTAAACTGTCTAGTACAGATATAAGCAAACTAAGGCCCGCGGGCCGGAAGCGGTGAAAATATTTATTTACAAACACACTTTACACAATAACACCATATACATCTACCAGAGCTGAAAACCGCTAACTATAATTTTTGAATAAATAATTTATGTCGGGTGTCGTGACAAAAGAACGAGGACCTGAAGACGGACGCTGAGAATGAATCACTCACTCATTACTTGCAGGAGTAACGAGTGAGTGATTCTTTTGCAGAAAATGAGTTTTTCGCAGAGAGTGATTCATTCGCAGAAAGTGATTCTTTCACAGAGAGTGATTCATTCGCAGAGAGTGATTCATCCGCAGAGAGTGATTCGCGAGTGATTCATATGTTCAATATGAAAGAATCTTTCATATGACTCGGGAGTCACGAGTCGTATGAAATATTTGTTCATATTGACCGAATCACTCGCGAATGGCACATCACTAGCATCTTTGTCACATTAGTGAAAGTTGAAGTTATGATAATGGGGCTAGCTAATGACAGGTTGACTGTGGTAATTTACTTTATGAATATATTCAGCTAATGTTCAATTAGCGAAGATTAAATTACTATTTCCTTTTTTTACTATAAAAACTGCGCAAATGAAACAAAAAAATAAACTGCAGAGTCATGGGAATCTGTTCAATCTAATGCTAATGTAGCATTTTCCTTAGGTGAACCTTAACCCGCGCTTTAATTATTTGACACTTCATTTCATTTATCAGCTTCTTCAGCAGCTTGTCATATCTGCATCTCAGCATTCTCCACCACGTGCTGGCGTGTTTAAGTGCTGCACATTTCGTACAGCCCTTTCATTTCAGCTTGTCATGTTTCTGCTATGCCTGACATTCTGGATGTTCCCAGACACAAACCAAATTAGATCAGTCAAGCGGAGGGCACAGAGTGCCATAGGAGGAGGATGGAGGAGAAGAGAGAGACGCTCACATTTTCCAACGTAAACCAGGACAAATTCTCCAAACTAAATAAAATCTCAGACTTTCGGATGAATAAGTCATCATGGTCTAAGGAAAAAAAAAGCTTGTTTTCGCTCAGTGTTTCCCAACTTTTTTTGAGCCACAGCACATATATACAGTATGTCACAAAAGTGAGTACACCCTCACATTTCTGCAGAGATTTCATTATAATGTTTAATAGAACAACACTGAAGAAACATCGCTTTGACACAATGAAAAGTAGTCTGTGTAAAGCTTATATAGCAGTGTAAATTTATTTTTCCCTTCAAAAAAACTCAAAATATAGCCATTAATAGCTAAACCCCTGGCAACAAAAGTGAGTACACCCCTAAATGTCCAAACAAAGCACTGCTTGTCATTTTCCCTCCAAAATACCATGTGACTCGTTACTCTTACTAGGTCTCAGGTGTGAATAGGGAGCAGGTGTGTTCAATTTGTAGTACAGCTCTCACACTCTGTCATACTGGTCACTGAAACTCCCAAGATGGCACACCATGGCAAGGAACTCTCTGGGGACCTTAAAAAAAAGAATTGTGGCACTACATAAGGCTGGCCAAGGCTACAAGAAGATTGCCAACACCCTGAAGTTGAGCTGCAGTACAGTGGCCAAGATCCTCCAGCGTTTTAAAAAATCAGGATGCACTCACAACAGGGCTCGTGTTGGACGTCCAAAGAAGCTGAGTGAACGTGCACAGC
>NC_024327.1:2262208-2264179 GCF_000523025.1 Cynoglossus semilaevis
TCTGGTGAAATCCATGCCCAGGAGGATTAAGGCGGTTCTGCAAAATCATGGTGGCCACACAAAATATTGACACTTCAGGAACTTTCACTTTAGGGTGTACTCACTTTTGTTGCCAGGGGTTTAGCTACTAATGGCTATATTTTGAGTTTTTTTTGAGGGGAAAAATAAATTTACACTGCTATATAAGCTTTACACAGACTACTTTTCATTGTGTCAAAGCGATGTTTCTTCAGTGTTGTTCAATTAAACATTATAATGAAATCTCTGCAGAAATGTGAGGGGTGTACTCACTTTTGTGACATACTGTATCATCAGGAAAAACCCCACGACACACCACCAAACAAAAATCTGACAAAAAGTCTATGTAATAAAATAGAATAATCTTCTAGTTTAAATGACCTCATAATTGACAAAAACACTGCATCTTCTTCAACAGCTCTGATTATCATTTTGTTTAGTTTTCATGGCCATCTGCTGCCATCTAGCAAAAGAGTATTTAATTGTTCTGCCTTTCCTGCTTTGACGAGTAAAGCAAAATTATATGCAATAAATAAATAATAGTTTTCAGCCCAGTTAAGTGAAAGTGGATAATTTTCCACAGCACACTATTGTGCCACAGCGCACTGGTTGGGAATCACTGTTTTTGCTAACAAAAAAAATGTCTTCTTTCCAAAACAAGCTGACCTGTGAAAAAAAAAAAGTGTTCCATGTTTTCAGTGTTTTCTCTTCAGGTATTTTTACTTGTTAACCTGAAGACTATAACAGTGGAGCAGTTGAACGGAACCTATTACAATGCCGTTATTATACTGCAATAACAATAGAGGCTGAATACAATTATGAAACACGCTGTGAACCCAGAGTGAGTGTGTGTGTGTGTCTGTCTGATGTTTGCCTGACATTTTCATGCAGATGTACCAGGGATGTGGGGACACGGTACTTTGTGGGGACATTTTTCAGGTCCTGACTGAAAGGAAGGCTGTTTTGGATAGGATTAAAATTGCGCTCAGATAAGTGACAAAACACAGACCAATGTGTGTGATTGAGTGTCCATCCATCCATCCATCCATCTTCAACCGCTTATCCGGGGCCGGGTCGCGGGGGCAACAGTCTGAGCAGGGACACCCAGACTTCCCTCTCCCTCGATACTTCCTCTAGCTCTTCTGGGGGGACCCCAAGGCGTTCCCAGGCCAGCCGAGCGACGTAGTCGCTCCAGCGTGTCCTAGGTCTTCCCCTAGGTCTCTTCCCAGAGGGACGGCACCCGAGCACCTCCCGAGGGAGGCGTCCGGGGGGCATGCGATGTAAATGCCCAAGCCACCTCAGCTGACTCCTCTCGATGTGGAGGAGCAGCGGCTCTACTTCGAGCTCCTCCCGCGTGACAGAGCTCCTCACCCTATCTCTAAGGGAGCGCTCTGCCACCCTGCGGAGAAAGCTCATTTCAGCCGCTTGAATCCTTGATCTCGTTCTTTCGGTCATGACCCACAACTCATGACCATAGGTGAGGGTAGGAACGTAGATTGACCGGTAAATTGAGAGCTTCGCTTTTCGGCTCAGCTCCTTCTTCACCACAACGGACCGATACAGCGACCGCATTACTGCGGCCGCAGCACCGATCCGCCTGTCAATCTCACGCTCGATTCTACCGTCACTCGTGAACAAGACCCCCAGATATTTGAACTCCTCCACCTGAGGCAGGACTTCATCCCCGACCCGAAGGGTGCATACCACCTTTTTCCGGTCGAGAACCATGGCCTCGGACTTAGAGGTGCTAATTTTCATCCCAGCTGCGTTACACTCTACTGCAAACCGCCCCAGTGCATGCTGCAGGTCCTGGTTCGAAGAAGCCAACAACACCACATCATCTGCAAAAAGCAGAGATGAAATCCGGTGGCTACCGAACTGGACCCCACCCGACACCTGGCTGCGCCTAGAAATTCTGTCCATGAAAATAATGAACAGAACCGGTGACAAAGG
>NC_024327.1:2266243-2269288 GCF_000523025.1 Cynoglossus semilaevis
TGGTTGTCCAGGGATTGGGCCGTCGTGGTCTCCGCCCACAACCGCCACCCAAATCACAAGGCACCGGCCCCTTGTGGGCCTTCCTGCGGGTGGTGGGCCCACTGGAAAGCGGACTCACGTCGCTTGTTCGGGCTGAGCCCGGCCGAGTCCCGTGAGCAAGGACCCGGCCACCAGGCGCTCGCCTGCGAGCCCCAACCCCGGGCCTGGCTCCAGAGTGGGGCCCCGGTGACGCCAATCCGGGCGACGTGATTGAGTGTGTACAGTAGGATTTGTTTCTCCATTAAACCACTAAACGCATTGAAATACGTAAAGTGGATAGTGATGAGGAATGTAAAACATCCATTAGTTAAATATTAAAATAATGACCAGCTGATGCGGACGACTTCAGCTGTCACCAGTCTGTAGTTCCCCGCAGTGCTGTTGTTCTCTGCTTCCTGATGCCAGACATTTTCAGTAGAAGACTGATCTTATTAGCATCCTCTTGTGCTCCAGTCCTCAACACTCTTTTACATTATTAAAAACAGCAGATGTTGAAAATCCTAATGTCTTCGCTAAGGGCGCCAACTATGTGGTTCTTCTGGGAATCCTGGGTTCAATTCCCAGAGGAATCACATAGTTGGCTCCTCCAAGGGGGGGGCCTGTTGCAGCAGATCTGCTGTTAACACAACAATTCCCCCAGTGTGGGATCAATAAAGTCAATATAACTAAAACATTAAAAACAAAAACAAAAAAAAACTTCCACTGACATTGTTTCATCTTGACACCAAGTCGTGGGGCGGGGCACAACTTAGGTTGTGAATAGAGAATCTTTGGTCAATGCTCTTTTTATACACAGTCCTGGTTCCCAGACATCAAACAGAGTCCTTAAGTATTTGGCTAACTAGAAAAGTATCATAGCAATTTATCTAGCAATTTTTTAGAAACTAAAAATCATAATTGTCTCAATGCATTAAAAAAACATATTTTTCCTGCAAGTTCAATCAATCAAAAAATCAAGTGGATCTTCACTATATCTGTTCATTCTATAAATATATTTTAAACTAATGTTATCAGTCATTCTTAGTTGCGGTTTCATGTCACAACAGTTAGTTTTGTGACATGAAAGTAATTTTCAAATCTGAAAACCATTATTTTTTTTTTCAGATTTACAAATGGAAAATATTAAAGGATTTTTAGCCTGTTGAAGTTGAATCCGGCAGTGTCACATGTTTGTTGTCTTTGTTGTCAGACGATGCGCACCATCCGCCGTCGCCAATGCTACCCTCCCACCTGGAAACGCTGGGTATTCTTCCTTTTCCCCGGCACCATGATCGCCATATCCGCCGTGGCCCTCTACGCCTTCGTGGAGACGGAGGAGAACTACTTCTACATCCACAGCATCTGGCACATACTGATCGCAGGCAGCGTGGGCTTCCTGCTGCCGCCTCGCGCCAAACCCGACGCCAAGGTGACCCCGCTGAAGCGGAAGCGGGGCTGCGGCTATCAGCTGTGCGTGAACGAGCACGAGGAGCTGGGCCTGGTGGACCCTGGCATTATCTCCATCAACAGCATCTGTACCAGCTGATGAACTCCTGGCCTTTGATCCTTAGAGACACTTAATTGCCTTCCGTAATTTAGGAAAACTCACAACGGGAAATTAAGCCACAGAACTTGACAAAGCTATGTAAATACTTTAATGCTACAAGAGAATTGTTTTTTTGTTTTTTGTTTTTTTTTTTTCGTTGTTAAATATCATGGTACTTACTATCAACTGTAATTATTATTTTTATTGTTATCTACAGTTAAAGTTGTTCTGATAAATTGTGGGTGTACAGTGACCAGCTGTTTTGTGTGAATATATATTTAAAGTCCGAGCTGAAACTGCTATCTGATGGTGACTGTAAAACTGCTTTGTTTGGTTATTTATTGGTGTCCTGGCAAACAGGCAATACATTTTTATTGGTAAGGCGGAGGTCAAGGAGGGCATCAAAGGGTCTGGCGTGTGGGGGTGGGGGGGCATTTACCAAAGGGCACGGCTTTTTTCCTGAAATTCTTTCTGAACATACTGCTTTTACACAATCTCGCTGATTGTACTTGGGAACTATTCCAAAGTCCAGCTGCCTTTTGGGGGGGGGGGGGGGGGGGGGGGGCAGAAGGGCAGGGCTTCAAAGACCTCACTTTCTTGTTTTTCTCTGTAAGGACCCGTGTGACACTCTCTTCATAAACAATAAATGTTTTCTTTCCTCGCCTCTTTCTTTCCTCGCCTCCGTATCACTTCTCGTTCCTTAATCTTTCAGTGCAACTGGTTAAAAAAACCTCTCTACGACGACGGTAAACGGCAATTCCCGGGCCCTAATGGAAGCCAGTAGCGCTCCAGAGAGTAAGATGAGATGAGATGTTAGCCGCGCCTCACACAAGAATAGAACAAGAGATAAATAATTCTACGATGGGGGGGGGGGCAACGGAGCATACTAATGTCCAACCTCCCCTGCCTCAGAGAAGAGAACAGAGGCAGAGTTTTAGGACTCTTTATTAGAAGTAACCTTGGTATTTATCATTGGCTGTAGACCAGGCTAAGGTTAAAGGCTCTTTTCATCGTATCGTACCAGAGGAGAAGAGATACGCTGTACTGTTGTGGTGTTTAGAGCTGCTGCCTCACAGCAAGAACATCACGCGTTCATGCCGTTTTGTGTGACGTTTCAGTGATCTCTTCATATATAGGTGGGTTTTTTTTTGAGTCATCTGCAATACTCATCTGTACATAAAATATTTTTTTTTTACCTTCGATGGAATGGCAAACAAACATTTTTTTTGTGGAATTTTAGGGACGTCTTTGTCAAAAGGTCACGACCTGCTTCTTGGTCGTGTCGAAAGACTGAAATCCAGAAATCATTGTATTGTGTTTGTGTAATTGGGTTGTGTCTGTTCCTAGTCTGTTCCTGGTCAAGTCTGTTGCTGTGCTCAGCTCTGAAAAAAAAGGTAATTTAATCATTAAAATACTACATACAATAGTACAACAGAGCAAATGAGTACAGTTAATGAATTATTTTTCTTTCGGCTTTGTCC
>NC_024327.1:2269388-2270077 GCF_000523025.1 Cynoglossus semilaevis
GGTAAAACCTTACCACAACAGTGACAACAATCGACGTCCGTTGGGAAGAGTCGAAAAGCCGGAAGTTTTTTTTTGTCTTTCGCGCTTCTAGCAACGCACTCCTCAGCTCTGATTGGCTAACGCTAATATTTTATAATGACTTAGCCAATCACTTCATTAAAGGAGCACCAAGCGGATTATCATTGGTAGCTCGGAAGGAGAAGTACGAACTGCTACATGAGCGGAGGAACTCCGTACCGTACACCACTGGAGGATAAAACTGCTGCGTTCAAGATTAGCAACAGCTACAAAAGTAAAGTATGGCTTGTTACATATTAATTGTTGGACGTGTGTTTTGTGTAGTTCTACCTTGGCCTATTGAACTCACGAATCACTCACTGCGAACAAATCACTCTCTGCGAACTAATCTTTCGCCGTAAACTAATCATTCTCTGTGAACTAACCTTTCGCTTTGAACTAGTGATGTGTCGTTCGCGAGTGATTCGTTCGAATGAAATTCAAACGAATGAAATGATTAGTTCAAGATTCGTTCACGACTCGTTCATTTTATTGTTCGAGAGTCAAAGATTCGAATCAACAAAAAGAGTCGGTCTTCCCATCACTACTGTGAACTAATCTTTCGCCGTGAACTAATCTTTCGCCGTGAACTAATCTTTTGCTGTGAACTAATATTTCGCTATACTCTCTGT
>NC_024327.1:2270301-2289190 GCF_000523025.1 Cynoglossus semilaevis
GCCCACAATAGGGCTAAAGCGCCACCTGCTGTAAAACGAATGAAATGATTAGTTCAAGATTCGTTCACGACTCATCATTTTACTGTTCGAAAGTCAAAGATTCGAATCAATAAAAAGAGTCGGTCTTCCCATCACTACAGCGTATCCTAATGTGGACTGATTCGTATTGAAACCGATTGCAATTCGCAGGGTTTGGAGTAAACCACAGTGTTATGTCAATACACATAATGTTTGTACAGAACACTGTTCTGTCTGGTTAACTGTAAGTGTACGGCCACTGTCTGCACCATTGTACAGCCAATCGATGTTATTTACCGTGATCCTTGGGGCAATTCCTATTGTTTCTAATGTCTCTGGTCTACAATTAGCTGCTGTACTAATTTTTATTAGTTGCTTCACTTTAACCTTTCTTTTAACCTTCAAGTACTTCTCTGTGTGCCTTTTTCTGTTAACTTCAGTTCTTGTTCATAGCAGTCTTGTTAAAAACAAACAAACTGTTGTTCTAATTGTTCTATTCTTTTACTGGAATCCACTTCAGTATGATTTACAGTAGTCATTTGCCCCCCAAAAAAGTACCAATTATATATAATTATATAATTACAGGACCAACTGGAAAACCTGCTTTAGGAAGGTCATCCAACAAACTTTAGCACAAGCACACACTTAAATGTAATGGATTGATATTGGTATTGGTTATGGATGTCCGATAATATCGGTAGGACGATATTATCAGCCCGATATTAGCATAATTATGTAAGATCGGATTATCGGAAGAAAAACCGACAATGAAAATCCAATAACACAATGTCTGGGTTTTGCCAAATTAGCTGGAATTTGACGTAGGGTCCTGAGACCTCAGTTTACCTCAGTTCTGGGGGCAAATGGCTGCATATATCGGTATCGGTTGATATTGGAATCAGAAATTAAGTGTTTTGACAATATCGGCAAAAAGTTAATATTAGACATTCCTTGTATTGCTAGATAGTTGTAGTATCGGTATCTGACATGAAAACGTTGTATAAAGCCATCCCTACTGGTAACCCCTGTAGTGACCTCCACAGGGGAAAAAACATTTCAGATTTTTTGTATATTTACAGACATCACAACAACAGGTTTTGCTTTGTATGCTGCTGACAGTACATCTGTATATTGAAGAGTAGCTTCAAAATTGACAGACTTCACCATCCCTTCAAGGTGTGACAGCGCTATCGTCAGACTGACGTGAACAGCAACCACGTGGCCTCTGTCACATGTTTACATTCCGGTAGTTCAATGAAAGGTGAGGTTTAAGCTGCGGTGAGTTTTAAATTAGTGCTTTAATTATATATTTAAAATATATATGAAGGTCTACTCTAAGTACACATGGTGTCTGTACCAGAACTGTTGTAGCTAATGTTAGCTCTGGTGTCCATACTCTAGGATTGTTGTAGCTAATGTTAGTTCTGGTGTCTTTACTAGGACTGTTGAAGCTAACGTTAGCTCCAATGTCTTTTCTAGAGCTGTTGTAGCTAACGTTAGCTCTTGTGTCTCTACCAGGACTGTTGTAGCTAATGTTAGCTCTGGTGTCTGTACTCTAGGATTGTTGTAGTTAATGATAGCTCTTGCATCTGTACCAGTTTTTTTTCCAGATCCACCATTATTTTGTCTTGGTACTCCCTGGACAACTGGTGTTATGAGTAACTGCACTGCCTGTTTTGTTTGTCTGTGTGTATGTGTGTGCTTGTGTGTGTATTTCTATTTGTGGTTTTGTGCAGCAGCTCCCATGATGCCACCAGTAAGAAAGCTCTAGCAAGCTCCACAGACAGCATGCAGTGGGCAGTGGTGGTTAAAAGCAGAGGTCACATTTCGTTGTGTGTGCAGTGGTGTGCTGTGTCACAATGACAAATAATTCACTTTCACTTTCAGTTCCACTCCTGTGGAGAGTGCGACATTCTGATTGGCTCATTCTTTGCTACAACTCACAGCCTTTCCAATTATGGGCCCATAATATTGCATTAGGAGGTGAAAGGATGGAGAGTCAGGTACGGTCCATCACATTAAGTCTCTGGGGTCTCTGGCTGAAGTGGTGCACTGAATGTAGGCAGCAAATGTTTAGTGTTTTGTATCGAACATTTCCCATCTTTTGACAGTGCAGATTGAGTTACTTTCCTGAAAATCAGGCACTGATAGAGAGAAAATCATTTCGTAAATGGAAGTGTGGCAAAGCCGTGGCACAAGCAACATCTGCTTAAGATGCCGCAGTCAGCTTTTTGGCTCAGAAAGGCAACATCCATATAATTAGCCCACGCAGGTCTTGATCTTCTTGTTCACCTGGAATTGGCTGGTAGTGAGGTATTGGGATGTTTTGTGGGAAAAGTCTTTTGCTGAGGGTGTGACATCTGTTTCACATGAGCAGGTGGAAATGACATTGGAAAGCAGCCAGGGACGAAGGAAGGGAAAAAGGACGAAGCTGAAGACAAGCCAAACTGATTAATAGGTTGGTGATCAGTTAGTGGAGGTGCCAAAAACTGACTGTTTGTGCCTCTGCCAACACTGTTGCATTTACAGTGCCAATTAATATGAAACTTTATAGAGGACTGAGACATGACCTTAAAGAGTCCCATAAAAATGTGGTGTGGATCCAAATGTTTTGGTGGCATTAAATAGGTTTAGAAATGTCCTCTCATTTAGAATTTTGCAAGGAAATAATCCAGAGGCCTATATGATAAGGTTAGACACATGTTACGAGAGGTGGGCAAATGTGTTTTAGTCAAATTTCTGGGGGAATGTAGATTTAGAAAAAAAATATTTGTATTGTAACATTGAATCAATAGCAATATTCAACATGAAAAGCTACATTTTAAAATTTAGATTACTGTATTTTCCGGACTATAAGCCGTTACTTTTTTCCCACGCTTTGAACCATGCAGCTTACACAAAGATGTGGCTTTTCTATGGATTTTTTGACAGACAGGGGAAGTCAGTGCAAAGAAGAACACGCTAGTTTGGTTATTGGTGGCTTATATTTCGGTGCGGCTTATATATGTACATTTTTATTTTTTTAAACTTAGTGGGTGCGGCTCTATAGTCCGGAAAATACGGTATTTCAGTTGATGGGTAAAGTAGTGAATCTGCACCCGTGTGAACAACAAAAAAAGGACTGTTGTAGCTAATGTTATGTATGATTATAGCACGGAACAGCAAGGAAAAAAAAGGTGCAATACTGCCATCTACTGGGCTGGAGTGTGCGGTTCAACGTTACAGGTTTGCAGAGGTAGGGGGACCGCAGAGGTGGATTTAAATGGTTTTTTTTGTATTTTCTATAAATTAGTCTGTGTGTAATGAATTAATTGACTTTGATGAGTTGAGGTCTCAGCCCTAATATATTGTATTAATATTTCTTTTTTTTAATTTATTCACAGGTCTACTGAGTACCAGCAGGTGGTCTGTCTTTTTTTTTATCAGCCAAGAGTTCAGTCCTTTTCAAAATGCAAGTGAAGGCGAGCTGAAAGGTGAGATAATTTTACCTTCTTCTCAGTAATAAACACAGGTGCGCCCCAGGGATGCGTCCTTAGCTCACTTCTATATTCACATTTCATGTGTTAATATTTCTATTTATTCACAGGTCTACTGAGCACCAGCAGGCCGTCTGTCTTTTTTTTTTTTAACAGCCGTGAGTTCAGTCCTTTTCAAAATGCAAGCGAAGGCGAGCTGAGAGGTGAGATAATTTTACCTTCTTCTCAGTAATAAACACAGGTGCGCCCCAGGGATGCGTCCTTAGCTCACTTCTATATTCACATTTCACTCATGACTGCGTGGCAAAATATAACAGGGTCTGCTTCATTAAATATCCAAGCAGCCAAACTGATAGAGGTGTCATTCCAGACTTGCGGTGATTATAGCTGGAAGTGCAACAAGAAATTAAGTATTTCTGCTTTGTCAAATATTTACAATGGGGGGAGGAGGAGGGGCGCGTGACTTAATAGCAGACTGCAGTACAGGTCCTGACCCACAAGCTCTGCTAGACCTAGACGTATCATTTAGACCCAGACATGAAATAATAGAGAACGACTACATTTTTTGACAATGTTTGTTTTTGAGTGACATTGATTTTTTTTTTTCCACAAATGATAGCACTGTGCAATTAAGACACGTGAATGAAAAAAGTCTGATAAAGTCTCCAGGTTTGGCCCACAAAGTCAACACACACTTGTTATCTGTTGCTGTCATTTCAGTTCACAGACACAAACCAGCAGAACGACGGTCTAATCACTTTAGTCTCATTTAACACACGCTTTTACTGGAAGTGCCTCTTTTTTTACTGGAACAGAAAAATATTGAAAATGAAAAACAAATTATAAAAAAATATACCCAGTTAATCCCTGAAATTTGAGAGATTTTTTTAAGTACAAACAAAATAAAAAATCAATTTAATTTTGCTGTATATCAAACTACAGAAAGTGTACTTTTATTTCATGTTTCGTTTTTACAAAATGTTCCCTAAAGGTATTATATTAATTTTACTGCCACCTACTCGGCTGGAGTGTGTACATCAGTGTTATTGGTGTGCAGATGCAGCGTTCTGTAGAGGTGGAATTTAGTATACAAATGTAATTTCTTTTCTTGAACTTAAACTAATGGATCAAGTTATGGTTTTTGTGCATTCACGTTTCATAAAAATATGTATTTTCTAATATTTCTAAATAATAATTTATTAACTCTTTAACTGCGAGTCCAAGTGAGTTGTTACAACTAAAAGATTTACTCAGTTAATACTACTTCAGCTGTGTTTATGGGTCTAAACACACACTGGTTTTCATATTAAAAGCAGAGGAATGCAGTAGTTACCTTCCAGTGGACTCACCACCCGCAGGGAGGTTCGCGGGGGTTGGTACGGTGCAGTGTGATTTGGGTGGCGACTGCTGCCCCCGCAACCCGGTAACGGATAAGCAGATGAAAATGGATCGATGGATGGAATGCAGTAGTGATTCAGTGATTTAATAGTTGAGTTACAGTATCGTTGACAAAGAAAAGAACCTTTTTTCCTCAGTCATGTAGCTTTAATGCCCATATTTTCCAAATTAGCTAGCACGTTCACTTTGCGAAATGAAGATATAATGGAAACAAACGTGAGTTCACGTCAGGGTCGGCGAAAGTCATCGTTCAGCTCTTTAGGGTTCGTCTGCGCTGAGTGAAGGGATCCGCTTCTGCTGTCGGAGCAGATTTGTAATGTGTTTCCTGCAGTAGGCACCGTGTTGATTGTAAAAAAAAAAATCCCCACCATGGTCAGCCGCTTTCATGTTGTTCTCTTTGTTGTCAGCACAGGTACACAGGTAAGAAAAAATGTACACGCTTTTGGTCAGAGTTTAATTGTTGCGACAAAGTCAAAAAAAAATTCATCAGATATGAGAGCAGGGCTAACCTCAGGGATTACGCATCAGATCTAAGCAAATCACATTAGGGGTATTACGCCTTGTTGAGGGATTTCAGTAAGGGCAATAACGCAGCCTCCTGCACATAACTGATCCTAAAATCTAAATCCTATAATCCAAGGTAGTTTTTGATTAAATTTTCTTGCTGCATGTAATGTCATCAGCTGTTCTACAGGGGGTCCTCCCAGCAAGCTGTTTGGTGTTTTTTCAGCCAGTAGATCAGTGGTTCTCAAACTTTTTCTACTCTGTACTACCTGAGAAAACATGGAGCTCTCTGATGACCAACATTAGAATACAGCAGCATAGGCCTTCACTATTAGCTTCCACCACACAGGAGAGATGTTTATTAATGTTTATAAAGATGTTTATGTTTAAATGTTGTATTAATTGTGCATGGTATGTTTCTGATTTATTCAATTGAAAATGTAAATGTGAAAATATGAATTTTCCCCACGTACCACTGGTGGTACGCATACCACAGTTTGAGAACCACTGCAGTAGATCAAAAAAATGAAAAAAAATATTGAGTTTAAAAAGTTCTGTTAGGCAACTGGACGTGAATTTTCTAAAAAAAGACGTTTCACCTCTAATCCAAGAGGCTTCTTCAGTTCTAACTGGTGGTGGGGAGTACAGCAAATAAATACTCTAGGTGAGAAAGAATAAAGCTACTTCAGCTCCGCCCTGTTAGGTGGGGCCTTGGGGTCAACTGTGAAAGTGTAAACAGTCGTTAAGAGTCTGACGGGTCGTTGTGGTCCCCATCAGAACGATTTTGGTCACCTGCCTCTTTGTTGTGTGAAACTGAGGTGAAACTTTTGGGTATTGTTCCTAAAAGTGCTTTGTATGTGGGTGATAGGTTGTGTCTGAGTCCACCTCCTCTGTTGAGTGATGGTTTTTCCAGGTTGACAAAAATTACTTCTTTTACCCCTCTCTCAAACCATCTGTCTTCCCTGGCCAAAATGTGTACATTGTTGTCCTCAAAGGAGTGGGTTTTGTCTTTGAGGTGTATGTGACCAGCTGAGTCCTGTCCTGAGGAGTTGGCCCTCCTGTGTTGGACCATGCGCCTGTGTAGTGGTTGTTGTGCGAGAGACGGAACTTTCTAGGTCAAGGAAATTGAATCCTAAGCAAGCTTTTATTTGGAGCAACACGACTTCCTTATCTTGACTTGCCAAAGCCATAATCTATCTATTATAACTAATCTCTCTATCTAACTATTTATAGAGGGTTTTAAAAAAAACAACAAAAAAACTTTATGTACACAGCAAATTCAAGAAAATATTTTAATCTCTTTTATTTTTATTTAAGTATTTATTTGCTATGTTTAAGAATTTTTAAGAAGCCAAATCAAACACCGAGCCACTGCGTGGGACAGATATTTGTTTCATTGTGGTTAGCATTTAGCATAAAAATGGATGAATGGAAAAGTCGAAGCCTTGTCAAAAATGTTTTTGTTAAAAAGAAAAAAAACCCCTTCAAACCAATGAGGACATTTGTACTAACAATGCTGTGGTGCTTTTTATACCTTTTCTCTTATTTCTTGTTGTATTTTTTATATATAGACTGTGACGGTGTTATTTATCAAAATGCAAATTAATCTGACTTGGAGCTTTAAAAGAGAAACTGAAGTCCACGTCCGCTCGAAAAGTCTTGTAGAAGCAGAAATGGTCGGACCATGAAGAATCCTTGATTCCTCGTTTCCTAATTGTTTTTTTTTTTTTAGCGTCGTTAATCTTAAACCTACGCCTAAATAAACCACAGACTTTCAATGTTAAACTTATCATTTCGTAGAATACAGTTAAAGCAGTGGTTCTTAACCTGGGTTTGATTGAACCCCAGGGGTTTGGTGAGTCAGTCTCAGGGGTTCGGCGGAGGACAAGACACACACCCGACTCATATGATTCGTGATGACACGTCCCCCGCTTGGCCATCACCGAAGGGTTTGGTGAATGCGCATATAAAACTGGTGGGGTTCAGTACGTCCATCAAGGTTAAGAACCACAGAGTTAAAGGGTTAATCAGGATGTAAATCTGCACAAAGGTCATTGGTCCTGAGTGACATTCTGCCGTGTCGCCGAATGGGCCGAAAATAATGAGTAGAAGGTGAGACTCTGTCCTGCCACCACCGCAGTCGCTCTTCATATCATCACCTCTATTCACTTGTCATTCAGTTGTTATAATGAAATGTCTGTACTGTATATAGGACCTTTCATTTGTTTACCACCCTCCCCCCACCTGCACCGACCTAACCAGGCCTAGAAATTCTAATGAGTCCTCCCACGCCGCTCTACACACACGTGTTCCACTCCAGTGTGTTCTGTTCTGTGACCAGCCAGTAGTCGGTGACATGGATTCACAGTTGTACCAGTTGTAGCCTCTAATTACTGTCATACCAGCAATCCCTGCTCATCCCTTCATGGAGGTTAATGCCGGGAGTTCATTGGGGGTGGATAGAGAATCCTTTAATTTCATTTACCGTATTTTCCGCACTATAAGGCGCACTTAAAAACCTGTAATTTTCTCAAAAATTGACAGTGCGCCTTATAACCCGGTGTGCCTTATGTATTACTTCTGGTTGCGCTTACTGAGCTCGAACCGAATTTATAAAGCCAAACCACACAGTGCATCACACATGATAGCACACAACTGAAGAACACTGGGAGCCAACAATGACGTTTAACTTTGTTATTACAATTAGAAGATGCTCAACAACAATTGTTAAAGTATGGTTGTGTAACCCAAATTTGTGCAACGTCACATTGTGCCTCCTAACACCCGGAGACTCTGAGTTGTGTTTTTGTATTGTCGATGTATGGTGCGATGCAGGACGACTCAGATGCATGGCAGTCGATTTTTATTTCTCCTTTTTTATCGATACAGGAAAAACACACACTCTCTCTATGAACCAAAGACCGCTAAATATTGGTGTTAAAGGGGCATTCATAGTTAAATTGCGAGCTGCGTGGGAGCAATGAATGACAGAAGGTGAACACACATTCACCAAGACAGGGAGGCAACGCCGGACGAGTTATGCTACTATCTGCCAATATGCCTGGGCTAAGGTATCAGTCTCAAATGTCGTCCGAGCTTTCACGAACGCCGGAATCATCACTGAACAACTAATTAAAGGCAACGAGACTGACTCGAATTATGACGAGAGGGATCCGGACATGCTTGATTGTTCTGCTTAATTGTTTTGCTGACCGTTTTGTTTCGCCTAATGCGTCTTATAACCCGGTGCACCTTATGTATAAAAATATTTCGGTTCATTGATATTGCGCCTCATAATGCAGTGCGCCTTATGGTCCCAAAAATACGGTAATCTTCTATGACCATTGGAACTGTTGGCATTCTCAACTTGTACTCTAACTACATCCTTAAATATGTATTGATTTATTGCAGTGTACAGTATGTGTACTATTGCTCTCATATAGAGGTCCCCATAAGTATTGTTTTTCCTAAGTATTTTCAATCATTAGTACATTTTAGCTCGTACTTTTTTTACTTTATTGACTTTATGGATGGATGGCGGGATAGAATGATTGATGGATGGATGGATGGATGGATGGTTGGATCTTCCCAACTACCTGACTTCCTCCAGTTACATCCTGCGTTGAGTGAGACCCAAACACAGCACCAATCCTCGGTAGTCTGTATCTGAGTTCAGGACCTCAAATGAAGACTGACAGGTGATGTACCGTGCAGTTCGGAGTAATCTGAATCTGAATCACTTGGTGGATTACGGTCGAAAGTGCAGATTGTTACTTCTATGTGATTAATCGCAGGCGTCACTGCTGCAGAACATACACACCAGGCTGTGTGAACGAGGAAGTAAAGGTCAAGTCTTCTGGACATGGTGGTGCAGCCATAGTCACGGTGTAGACTGAAGCATCTGCCTGCATGTGAAGGTACCAGTGACCAGGGAAAGTGACGGTTGTGCAATTTTTGTGTCAACGTCATCAATGATGCGTCCATCTTTAGGGGAAACAGACGATAAGCTGCAGCTGTCGTGTGATTGACAGCTTTCATTATCTGACAATCATGACTCATGAGAATTATGAGAAACCCTAAGGAGTGATTCAGGTACCATCCAAGTTCCCACCTATACTGCCGTGTTTACTGTTTACTAATGTATAAAACTCACTCTTAGAAACTATATGTATGTTAATATGAAGTTCACTCAGCCTCATGGTTAAAAATGACTAAGTCAGTGCAGCTTGACATTTTTATATATGACACTTTTTCAGTGGATTAATCCTGATAAATCGCAATTCATTTTCTTAAATATGACACTTTTTTCAGTGGATTAATCATGATTACAGATAAATTATGTTTTTGTGACTAATCCAAATATGAAATTATTAATCTGGTAAAAGTCAGGAAAAATATGCAAACGTCTTTAAAAACTCTTGAAGCTCACGAAAACGTTTATTTCGTACAGTTTGTGGATTTTAGCCATTACTGTAAATCTTGATGTTAGCTTGTCAAGTTATCGAGTTTTTTTTTTTAATTCTTCAGTGAAGTCTTTGTCCTAAACTGTGTTTAGTGAACAATCCATGTGTCAGGCAATAAAACGTGTTAATTTCGACCGTCCTGGTAAAAATATATTTACTACATAAACTGCAATACTGTCACAGCCGTAGAGCAGGGCACAGAGGTTAAAACGGTATTACACAGAGCTGTTCTTTGCAGCAAGTGTGTAATTCTCTATCAGACAATCTAGTGTCAGGAGCAGAAAGCTCCGTTGTAATTCCTTGGGTTTTCCTGCTAAAAGTATCTCTGCCCCCAGGAGGAGGTTTCCCAGACCGTTTATTCAGCCACATTAATCATACATTATTCATTATAATTACCAGATCTGCTCTGTGCGCGGCAGTGGCGGCGTCAGTCCTGAAGGGCGACAATGTGAGAACGAGCGTGCAGTAGAAGATTAAACTGAGCTTTTAGCGCTCGAACACTCGAAGTCCTGGAAATTTTCGCTTCTCCTGCAGACCCCCCTCCCCTTCCAAGAGGTGTTAATGTTATCACCGGGTCGTTGCAGTTGCAAATTCGATAAGTACCTTCCCCCCCTCCCCCCTCTCTGGTCGAAAGAGAAAAACAAACGGAAAAGCAAACAAAGGACTTGAGTAAATAAGAAAAACATTTATTTTGTTATGAAGACTATTCCAAATAAATTACATTGAAAACAAACTGTGAGCATATTCCACAACTTTTTTTGTTTTTAGCATTTTTTTTAGCAATTTTTACATACAAATGGAGACCCTTTTCTACATTTCCTCCATGGAACAATTCAAACAGATGACTTTTTTTATTAATTGTGAGTAAAGATCAGACACATGTAGTGTTGTAGGTGATTAGCACCACATCTTTGTAGCGTTTGTCAACTTACAAGGATCTTAGTATGTTTGTTGTTTTAACTTTGAATTGTTCTTTTCTTTTTGCCAAAAAGTGTGGTATTTAAATATTTGTATTTTAAAAGAACTACTTCATAGTCATAATAAAATACAATATAGTATGTGTTTGTTCTGTTCCAACCCCAATCTTACTTTTTACTTGGTGGACTAAAATATTGAGTAAAAAACAATGTTTGTCAACCAAAGTTAAGTATATGGGGCAAGTAAAGGTCATTTGGCAAAGGGTGGGTCCTGACATCTTTATTGAGAAGATAAGTAGGCCATTGAAGAACAGGTTGACAACAAAGGAGATCCTGATGTCCTCACGCTTTACAAAAACACGTTTTACCGACTGACTGACCTGCTTTCAGATGATAAAGAAAAAAAAGAAAAACAATGACCGACAATGTTTTTAAAATGACCATTTTCTACCTTTTCTCAGTGCAACGTTAAGCGTTTAAACCCAGTTCAAGTCTAAACAAACCCTTCTATTTGGTTGACATAAATGAGGTGGAAAAACAGAGTTGACACAGTTACACTACTGGTGTATTTGTGTAAATTAAAACAATGAGTTGTGTGTGAGTGGTTTGAGGAATTACACTTTACCTCCTCTTACTCTGTGTAAAGGACATATTCATTTGTCAATTTCTCTGACAACATTTCAGTGACATATTGGTGCACAGGGCTATGGGATACAAAATAATCCAGCTGGTGTTTTAAGAATCAAGCCTCACAACAGTCCACATCTACAGAACTTCACACCTGTTCATACAGAACACACAAACTGGCCTCTAC
Organism: Cynoglossus semilaevis; assembly: GCF_000523025.1. Lineage (NCBI taxonomy): Eukaryota > Metazoa > Chordata > Actinopteri > Pleuronectiformes > Cynoglossidae > Cynoglossus > Cynoglossus semilaevis. The sequence goes on from NC_024327.1 coordinate 2,281,892, forward strand.
CAGCCACAGATGAGTGAAAATGCTAATGCCCCCATTAGACCCACCATTCTCACATCCATTCAATGCCAAATGTGTTATGATTACAACAATAGACTCAAGAATGCAGTTAAACGTGGAGGCAGGCTCCTCTAATTCAACTTTACAAAAAAAGAATTGCAAATGTGGTGGATGGAGCACCACGCACTGGCATGTTCTACTGATAACCCTACACGCCTTTGTTTGTATTTTGGTTTGTCTGTGCGGTGTGTGTTTTAGAGAGATCCAAATCTTCTGTCAAATATTTACTGTATATCAATTTGTATAACTATCCCTCCATCCATTATCCACTGCTTATTACTTTGTAAGGTCGTGGGGTGCTCCATCGCAGAACCACATTCCGTATGTAGAAAATCAAGCCATTACTCCCACTCATCTTTGGCTTCGTCGGACTACTGAAACATTTATGTGACTTTATGTGACATTTATGTGACCAACTCCAAACCTGCCTGCGCAAAAAAGCGCAGGCTCAGGACTTTGAGTAAGAAAAACATTTGGATGGTGGCGAGAAGACATCTTTCCGTCAGTGTTGCAGGATGTCAGTCCGCGGGCGGAAGGTATCGACTCGTGTATCCGTGTTGAGACACACGCACTGGGCGTTGTCACATCTCAGCTTTTTCGGATCCCTCGTTTCACCAGAGATGCGAACAAACCCAAGAGCACTGCAGTAATTAACGGCATGAACAGGTAGAGGTGGAATGTGTGAAAGCGCACAAATCAGTTTATCTTCATCAATTCCTGGCCTAACTGACACTTTTTTAGAGCAAAGCACCGGTTCTTCCAAACACAGAGCGATACGGAGTATCATTACAGGTATTTCTCCAGGTCATCCATCATTGTGGCACGGCAGTGCTTAGGTGAGCCTGATTAAAGCGAAGATGCTGCCCCACTCGCCCGCCCCGGCTCTATCCATCTACCTACTGCTTTATTCATGTGGCATCTGCTTCACTGGCTTTTGTGTTCCCTTTCCATTACCCGAATTGTACTGATTTGAGTATGTTTCATTACAGTGTACAGTGTCCACAAACTGTACGACAATCCCTCACAGCTCCTTTCTGTCTGGATTATTGCGCCTGCGTAGATTATTGCCAAACTGCCGATTCATAAATCACAGATAGAGACAATTGTATAAAATTTACTGCAGAATAGTTAAAGGAGAATGAACAGCGGCCATTGATGTAGTAGAATAGAGTAGAATTTTCTTTGAAGAAAGTAAAACACTAAATCGATCTACAGTGGAACCTCGAGTAGTACGAGTATTTCAGGATACAGGCAAGGTGGCAAGCAAATTTTGGCTTCGAGATACGAGTAAAGACTCGAGATACGAGCACAGATGCCGACGCCAGGTGGCCGAGCTCTCGGAGCAGCCCACGCCGCCTCACTCGTTCACTTCACGTGTTCATCGACTTCTGTACGCATCTCCCACAAGTCTTCCGTATTGTTTGTGTTATCAACGTGATTTTCTCTCTATTTTGTGCATTACTCTTCAAAATAGTGATAGGTCCTAAGAAAGTGAGTGGTAAGGATGGTGGTAAGAAGAAGAAACGCATGATGACCATGAAAATATAAAGCATGAAATTGTCGATAAATATGAGTGTGGTGCCCGCTAAAGAAAGAACACAAATCGAAAAAGGAGGAGACTCAGAGGAAGACCCAGGACACGCTGGAGCGAGTACGTCGCTCGGCTGTCCTGGGAACGCCTCGGGATCCCCCCAGAAGAGCTGGAGGAAGTGTCTGGGGAGAAGGAAGTCTGGGTGTCCCTGCTTCAACTGTTACCCCCACTTTTATCTATAAGGATACAGCACTGTCACTTTTTGGTCAGGATTTATGTCTGTGTAAAACTGATCTCGTAGTTTGCATCAATGACACAAAGAAACACAATATAAAAGGAAAAGTAATAGCTGGGGGGAGGAGTGGGATCAGCCTATAACAGAGGAGGGAGGTTATTGTGATTTTTTTTTTTTTTTTTCTCCACATAACTATTGTTTTGATGTGTAATTACGATTGCGGGGAAAATTCACATTTTCACATTTACATTTTCAATTGAATAAATCTCAAACATACCACGCACAATTTATACAACATTTAGAAAAAATGTGTAGCTACTTGTGAGATTTGTCACGATGACAGTCGTGACTGTTGTTCCCTGTGTTTCCCTTTGTTTTCCCCATTCTTGTGTTGTGCACTTGTCTCTGTCTGTGTGGTGGGCGTGGCACATTTCCCTGACTCTGCCTGGATAATCACCGAAGCACACCTGCCATTCCTCAGCACCTGCCTTCAATCAACCCATCACTCTGACGGCATAAAAACCCTGGCCTTTCTCCCACTCGTCAGATTGTTTGTTCAGCCACTGTGGTAGCTAATGTCCCAATTGACTTTAACGATTGTTCTTGTGATTCCTGTTGATTAATGAAATTATCTTTAATGACCGATCTTCTTGTGCTCAGGTTCACCTCCTGCTACCAGCTTGTCTGCTCTCCACCAGCCATATCCGGACAGCCTACACTCTGTACCTCCTCCATCTCATTGTCGGACCCTCTCCCTCCCCTTTGTCTCCCACAGCAAAATAAATCCTTGTTTCTCACTTAACGTCATCTGAGCCTGCATTTGGGTCATTACCGGTTTAAATCATGCCAGATAATGAAATAGGAAGCACATAGGGAAGGCCTATGCTGCTATATTCTAATGTTGGTCATCATGGTGGTACTCGGAGCTCAGTGTTTTCTCAGGTGGTACAGAGTATAAAAACGGTTGAGAACCACTGCCTTAGCCCAAACGCTAAATTTAACTTTGCAACGGCAGCCCACAGGAAAAAAAGAATGTATTATATTGGATCTGTATCGGTAATGAAAAAATTGTATCGAGTCATCGCTAATGCTAACTAATGAAATAGTTATGCTTATTATTCGTCCAACACCAACAGTGGTCCCAACTGCCCCCACACGTCAATACTACCTTCCAATGAAACTGAACCTTCCAATGAAACTGATTCAGACACATTTTTCTAATCTTATTGACATTTATCAGGATGTGTGTGTGTGGGTGGGTGGGTGCAATGTTTGCCATTTACCTTTTGAGATTGAATTCATTTTAGCCAATAGTCTGGACCAAAGACTGGCGATAAAAGTTTTACAATAACAAATATTGTAACGAGTGATCATAACGTTGGTCAAACACTACACACACACAAAAAAAAAATCAAATATAAATGAAATAAAATGTCAGGATGGATGAGATGACCAGTTTAAACTTCATGTATTGATTATCTTCTAACTCCTTGGCGTCAACCATTTTAGCTGCTGAGATGTAAGGACAAATGAAGGGGAGACACATCACAGAGCAGTGCTAAACATTTCACTGTCTGCCCCAGGCCTGGACTAAAGTGAGGTTTAAAGGAATGAAGCAGAATTTGGAAATTGATTTTAAATGATTCATAATTTATCATAAAGACGTCGGATTCATCATTAATGATAAAAGCTGCTGCGGTTCAGGTCTCAGGCTCCTGCGTTTTACCCCATCACCTGTGGGGGTATTTAAATTCAAAATTGAAAAAAAAGTGGTACACTTATGTCCAGTGTGCCATATTCCATTGGAAGCCCCTCACTCACACTCATGGCTCTCCTTCACCGCCCCCCCCGGGGGGGGCGATGAAGGAGAGACCAACTGCAGTCTCCCGCTGCAGTTGGAACAGATGATGATGTTCGTAGCCAAGTCCTTAGATGATGTCCAAAAAAAATGGCGTACTTGAGGCCACGGGAGTCAATCCCTTATGGATCCTGGAGTCTCATTCGTATAGGCTGTAAAATTATTTACTGCCTATAGGAGATGAATGAAAAATGCTAAAAAGAGATTTTTTTGTTTTCCACACGGACGGTTGCTTTAAGTGCAGCAGCAGCCCGGCGGTTGGCACTTGCAGAGGACATAAAATGTAATCCTCTAATGACACCCTGGGCTGACTTGGCTCACATGTTACTGCGAAGAGGTATAGTAGCTACGGCAGATCCTGTTAGTTTCAATTTGCTTACTGCTGCTGAGCCAGCAGACTGGACGTAATGATAAGGAACCGGAGTCGTACCTAATCCTTCCATCTCCTTCCCTCCCTCTGTCTATTCTCAAACTAATCACAACCAGTTCATCTGTCATTGACTCGGGCCATGGGCAGCAGCCAATGAATGTTGTGATCTGTGCTGTATTTTCTGGCAATTTGACTGAGGTGAAAGAAAAAGGAAACAGCAGCTTTTCTTTTATTTAATTTTTTTTTTGGCTTTTTACCCTCTACTGGCAGAACAGATGCTTTTGGGGGATGGGAGTGAGGGGGTGTGGGGGTGTCAGCTTCACCAAAGCCTCCCTAGCTCCAACTGTAAAGACACAGATATTTGACTGTCTTTCTTTTAAGCAGTTTATTTATTTCATATACTGACTCACACTGAGTTCTTTTATTCTTCTTCTTCTAATGTTCAGTCCTCAGACGATGCAAAGAGACGATGCAAAGAGAAGCAGGTTGTGACCTGGTGCAAAAAAATAAAAATAAATCCTTGAATGTTACAAAGAAAGAATTATTTAAAAGGTGCAATAGTTTGGGGGACTGAAATTTATGCTTTTTATGATTTTTTTATTGAATTTATCATAAAACTTGTCGACCTTCCTTCATATTTGCTATTAGCCCTTTTTTTTATTTGTCATGCCTTACATTTCAGTTGCCTGCTGTCAGAGCGGTTTCCCTGCAGCAGTACATACGTCTCTATCTGAGGCTGAAACACAGCGGGAAGCTCAGTTGTGGGCGAAAACACAATGTTTTGTTTTATAGTTTTTTTTTTAGTGAGAAGGAGGCAGATGTGGATAAGATTTTCTACCTCCATGATGGCTATATTTGTATTCACACAGTGTGAGGAGGGGGCTGCGAACCAGGCACTATTTTTAGAGGCGGATATTCACAGGTGTTGTAATTTAAATTTTGTCACTCAATTTGTTTCTAAAGGATTAAATGAGATTATATGGTAAATAACGTACCTGCGGAGAATATAGCAAAAACTGAGGGTGAGAAGTGACGAGGATGAAGTTTGTGTGTGTTGGTGGTGTGACAAGTCCCTGGGGAGGATGGGACCATCTCATGAAGGATTTTGCAGTTTCTGCCCGGTTGAGGTTGAGGTTGAATGCTGATGCTCCTTGCCCTTGTCTCTGACACGATATCATCCTTTTCCAGCACGGAGGGCAGCTGAAGGCCAGTGATTTTTCATACTGTTATTGCCCTTGGAGCGGGAACACAGCAGTGTTTGGAGGAGGCTGTGAAAAAAAAAAGCTCGTACTTGGCTACTTTGCAGATTTATTCTTTGTCTTTTCAATAGTTAATCTGTAAAGACCATTCATTTGGAAATGTAAAAGACACAATGCCAAATATTTTTCTCACATCCACGCGACAAAAATTTTCACACTCAACTCGATTGTGGTTCCTGATCCATGCTCTACAAGAAGCATATTTTGTTCGATCCTCTTACACTTGTTTAGTAACACATCACAATAGTCGCAGTCTTCACAGGAATGCAAAGTGAAAATTCTTACCCAGAGACGGAGTGGATTGGTGTCGGAGGAATAACAACGTTAGCGTGAGAGATGCGCCTCATGGCTGTTCCACAACCAGGGTGATAGAGAAACTCACCAACTTTCTCTTTGCTCCTCAAGTCACACACCTTGATGCTTTTGCCCAAGAGAATTGTGTTGTAAATGAGTTTTAGCTCTTTTTGAACCTGCAATAATGTCATATAAGACATGTTTCTCAACCTTGTTGAGCCACAGCACACCACCAAACAAAAATCTCTCAAAAAGTATAAAAATTAAATATAATAATCTTCTAGTTTAATTGACCTCATAATTGACTAAAATCTCAGCCTGTTTAGTTGAAGATGACGCTGATATACTGGCAGGAATTGAAGAAAGACACGCACAAAGATCTTTACCTCTGATTATCTTTTTTTTAGTTTTCATAGCCATCTGCTGCCACCTAGCAGAAGATGATTTAATCGTTCTGCCTGTCATGCTTTGAGGAACAGAGAAAATTGTAAATAAATAAAGTTTTCAGCCCAATTAAGTGAAAATTGGATCATTTTCCACGACACACCAGTGTGCCACGGCACAGAGTTTGGGAATCACTGATATAAGACAATATTGATACTGCAAGGATTCTTTTTAGATCAGATTGTTGCTATGTAGTAAAATGAGAATGATTTGATGTTTATTTTGTAATCCAGTCGTGCGCCTGATTTGGCCCGTGGACCACGAGTTGATGATGACAGTTTAACACAATATTAACAACACAACAAAATATTATAGTGATTACAGCTGCCATACTGGAAAAAAAGCACAAAAGTCCAGAAATATTTTGAAGGTAAAATTCCCACCTGGAGGCTTGCTGTTTGCAAATAACACGTTTCCAAGAACGAGGTTTCTGCCAGTGAATTATTACAAAGCGGTGTAACACCGACATTGGCTTGTTCTTACAGACAGGAAAGGCATCTGGAATTAAAACAAAAATAAAGTACATGTGGTTCTATGTAGCAGCATTTTGGTCCAGTGGAATAAATCATACCTGCCACGCTGTGGGTCTGTGGTTTATTCACCGAGCTCCCAAATCCCAACCCTGTTAAAAAATAGAGGGTCATGTCAAGCGGGGCATCCAGAGAAGCCCAGAGTAATTCATTTTCATTGTCCTTGCTCGGGTATATAAAGGGATTTTTCTTCAATTTCTACACTACTTCCTCAGATGGTTGTACATGCACAGGCTAATCTGTTAGCTGTTAGTAGATCCGCTAAGAAAGCAGCAGTTCCAAAAGCCTTCCTGCTCTATAAGCTATACTGCAGATTTTTTTTTTTTTGAGATTCAAATGTAGAACATACAGAAGTAAAAGGGTGAGGTACTGCAGGGCTGAGGATACACAAGTCAGCTGGAAGTGCTGGTTCTATAGTCATGGTTTTTATACAAGTCTAAAAAATGTTCCACATTCCCTGGCCTCTCATTTTACCCGTAACTGTACTCAATATATATCCCCTCCTTGAATCGCAACCTTAACGTGGTGGAGGGGTTTGAGTATCCGAATGAACCTAGGAGCTATGTTGATGAAGAGAGGGGCTGAGCTGTCAACTGATCACCACCTGGTGGTGAGTTGCTGGATAGACCTGGCAGACCCAAACGTATCGTGAGGGTCTGTTGGGAACGTCTGGCAGAATCCCCGGTGAGGGGGGCCTTCAACTCCCACCTCCGGGAGAGCT